>NC_084901.1:28086243-28391667 GCF_949316345.1 Pungitius pungitius
GGATACTCTCTCTCCCTCTCGTGCAGGTCCGGATCTCCCAAGCTAAAGCCTGGCTCACTCCGCTATTGCCGCCGCGGTCCTATAAACGGCGCGGATCTCTATCCGAGATCCGTTACACAAAACAAAACCAACGTAGCGCAAATCGTGCAGATATTGCTGTCTTTTCTAGTGGAGAGTCACTCGCCGTTCCGCTCGTCAATCCCTCTACTATCTCACTTTACGCTGTCTTGTTGTTGTCCGTCATCCTTCTTCGTATCCCCTTCTTCTTCTCTCCTCTTTTCTCGTGTTTTTCCTTCTTCTTCTTCTCTCCCTCTTTTTCGTCCCTCTTCCTCTTCTTCTTCTCTCCCTCTTTTTTGATTGGAGTACTATCCCTTCAATTAATACAATGTTTAAACATGCTCAACATTAACTACAATAACAAACACACAAATAAAATACAATCATTCCAAGATACAACCCAATTGGCCATAGGGCTACATAACAAAAGAAAGTTAAGTCTATGAATTTAGTTCCTTGGAGTCCTTTGTTCATTGGACAAGTTAATAGAAAATAAAATGTTCAAAAAACTAACTTTTTGTCTCTGTAAGTGTCACCATCTTCGGCCTATATATGATTGATAATAAACAGTTGGGGATATCACACAATATATGAATATATACAAATAGAGGCATTGAACTGAAGTCACTGATGGTAGTAATATCCAAACAGTAATTCAGTGTTATTGTTGTTGTATTGCTTTGGAGAAATGGCAGGAATCCATGTGTCTCCTCTTGTTCGTCACACTAATGTCAGATGACTAGTTTCTTTCTTTTCTCTTCACCCTGCTTCATATGAAAGGAATAAAGTTCATGCTTCTTGCTCCTACAGAAGGCTTACAATGTGTATCCCTCCGTTACCAGTGCTCAGGTCCTATGTGCATCCTCTGATGGCACTGCAATGATATTGCCTCTCCATTCCTAACTTTTTCTTTTATGATTCCCTCTGTCTAATGTTGGCTTGTTCACTTGCTCTTGACTTCCCGTTAATGCTGTTATGTATGCTGTGGCGAGCCTCCTGCACATGTTTGTGCCTCTGTGTGTTCTCTGCAGATATATTGGCCTTTGAGCTGAGAGCAACATGCAACCCTAGGGTGAGCTGGTGAGTAGAAGCGAGGAAGAAAAGAGGGGGCTGGCGAATGTTGGTTTGGGGACATAGTCAATTGAATTTCTTATATTATGGTCTGACATCAAAGACTTTTGGTAGATGACACAGGACGAGTTTTGGCCTGAAATGGACCTGTACATTTTAAGCTACCATTATTATGATTCACATCATTTGTTGAGAAAAACCAAGTCTATAATAATTTTCTATTAACTTATTTTGTCATGTCATGTAGCCAGTGCTAAATGTGAGTATAATGTAGCATGCAATCCTGCTTTAGAATAAGATCCTTGTTAATATGAAGGCATTTCAGATAGAGCACAGTGCATGGTTTCAAATGTAAATTTATGTAGTTTGAGCGTTTTTTAATTTGGGACCTTATATAATATTTTTTATAGTATGTGAGAGGTAAATATTATATATTTTACATTATACAGGATAAAGACAATGCAGCTATAAGTTGTGCATTATACAAAATTGAAGAGTCCTTGTAAAAAGTAAAAAACTGGAAGAAATTCTAACTAAATCAAATATCTAGTATTTCCTTCACCTTGAGTGCTCTGTGGGATCTGATCACCAAGACACTTAAACGTGAAAAGGCTGAAATGTGTTCCCACAGAGTCTTGATATTCACGAAGTCAGAGGAATGTATTCCAATCGGAGCGGCAGATTGCGTTAAGCTGCGCTGGTAGGCGCATTGCATGATGGGGCAATCTTTGGATGCATTTAAATCCCTATCAGTTATGTTAATGTTCTAGTGTTTAAGTTTATGTGAGTTTTCTAGGTTCTGTTATGTTGTGCTCAAATGTTACTGTTAGTTTAATGTGTAAGAGTGTGGGCACCATGACCCAACTTAGTATGGCTGAAGTTCTGTGTTCAACGCCTTAATAAAGTGTTTATTTCTTGCGGTGTATGAAACACAGGAAGGGCAGTAAAAGTAATTCAAGTCTCCTGTCTCATTCATCTGGCCAAGCTCGCCACAGTATTTTAAAAATTAATTTCTATAATAATACTATTTTAATATTAATATTTTCTTGCTGCTGAAGATTAGGAAGAAAAACATAATTTTGACAGGATATAACTACGGTCATAACCTTCTACATTATGTCTAGCTTCAAGTTTTCACCACTGAAATTCTTTGAACACAAAAATATTTATTTTCAGACTGATATTATATTAATGCTGACATCTTGCCCCAATTATATGTAAAGTTTTGCACATTTTTAACGTTGAAATTTGAATACCCAAATAAAGTGAAAACGCTACAGGAATTAGCGTTTGATACGTTGGAACGTACCAAAATGATTGTGCTTGAGGGCTTCCATAGTCTGACAGATCAGTCACAACATGATTGCACGTCTAACTATTAGGTAGCTACTGCATACAGGACTGTGATCAAGTTTCAATGCGTGACATCTCTGGTCTATAAAAAAAATGACCCTTGAGGATTATTAAGTCAAGTAAGAGAAACAGAGCGAGAGGACGTTCAAATGTCTTTGCACCCTTCCCATTTTCTGTTCTATTAAGAGATGGATGGAAATTGTAAATTACCTTCTACAGTCCAAGCAAGCTGTCATTGGTCCATCTAATTTAGTGTCCATATCAAAGAGCAACGGTTTCAAACATGAAAAATATATTTAAAAAGAGCAGCCCGTCGGCGTCAGTTACAAGGGGCTTCAAAGGCAGAATTTATTCAGACATGCTGCAATCCCCATGTAATTTGCCACAAGACTAGAAAACATTTTTCACTTTGGAAGCTTTTGGGCAGAAATGCAAAAGAATGTGTAATGTTCTATGAGCTTGAACCTAGTTAAGAACCCAGTTATCTGAAGAAACAGACAGACTGTAGACTGTAATTAATGCTTTCTGTTACTTTCACTCTCAATTTGTCTAGCGAGAGAAGAGATCAAGATCTACCCTGAGATACATGCCTTAAAGTTTTCTTTTCTATCCAGTGATAGTTGTCTGTGCATCCATGCCCACAGGGATTGTAACTAAGTAATTTGGAGTATTGTCAGGGGTGAAAGTAGTTTTTATTTCTTGGTGGTACTATGATACGTCATGATACGTCACCTGTGACGTCAGTGTCTTCTGGGTCCAAGCGCTCCGCTCGTCCAGATCTAATAACAATGGCAGAACCTGTTAATTTATTTACGATCACGTCCTACCTTTAGTGATGCACCCTTGGCGGTCAAAAAAGCTTAGTTTAGTCAATTTAGTAGTAATTATCTGACACAGCCCGGGCTAGCAACAGTACAGAAGTATTGTTATGATAAACAGCGCTGGCAGCAATGTGTTTTAGAAGTGTTTAGGGTGAGGGTTAAATTGTTTTCAATACAGGTGCACGTTAAGGGTCAGGCAGTCAGGTAAAGCACATACGAGTTTGTTGTTTGGCAGCTTTGTTGATTTGGGCAGAAAAAAATGTGTCCCGCAGCCCGTTCCCGCTAGAATGACAGTTGAATGTCACTTGTTTTTTTAAACTCCGATCTATTTAAACAACACGGGACACAGCACTGCGGCCAATTAAAACTAAGTCTCTAACGGACTAATTCAATTCATTTTATTATGTATAGCCAAAAATCGCAAATTACAAATTTGCCTCAGGGGGCTTTACAGTCTGTACACATGCAACATCCTCTGTCCCGAAACCCTCACATTGGCACAGGAAAAACTCCCCAAAATATGAAAAAACCCTTCAATGGGGAAAAAAAGGGAAGAAACCTTAGGGAGAACGTCAGAGGAGGGATCCCTCTCCCGGGATGGACAGACTGCAATGGATATCATGTGTACAGAATAAACAATGTAAAAAGATGTTCAATACATTGAATTCCTCTAACAGAAATGATACAAGTAATTGCAAGTAGCAGAACAAGTGTACGGCAGGACCACTGCAGGGACAACCACCATCAGGTCGAACCACCATCCACAGAGGCTTCTGTGGGGAGGGAGAGCAGAAATATGTTGGTTTATGATGACAGTGGCAGCAGCAGTTGTCAGCAGAGCCCTGCCAGGAGTCAGAACCGGGGTCCGCACGAAACTATGATCCACGGAGACCTGCTAGGCGAGAAAGCACAAAGAACTCCCGGAAAGAAGCTTGATTCGTAATGTACATTAATAAAACATGGATGATTGTGGAAGGAGAGAGTGAGAGTGTGAGAGAGGGGCTTGGTGTGTCCTAAGAAGTCCCCCGGCAGTATAGGCCTAGAGCAGCTTAACTAAGGGCTCGTCCAGGCTAACCTGAGCCAGCCCTAACTATAAGCAATATCAAAGAGGAACGTTTTAAGCTTTATCCTAAATGAACTGACCGAGTCCGCCCCCCGGACTGAAAGTGGAAGCTGGTTCCACAAAAGAGGAGCTTGATAACTGAAGGCTCTGGCCCCCATTCCACTTTTTAAAACTCTAGGAACCACAAGTATCCCAGCATCTACGAAGCGCAGATGCCTTGTAGGGCAATACGGTGTAATGAGCTCTTTAAGATAAGACGGTGCCTCACCAGCAAGTGCCTTGTAGGTGAGGAGAAGTACCTTAAATTCTATTCTTGATTTAACAGGAAGCCAGTGGAGAGACTTTAATACAGGAGTTATATGATCCCATTTCTTAGTTCTTGTTAATACACGTGCTGCAGCATTCTGAATCAGCTGGAGAGGTTTAAGCAATTTACAAGAGCAGCCTGATAACAAAGAATTACAATAATCCAGTCTAGAAGTAACAAATGCATGAACTAATTTTCTGCATCACTTTGAGACAGGAAGTTCCTGATTTTCGATATATTACGTAGATGAAAAAAGGCGGTCCTTGAAGTCTTCTTTATATGAGAGTTGAAGGACATATCCTGGTCGAAGAGAACTCCAAGATTTCTGACGGTGCTGTTTGATACCAGAGCAATTCCATCCATAGAGACTGTATAACGTGACTGACTTCGACAGCTGGGCCTATCATGATAACTTCCGTTTTTTCCGAGTTTAACATCAGGAATTTGCAGGTCATCCAAGTTTTGATGTCTCCAAGACAATCCTGAAGTCTAACAAGCTGGTTGGTGTCTTCTGGCTTGATCGATAGATACAGTTGAGTATTGTCTGCATAACAATGGAAGTTTATGCTGTGTTTTCTGATAACGTCGCCCAAAGTAAGCATGTACAGGGTAAATAGAATCGGTCCAAGCACAGAACCTTGTGGGACTCCGTGACCAACATTGGTTGTCCTCGATGATTTACCGTTCACAAACACAAACTGGGATCGATCCGATAAATAAGATTTAAACCAGCTGAGTGCAGTTCCTTTTGTGACGGGGGGGTTAGGGGAAAGAGTCAACAACGCCACTTGGGGACCCACGAACTATAGAAAAACACCCAGGGCACGCAGATAAGTTACTGTGGGCTATAGGCAGAGACCAGTTGATATTTAAGTAAACGGTTTTATTAAACAAAGCAATAAAACCACAGTAAATTCTAATAACTACAAGAAAACAAACAAACTTAAGTCTACTTAACACGGCAAACGAAACACAGCAATAAAACCACAAGAAACAGTACAACAAAGAAATAACAAAGTAGAGAAAACATTACCAAATAGAATTGAGCAAAACAGCAGCAGGGTCCCTGTGCAGCACAACACAAAAGGTCGTTTGTTAGTATATGGATTTAGAGACATAAAGAAAACCAACACAACCAAACATACCTGTGCAGCACAACACAAAAGGTGCTTGAGGCCCTGACAGCAGGTGCTTTTAAAGGCCTGCTCTTAATTGGCCGTTTGGCTGGGGAGGAGCCAGCCGAAAGGCTGCGTTCAACCCCACCACAATCTACCCCCTAGTTTTTTAATCGTCGGCTCGACGATTGTGTACTAACACCATGGCCGGAACATGTGGGAAGGTCTAGGCACAGGTACCCGAGAGTTGGTAGCCCCAATTGACCTACTACCTGCTGTAAGGGGCAGATGATGCATGTTCGGATGCCTCCCAGCATTAGTACGAGTGGTCCTTCTTAGCGTGGCTCCTCTGTTGCCCGGGGAGGCCTCCGCAGCGTCTGCCACTGGATTGGCCCTGTGGCAACTTGTAGATGGCACTGCCTCTGGTTGGGTTGTTTGATGACCGGCCGGCGAGTGCCGAGTTGGGGGATCATCAAGGGGTGCATCACCGTGTCCAGGAACGAGCATAAACCATTCACCATCCAACAGGGGCTCCTCCACTAGAAGGGGTTCCGTCTCCTGTGGGGCCTTATTAGGACAGTTAGTTCCCCGAGCGAATTTATTTTTTATCAATGAACGATGGACATGTTTTACCTTTAGAGGGTCATTGACTGGAGCAATGGTGTACACCGATCCGCCAACTGCCGGGGCCCTCAGCACCTTGTACTCTACCGAACTCCAAATGTCTTGGATCTTGTGGCGGCCTCTGATACCAACATCCTTAAGGTAGACCAACTGACCTTCTTGCAGGGGGACGTCTCTCACACGTTTGTCGTAGTGAGTCTTACGATGGGCAGCTGTAGCTTCAAGGTGCTTGGTCGTTCCCTCAAAAGCATGTCGCAGCCGGGTTTGGTGTTCCACAATCCAGTCCTGGGTGGTGCCGGTTACAGGTTCTTGGACTCGGCCCAGAAGGAAATCTACAGGTAACTGCGGGTCCTGCCCAAACATCAAAAAAAAGGGAGACTCACCGGTGGACTGGTGTGCGGTGGTATTGTATGAGAAGGTCACTTGCGGCAGGTAACACGACCAATCTCTCTTCTTTGTGACGGGCAGAGTGCGTAGAAGGTTGTGTAGGGTACGGTTAAACCGCTCACATTGGCCATTGCCAGTTGGATAGTAGGGAGTGGTGTGGCTTTTCTCGATATTATACATACCACAAAGCTGTTGGATAAGCTGGCTCTCAAAGTTCCTACCCTGGTCAGAGTGTATACGACTTGGCACTCCGAATTTGTAGAACCACTCATTAACCAGCACTTTGGCCACTGTCGAAGCACGTTGGTCGTGGGTTGGTACTGCCTGAGTGTACTTCGAAAAAATATCAGTCATAACCAGGACATTCTCCATTCCATTCTTTGATGGCTCCAGCAGTGTAAAATCCACTGCCAGTATTTGATTTGGGCGAGACGCCAACAAATGGCCCATGTAGGCGCAGGCCGCCGGTTGAGTGTTTTTAGCTACCTGACAGCGTTCACACTCCAGACACCACTGTTTAATGTCCTGGTGCATTCTAGGCCAATAGCACCGCTGGTGGACCAAATCCGTGGTCCGCTCTACACCTTGATGTCCATGTTCGTTATGCAGTTGATATAGTACCTTATTTTTCAGTGACATGGGTAACAGCAGCTGTGAGACCTCTTCTCCCTCCGGGCGGCAGACGTTGCGATAAAGCACCCCATCTTTTTCCACTATCCTGTCCCACTGTCTTACCAGTACAAGCACTTCCTTGGAGGCCTGGCGTCTTTCCGATGCATCGGGACCCTTCCCTTTGGTCCAAAACCCCAGGAACTCCTGGATGGTTGGGTCTGCTTCCTGTAAAACACGTAGGTCAGATGGCGTGTGGCAGGGAAAGGCGACGATAGTTGACTGGGCAGCCTGAATTATTCCCTTAGCCTGCCGGAGCGACTCTGGAACATGAATACCAGGGGCTGCACAGTCCAATGCGTTGACCGGGTGTTGCCTGGAAAGGGCATCTGCATTCTGGTTACTTCGACCAGGCCTATACTTTATGTCGAAGTCAAATGAAGCAAGTTGCGAAGCCCAACGCTGTTCTGTGGCACCTAGATTGGCTGTGGATAGATGACTTAGAGGGTTATTATCTGTGTATACAACACATTTTTGTCCTAAGAGGTAATCTCTGAATTTCTCTGTCATAGCCCATTTAAGGGCGAGAAACTCCAGCTTCATAGAGCTGTAGTTGCTCATATTCCGCTCTGTAGGCTTAAGGCCACGACTAGCATAAGCTATAGGTCTAACCTTACCATCTTGCTGTTGTGAGAGTACCGCACCCAGTCCGCTGTAGCTGGCGTCAACCTCTAGAATAAATGGTAAGGTAAAGTCGGCATAAGCCAAGACTGGGGAAGCAATCAACCTATTTTTAAGGCTCTGAAAGCTCTGCTCACACTCCTCTGTCCATGCTGCAACTAGATTTTGTTCCGATGATTTCCGTGATTTTGTTCTAGTCAATTCAGCAACAAGGTGATGCAGTGGAGCAGCAAGTTTGGCAAATCCCTCTACAAAACGACGGTAGTAGCTTGCAAATCCTAGAAAGGACCGTAACTCTGACACCCGGGTGGGTCGCTGCCATCTGGACACGGCTTCTATTTTTCCAGGGTCTGTGGACACGCCATCCCTTGATATGATGTGGCCCAAGTAGCTCACCTCTGGTTTGAAGAAGGAGCACTTTTCCAACTTGACTTTGAGGCCCTCTTGCTGCAATCGGCCTAACACGGCCTCCAAGCGCTCCACATGCTGCGCTACAGTAGAGGAGAAGACTACAACATCATCCAAGTATAACAATAAAGACTGACAATGCTGGTCCCCAAATATTCTCTCCATCAATCTCTGGAACGTACTTGGCGCGTTGCACAACCCAAATGGCATCCGATTCCACTCAAACAGCCCAAAGGGCGTGCAAAATGCAGTCTTCTTTTTGTCCTGTTCAGTGACTGGTACTTGGTTGTACCCAGCGGTCAGGTCCAAAGTCGAGAACCAGCGGGCACCTGACAGTGTGTCGAGGGACTCCTCAATACGCGGCAATGGAAATGCATCCTTGTGGGTCTTGCTGTTCAAGAGCCGATAATCCACACACAGACGAAGGCTGCCATCCTTTTTCTTGACCAGTACAATAGGGGAGGCAAAGGGGCTACTACTTTCCCGGATAACCTGTGCCTCCAGGAGCTGGTGAATATGAGTTTTTACTGCCTCATAGTCTGAGGGGGGGATGCGTCTATATCTCTGACGTATAGGTACCTCATCCGCTAACCGAATATCATGGGAAATTAGGTTAGTACAGCCTATATCTCCTTCATGAGAAGAAAATACACCACTGTATTTCTGCAGCAAGGCCCTGACCTGACACTGCTCCCGATCCTTAAGTGCAGCAAGATCAATCGTAGCAATTTTGTCCTGCACTGAACTGGTAGCAATCTGGGTGAAAACAGTAGCAGATATCCCTTTCTCCTCTAGACCCTTGGGAGAGCTCACCAAATGAGCTGGACTCAAAGTACCTAACACAGTGCGGGGGTATAGTACAACATCCTGGGTCCCTACATTGACGACGGGGATGTAAACAGTACCTCTCGTTATACATACTAGCGCTGGGGATGCTAGTAACCCTGCAGGTAATCCATTGCTCGATGGTTCAAACAAAGCATTATCTGCGAGGAGGTGTTGGGCGCATGTAGCTGCCACCAATTTCATAGTACCCCCCGGGACTCGCCACACCCTTCTTCCCTTTACTTTTACACAACCTGAACGATCGGGGGGAGTGTTGGTCAGGACCTGGTGACACTGCTGGAAAGCTTGTTGAATTGGGGTGGGAGCCTGCAACACAGAAGGCAATTTAAACAGAGCTGGCCCATGCTGTACAAACAGCTCCCAGTAACACTCCTTGATAATGTTCATTCCTAGTACACCAGGGACTTTAGGAGGACTTGTTGAGAGATCCTTGACCACCAGCACTCCCCTTTTTGCAATGACTTTGTCACAAAGCTGTACATCTAACTCAAGGTAGCCTACATATGGTATTGCCAGCCCATTAGCAGCACTTAGCCTTAGCCAGTTGCAAGAATGTAGTTTTTCTGTACCCCAAGTCAGTTATGGTGGAGACCATTGACCCCGTATCAACCAGACATGGGACCAAGACCCCACCCATGAACATAGTAACGTTTGGGCAAGCAGACACCAAACTCTGAATATCGTCTATTGCAGACTCTGAGCCTGGGGCACCCCCACCTGAACTTTGACTCAACAGTTCAGGGGGAGAGAGTTTCCCAGATTCTGAGGGCAGTGTCCATCACTCGAGAGAGTATGCGCCGCTGCCGAAGCTGGCGGTGGAAAAGCAGGTCTATATTCCCCTTTACATTCTCTAGCAAAGTGACCAGGCTGTCGGCACCTTCTACAAAGATTAGTTTTAACGCGTTGATTGAACTGGGTTCTAGGGACATTGTTAAGGGCCGCCAGACTTCTGGTAAGATGATTTAACTGCTCTTGCTGAGTCCTGAGAATCTCCTTGATTTCACCCAACTCAGGACTAACAGGAGATTTACCATCCCTGAGATAATTTAAATGGCCTCCCTGTACTGTGTGTTGGAACCCAAATGCCGCAGGAACAGAGTTACTTCTACCCCTCAAGGATCCCGGCGTTCCTTCTTGCTCCCACCTAATGGCCTCACCACGGACCTCTAATAAGGTGGCAGTGGGTTGGGCCCGGACTATCTGTTTGAGTTCTCTGCGAAGGAAACAATCGGATACGTGTTCGACAAACTGATCCCTGAGTAATACTTCCTTGTTCACAAACCCATGTGGAGCCCGTTTAACAACCCGCTCCATTAAACACATTAGTGCGTGAGAAAATTCTTGCAATGTCTCACCCTCCTGTTGCTTCCTGGAAAAGAAGTCTTCCTGCAAAGACACATATGATCTAGTACAACCATACAATTCTTGTAGTATTTTTAGAATTTTACTTGGATCTTCCTTGTCCTCCCCAGAGCGGTACTTAATCTCTTCCCTGGCCTCTCCCTCGAGATGGTCATAAATGAAGAGTGCCTGTTCAGCTGGTGCCAGGTGCTTAGCACGTATACAAGACTGAACCTCTTCAACCCACTCGACGATGCCAAGACCCGTACTACCTCTAAACAACGGACACTTTCGGTCTCTGGGCAGATAGATCAGTCTTTCGGTTACAGCCGCATGACCTGAAGGACGCCCAGGTGCTGAAGAACTTGTAGTGCTAGTCCCCGGCAGGTGGATTTCCTGCTCCTGCCGCATTAGTCGATTATCAGCTTGCAGCTGCGTGACCAAGTCCTTTAACTGGGCGAGTTCCTCCTCCATGATGGGACTTTGGTGTGCCTGTCAAGTTCCAGCCGGGGCCTGCTGCTGCCTTGCTCACTCAACCCGTTTAAATAAAAGTCCGTTATAATAATCGTTTGTTCAAAGAATAAAAATAAAAAAAATCAGCTACAAGTCTCTGCCTTTACAGTATCCTGCCAGCAACGCCAGATTGTGACGGGGGGGTTAGGGGAAAGAGTCAACAACGCCACTTGGGGACCCACGAACTATAGAAAAACACCCAGGGCACGCAGATAAGTTACTGTGGGCTATAGGCAGAGACCAGTTGATATTTAAGTAAACGGTTTTATTGAACAAAGCAATAAAACCACAGTAAATTCTAATAACTACAAGAAAACAAACAAACTTAAGTCTACTTAACACGGCAAACGAAACACAGCAATAAAACCACAAGAAACAGTACAACAAAGAAATAACAAAGTAGAGAAAACATTACCAAATAGAATTGAGCAAAACAGCAGCAGGGTCCCTGTGCAGCACAACACAAAAGGTCGTTTGTTAGTATATGGATTTAGAGACATAAAGAAAACCAACACAACCAAACATACCTGTGCAGCACAACACAAAAGGTGCTTGAGGCCCTGACAGCAGGTGCTTTTAAAGGCCTGCTCTTAATTGGCCGTTTGGCTGGGGAGGAGCCAGCCGAAAGGCTGCGTTCAACCCCACCACACTTTGATGCCAATCAAGTGTTACAGTCTCTGCAGCAGGATACGGTGATCAATGGTGTCAAATGCAGCACTGAGGTCCAGCAAGACAAGAAAAGTCCTTGGTCCGATGCAAGAAGTAGAAGATCATTTGTAATTTTCACCAGTGCCGTTTCTGTGCTATGATGCACTCGAAATCCTGACTGGAAATCCTTAAACAAAGCATTGTTTTGTAGAAAGTCACATAATTGATTTGTGACAGATTTCTCAAGGATCTTAGCGAGGAAGGGAAGATTAGAGATGGGTCTGTAGTTAGCCAACACCTCTGGACTGTGGTACATGTCCTGTCAACAAAGACAAATTCATAATATATATATATATAATATAATATATGTGCTAATTAACGGGAAAACTTCCTTAAGCAGCTTAGTTGGAATCGGATCCAGGAGACAAGTGGAAGAGTTGGATTTCAAAATCGTAGAAGTCAGTTGATCAAGGTTGATGGAAGAGAAACCATTCAAGTAGGTATCAGGGCCGACGGCTGCGTCCAAGGTTCCTACATCCGAGGACGGGTCGGCTCCGGTTGGGGGTAGTAGACCATCAATTTTCTCTATGATAGTCAGAATCTTATTATTGAAGAAGTTTATAAAGTCGTTACTTCTGAGGTCCACAGGAATACACGGCTCGACAGAGGTGTGACTCTCTGTCAGTCTGGCTACAGTGTTGAAGAGAAACCTGGAGTTGTTTTAACGCTTATATGTTTTAACACTGTCTTGCCAAATTAGCCTAGATCCTTCTGATTTGGTGGAACGCCATAACCGCCCAAGTTTCCACACAGTTTGCTTTAATTTCCGGGTTTGAGAGTTATACCAAGGGGCGAACTTACTTCTTGTTGCCATTCTTATTTTGAGGGGAGCAATACCGTCCAGTGCCATTCTCAAAGAGCCTGTGGCAGTATCGACAAGATGGTCGATTTGTGACGGACTGAAGTTTTCACAGGAGTCTTCTGATATCTTGAGACAAGACACTGAACTCAGAGCAGAGGGAATGGCTTCTTTAAATGAGGCTACAGCGGTATCCGATAAACATCGACTGTAGAAACCCTTGGCAGGAGGAGGAGATTCTGGCAGTAGAAATTCAAAGGTTATCAGACAATGGTCCGACAGGAGAGGGTTCTGTGGAAAGATTGTTAAGTGTTTTATCACAATACCATATACAAGAACCAAGTCGAGCGTGTGGTTAAAACAATGAGTTGGTTTATTTACAAGTACCAAGGCTGTCGTTATCGACATCCACATGAATGTTAAAATCACCCAATATAATTACCTTGTCCGTTTTAAGGACCAAACTCGTTAAGAACTGGGAAAATTCACATAAAAATTCTGAATAAGGACCTGTACACTATTACAAAGAGAACCGGCTGGACTAACATAAACATATTTTTGCCAGCCTACCTGCTGCAAAATTACACCAAGACAAGTAGAGCTAATTTATCCAGTGTAATTTATCACTTACCACTATCTTGCATTGACTATCAAAGTGGCGCTCACACAGTTTGTCATTGCATTTTATTCTTAACCAGTCGTTGTCTTGGGGCCCCAAGCTAGCTCGGCGCCAAGCAATTGCTTGTTTTGCTTGCCTTGTCGCGACGGGCCTGTGCGTGTGTGTAATTTCTTTCCGGTAACGGCTTACTTTCACCACTGAGTTTTGTTGGAAGAGCCAGATATTAACAAATAGGTAAACAAATGGGACCAGAGTTGTAGCACACAACACAATTCATTGAAATATTGGTAACATAGAGGAGTTGTCTGGATTTTTTCTGAAAGAAAACAAGAGTTTTTTTTATGATTACATTTTTGTTATGACTGTGGTCATATGTGTACTGTAGTCGGCTGTGTTTTTCCTTTTGCTTCTTTCTTGCATTTGATTTCCCTCATGCAAATAGGGGTGTGCCATAGCCATGTGTGGATTGCTGGAAGGGGTCCTCTCCGTACCGTGATTGGCTGCAGCTGGGGAATACCTGCATACAAAAGAAGCCATGATGGCATCCGTTGGAAGAGCAGGGAGAGCAGCAGCATCACGCAGTCCTCGTCCTTCTCATCTCCCAACCGGCAACTTTTTGTGTTGTGAAACTTTGTTTATTGTATATACCGTTTCTTACGAGGTTGTTTTCTCCTGTTTTTTTAGTGGATAGGTAGTTAAGGCTTTTATCATTCTTTTTCTCTTTTGTTTGGTAGGTCAGCTTCTTATTTCTAGCCAGGATCGTTTGGTTTGTTTGTTATATTGGTTATAGGCCATTGCGAAGCCATGTATTAGTTACTTACATGAATATGATTATTCAACTTATTTATTTGTTTATTGAAATAAGTCTACTATTTAAAGTAAATTGTTTGTGGCATTCTTGGGAGATGGGGAAGATGGGGCCTATTCATGTTGGGTCCTAGGCACCCCTAGACTGGGGCCTAACAATTTATATTTCACATATAACTCTTGAACAATTAGAATTATTCTTCCAAATCATCTAAAGAGAGAGTGAGTCACATGTTCTTAGGAATATAAACTCTTAATAAACAAATATACCAAAGAAAATTGCTTTTCTCAAAACCCCAGGATATACAGATGCTTGCATTATGGCATCTCCTTTACACATCGTAAACATTATCTACATTAATCCAAACCATTTCGTTCAATGAAGAAGTCTGAATGTGAAACGCCATTTGTAAGTATGTTGTAACTGTAACAGTTTTATGTATGTAACTGTAACAGCTGATGAACAATGTTTTCAAAGTTTCAGCCACGATGTATCAAACACTTCAAATCAGTCATTATTATATTTCCACACACAAGGGATCTTGTACTATCTAATTATGGGACTCACCAGGCATAGGGATGTCTGATGCATCAAACATGGCCAGTACGTTAATATAGCAGAGCCACTGAAAGAAAAGTTTGAGCTCTCACTTTTTCTAACCATTCCTGACTCTTTTCATGTATCTGCAAATGTTTGTGGCTCTGGATCTGTTTGAGTGAAGGCAAGCATGTCTAGTCCACTAAAGGTTATATTTACCATTTTGTCTGGGTTTTGGGAGAGGCAGAGTCCAACTGGGGACATCAGTGTCGACCGCCAGAATTCTGATGGTTCTGTGGATCATAAGGCAGGCACACACACACAGCAATGTTGATTGAGGATTTAATCAAATGTCAAGACTTCTCTGATGTCATGCTCTAAGTACAGGTTGTTCGAGGCCTGGATGGAATGCAAATGAATCCGAACTAAAGATGGATCAATAGGAATGTATGGACACATATATAAAAGATAAATATCCCTTATGCCACTATCAGTTCCCTGCCTACAAAAGAACCACAGAAGTAACATGAATCCTCATCGGTAAAAGCGGCACTGCATCTATGGCTGATAAAAACTGAAACCATATTGTTTCCATTACCTATTTTCAGACAATAGTGCCAAACTACGGAAAGGAAAGGCTGTCAACTTGCCAGTGATGTCTGGCAGTAGAAATTAAGGACAGGCCTTTTCATGATAGTTGGTGGAGACTTGGCTCTTCTTCTTTTTTTTTTAAAGTAACTAGTAATAATTTGTGAAATTGTTAGTTAAGCTTTATTTATTCAAGGGATCACAATCAGTTTTGTAAGAGAGACCTGAAAACAATCACTATGTTATGAAAGTTATGTTAATTTCCATATTTGAAAAGTAATGTGTATCAGCGCTGGGATTTGAATCTTTGAATCTGAACCTTTTAATGCACAATCCATCACAAACAAATCTTGCCTCATACATGACCATATCCTGGACAAGCGATTGGATGTGATGTGCCTTACAGAAACGTGGCATCAGCCAGATGTTTATTCTGTTGCCTAAGACCTGTCGTCCTGGCTACAACTACTTACAGAAAGCTTGCAATACAGGGCGTGGCGGTGGTCTGGCTGTCATCCACCGAAGTGATTTGAATGCCTTGCATTTAAATGTAAGCACCCTCTCTCCACAACAATAATTCTTATCTACCGGCCGCCCAAACAGAACTCATCTTTCATCCCAGAAATATCCAACCTTCTGCACAATGTCTACAAATATCATCATACTTGGAGATATGAATATTCAAGTACACTCGCCCACCTGCTGTTTCGCAGCAGAATTCCTCCAATTACTAGACTGTTTCAATCTCACACAACTTGTTGAAGCCCCCACTCATACCAGGGGCCATACCCTTGACCTAGTCATTACAAACTCTGTTCATCTAAGCAACATTCTGGTGTACGATCTGGGTGTTTCTGACGATAAGACCATCTCCATGAAGTTGTCCTCACCATCCACCCTCATCAAACCCAAACGCCAAATCTGTTTCAGAAATCTGAAAAACCTCAACCAAGACACTATGACATCCGACCTCCAGCATATCCTTTCTGTAAATTGTATAACAGCCATGGACACAGTTGATTATTACAATAACACTCTCAGGAGCATTTTGGATCTCTATGCTCCCATTACAACCAGAACAGTCACCTTTTCCCGACCAGCCCCTTGGTACACAACTGAGCTACGAAAAATGAAGGCAGCTGGACGTGCCATTGAGAGGAGATACAAAGCCACAGGTCTCACTGTCCACAAGCTTGCTTTCCGGGAACACCAAAAGGATTACTCAAAATCACTTACAGAAGCACGGACAAATTTCTACTCAAACATCATCAGAAACGGTCCCGGAAACTCCTAACAGCTGTCTCCACCATACACCAACTTCTCAAAACACAAACCCCCTCACTCACAGAAGCCACAGAAGAACACTGTAATAATTTCCTGGCCTTTTTCAAAACAAAAATAAACTCAATTCATTCATCCTTTACTGGATCCTCACCACTGCCCACCCCGAATGTCCACTCACATCCTGCAATCTCAAAGCCCATACACTGCTTCCCAGAAATGTCACAGCAATAGGTTGAGAAGATGATTAAAAGGATGAAACCCACCACTTGTGCCCTCGACCCCTTTCCTACAGCCCTAGTGAAAGCAAACACCTCCGTGCTAAGTCCTTTGATTACCACTGTAATAAACAACTCTCTCCAGTCTGGCAATGTTGCATCTGCCCTAAAAACAGCCATAATCAGGCCCCTTCTCAAAAACTACAGGCCCATTTTAAATCTCCTGTTCCTCTCCAAAATACTGGAAAAAGTTGTTGCTTCCTCCACCTCCAGGAACACCTCAATCACAACAACCTTTTCGAAAAATTCCAGTCTGGCTTCCGATAAGCCCACAGTACGGAGACAGCCCTGGTTAGAGTTACAAATGACCTACGAATGGCAGCTGATGCTGGGTCACCTTCTCTCCTCATACTTCTAGATCTGTCTGCTGCTTTTGACACTGTGGATCATGGCATACTCCTCAACCGCATACATCAAACCACCGGACTCACTGACATTGCTCTTACCTGGTTTAAATCATACCTTACTGACAGAACAGAGTACATCTCACTTGGAAGTGCAAGGTCCCGTCAACACACAGTCACCTGCGGGGTTCCCCAGGGGTCCTTGGCCCCATCCTCTTTATCACTTACATCCTCCCCCTTGGTCATGTCATTAGCCGCTATGGAGTCTCATTCCACTGCTATGCTGATGACACACAACTGTACATGAAAACGGAAACACACGCACAGGGGCGGTTCTGCATTGAATGGCACCCTGGGCGCGACCCCCTTTGAGCGCCTCCCCTCCCAAAAAAGTTCACAAAATTCTGCAGTTATATATATATTTTTTATTTTACCATGAGTGAGAGAAAATTACACTATAAAAACACACTTAACAGAATCCAGTTACTGTTACAATTACAACAGGAAGCACACATTTTACACATTTGCACAAAATATGTCAGTATAAGTTATCAGAACTTAAATGAATATATACAGGCACACTTTAAGTTCTGACTGTTTAACTATACTTTGTCACAAAATATAGTTGTAGCAAATAGCAAAGTCTTTGAAACTACTTACAGATTTGAAAATTCCGTTGGTTAATGACAGGACCTAACGTTAAACCAAATGATGGAAATAAATAATAACTGAACTTGTAACAGTTTTGTTGCAAAGCACATATTATGGTGAAATTACAAACCTTGTGATTTTTGAGTTAAAACCGAATTATTGTTGTATAAGCATTAAGCAACATAGCAAAAAGGCTAACAGACGAAAGAGTTACCCCACCAATTAATTTGAGCCCTTCATTCATGACACATGTATAATCATACAGAGAGAGAACAAAGTTGCATACCTTCATCTTTTACTCGTTTCTCCTCCTTTTCTTTTCTTTTTATAGTGGGAACCTGATGGCTTTAAGCTTTTTCTGTCCATCTCTGATTTTATTTGTCACTGACTCGACAAGCAACAGATTTCCCATCCCCCCAACACTGTCAGTCACGACCAGAAGTCAAGTGTGACGGAGCGGCCGTCACTGGCTGCATATACACACACACACACACCACCAGACAGTTTAGAACACAACAAGCAGGTATAGTGATTGCCTGCAATCATGTGCCAGAGGTTGTCAATTAGCCTGATGGGAGGGGCTTAGGGTTTTTAAGAGGACTTCCTCATGGCAGGAGAATCAGTGGGGTTTTTTGTGTTGAAGGGTGGCCGTGGTAGGTTGTAGTAAAAAGGCCATTGAGAGAGCGAGATGGTGATTTTGCTTTATTTCTTTTGTTTGTTTGTATTTTGACCGAGTTTCCTTAGCCCTCTAATGTTGTGTTCACTGGTTGGCACTTTCCAAGAAGAGGAATAAAAATGCACCAACTCTACAATACCTACGACTACGCCATCATTTTTGTGAGATTCAGCAAAGACTGAGAACCCCATCACATATGGTGTCAGAAGTGGGATGGCTTGTCGGAGAAGGGCAGGTCGACTTCCCAGACCACGCAGAGCTGGTCTGCGGGCTCAGGCAGTGGCATTTCAGGAAGAGTTGGCGTCAGAGGCAGACAAACAGGCTACATGGGAGACCGCAAATTCAACGTCTTCCTCAGCGGAGGAAGAGGAACGACAGCGGCCCACACCTGGCTCATCCAGCGGCTCAGGGGGAGACCTGGTGTCCATAATGAAGGACTTTCTGACGGCACAGCAGGGAAGAGAAGAGGGCCTGCTGGAGGAGCTACGTAGCCTCCGGGTGTCTCTGCTGCCAGCAGCGCAACCCCTGCTAAACAGCAAGCAGTCCCAGAATGTACCTGCTTACGCCGGCCACTCATCGCCATGGCAGGGACCAGTCAGCATTGCCATCGCCTCCTAATTCCGGATCAGAGGGCAGACCTGATCCACCAAGACCGGACTGGAGGCCCTATTCAGAGCTTAAAATTCCCCCATATCAAATGGGCGAGGACATTGAGAACTATTTGTTACGCTTTGAACGCATACCCAAGACATGGAGATGGCCAGCGGCTGAGTGGGGATGCAGACTTATTCCACTGCTTTCTGGGAGGGCATTGGAAGCCTATACAGCAATGGATGAGGAACAAGCACACTCCTAATCAAATTTGACATTTCCCCTGAAACATACCGGCAGCAGTTTCGTTCTGGCTCAGTGCCAATGGGAGAAACTCCCACAGAAACCTACCATCGCGTCAAGGGACTCTACCGCCCCTGGATTCGACCAGAACAACGCTTCAAAGAGGAGATTGGTGAGAGTCTTATCCTGGAGCAGCTTCTTCGCGTCTTTCCTCCAGAGGTGAGAACCTGGGATAGGGAACATGAGCCTACGGAAGGATTGACAGCTGCCAGGTTGGCCCTCCAGTACCAGAATGCGCGCAGGGGTGGACCCGGTTTTCCGATAAGCAGTGGACGTCAACCTGGTTTCCAGCCTCCACACCCCAGAATGACAGCAGGAAGAGGCAGCCAGGAAACTCCAGGTGCAACCAATCCTGCTACGGTAAGAACTTGATTTGTTTCTATTGCCAGCAGCCGGGTCACAAAGCTTCTATATGTCCCCTACGTAAAGCAAAGGTCACAGGCTCATGTTATGCACCCAGGAATGAGGCAGACACTGCTGAGAACAAGGAAATGAGGATAAAAATATACAAGACCTTATCGGTAAATGGCCAGCAGGTGACTGCACTATTAGATACTGGCAGCTTCACTTCCCTGGCAAAGAAATGTCTCACACCCGTTGGTAACCTGGACTTTAGTAACAAAACTGACATTATCTGTTGGCATGGCGATAACCATGCCTACTCTAAAGCGGAAGTGACAGTGGTGATCGATGATCAATCGTACCTGTTGACTGTTGGGGTAGTAGAACATCTGCCTGTAGATGTTCTGCTGGGAAAAGATTTCCCTGCACTAATGGACTTACTGAACAGAGAATGGTCTAAAAGGGGGGATCCTCCTAATTAATGTATTTCCTGTCCTGTGATTACTCGAGCCCAGGCCAAAACTGGTACTCAACCCTCCCTGACTTCGATGATAGTTTGTGTGAGGGTGGCACCAGAGGGCCTAGAAAATCAAGGCGCCAGTGTCACTTTGAAAAGCAGCTAATGCTAACCGGACATCATAACAAGGGTTTGACTACAGCTAAAGAGTGGGAAGTGCCTGGAAATATTGCTGATTTACAAAAACAAGATGAAACACGTCTGTTTACTGAAGTGGTAGATAAAGAGAACTTGAATGATGTGTGGAAGGAATGTTTTATTGTTGAAGATGGGGTGTTGTATACAATGCATGATGGTCATAAACGTCTGGTGGTTCCAGCTAGCGGTAGACAGTTGATCATGTACTCATACAGTAGCTCATACAGTCCCCTGGGCTGGCCACTTTGGCCGACAGAAAACTTACATGCGGGTTAGTTTACGGTTTTATTGGCCGCGCATGTACACAGACATACAAACATATTGCGCTACATGCCCCACATGTCAGAAAACCTGTGATTCTCGTAAGGCTGATCGGGCCCTCTTGATGGCACTACCCATCATCTCCACACCGTTCCGGAGGATTGCCATGGATATTGTTGGTCCTTTGGTGAAGAGTAGCCAGGGCCACCAGTACATATTGGTCGTGTGTGACTACGCTTCCCTGAGGCTTTTCCACTTCGCAGTCACGGCCCCAGCAGTTTTGCATGCCTTAACACAGCTTTTTTCCAGAGTGGGGATCCCGGATGAGATTCTCACCGACCAGGGAACCAACTGTACCTCCAGGCTGATGCTGCTTCTTCACCAGCAGCTAGGCATCACCACACTCAAGACCCATATCATACTCAGACAGATGGACTCGTTGAGAGGTTCAACCAGACTCTGAAGAGAATGCTACAGAAGTTTGTGGATGACACTGGCAAAGACTGGCACCATTGGCTACCCTTCCTGCTTTTTGACTACAGAGAGGTTCCGCAGGCCTCTACAGGGTTCTCCTCTTTTGAGTTGCTACACGGCTGGGATGTGCAGGGCCCATTGGATTTACTTCGGAAAAGTTGGGAATCTACCACTACCTCTGGAGATAGTGGTGCACTTCGTGCTGGAAATGAGGGAACGGCTGGCCAGATATAAAGAAGAGGCGGAAATTAATCTGCAAAAGGGTCAGAAAGAACAGAAGACGTGGTGAGACGTCCAACCTGTTCAGAAGGTGCTCTTACTACTGCCATCGTCCAGTAGTAAGTTGCTGACCAAATGGCAAGGTCCATACACAGTCATCCGCAAGATGGGGCCCGTCACCTACAAAGTTCTTCAGCCAGACAAAAAGAAGAAAAAACACTTATCATGTAAACCTTTTAAAGGAATGGAGGGAGCCATCCATCCAGCCCGCAAAAACCTCGCTCTTTGTGAAGGAGGTGAACATGGAAGAGGAGGAAGATCTTGGAGTGGAGGCTTTAAGCGGGGCTGCTACACCAGGACTTGGCCACCTTACCCCTGAACAAATGGCGAGAGTTCTCCGCGTCTTCCAGGAGGTGCCCGCACTGTTCACTGCACGTCCGGGCCAAACAACCATTATGGAGCATGTCATTCGGCTGAAGGATGAGCGACCAATGCGCCAACGGCCCTACCGCATCCCACAGCAACTGGTAGGAAAACTGCGAGAAGAGGTCGAGGCTATGTTGGAGTTGGGAGTGGTGGAGCCATTAACTTCAGAGTGGCGTAGTCCAGTGGTCATCGTGTGCAAGAAAGACGGTTCCCTACGCATCTGCATCGACTTTCGGAAGCTTGACTCCATCTCAGTTTGATGCATATCCAATGCCCAGGATTGACGAGCTACTTGAGAAAATTGGGTCGGCGGCGTATATAACGACCCTGTTTCTGTGCAAGGGATACTGGCAAGTGCCTCTGGAGCCCGCAAGCAGACCCTACACAGCATTTCGCACACCGGCTGGACTGTTTCACTTTATCGTGATGCTGTTTGGACTGCATGGTGCTCCAGCCACCTTCCAAAGAGTTATGGATAAGATCCTCCTAGGCTGCGAAGACTGTAGTGCATCTTACCTGGACGATGTGGTAATTCTCAGAAGCACCTGGGAGGAACACATCAAACACCTTAGGGAAGTCTTGGGAAAGATCAAGGATGCAGGACTAAAGCTAAATGTTGCCATGTGTGAGTGGGCCAGACAGGAGACACGGTACCTAGGCTACCAGCTAGGAAGAGGAGAGTTGAGGCCACAGGTAGACAAGGTAGAGGCTATCCTTAGCTGCCCTAAACCTCGAACCAAGAAGGAGGTACGAGCATTCCTTGGATTGGCTGGGTGGTACCGGCTGTTTGTGCCACAGTTTGCCACCATCGCTGCCCCACTTACGGCACAAGCCTGTGAAAGACAGCCCCCTTATTCGTGCAGTCACACCGCCCCCACCCCCGGAGATGGTAGAAGGTGGTCTGGTCTACAAGGTCAAGCAGCTGCTGGCCGCACGGAGTCGGGGCGGGGAAGGTTATGGCCCCGAAGCGAGGCAATGGGTCCCATCCAGACACATAGTGGACCAGACCCTCATTGAGGACTTCTATAGGGATCACCCGGAGATTCCAATGTCACACCCGTATATCAAGTTGAGTTTTTTGTCCTGTCTCCACGTTTGTTTTGCGTGACGTCCTGTTTTACGTTGAAGGTTTACTCCTCTCTTTTCAGGTCTCTTGCCCTTCCTGATGTGTCACCAGTCTGATTGTCTTTCCTGGTTGTGTCCACCTGTTTTGGTTTTCCTCCCTTTTGGAGCGCCAGTTGTTACCCTGTTTATTAAACGGCCTTCCGACTTACCTGCTCTGCGTCTGAGTCCTGCCTCCCGATCTGGCCTGACATTCCTGTTTTTTGCAATTCTTTCAAGTTCATTTCAGCTTTTCTCATTTCTGTATTTTCAGCTATTTTTTAATGTATTTCAGCTTTTTCTATTCTTTCAGCAATGTTTAGAATAATTTCAGCTAGTTTTGTTTCTTTACTTTAAGCAACTTTTTAAAATTAATTTCAGCTTTCTGCATTCCAAAGCATTTTCAGCAGGAAATGCATTTTCTAGTTTCAACTATTCTCTCCCTTTTTCATATTTGGATCTTTTAAAATGTTTTGGTACATTTTATTTTTGTTTGTTTGACGGACAATCGTCATTTGCTCCTAGCTCTTAGCGATCGCTCTCCCTCTTTTTCCCCTCTCTTAGCTGTAATGGAGTTCTTGCAGTCTTATTTTACACTGGAAAATGAAAGGCTCTAATGCTATGCTGTCATGCAGTTACACCATGGTTGATGCCATTTTAATTAAGAGTGAGGTGCTAAAGATGTACCACATCGCGTAACACAAGGACTTTGAGTGAGTTGGTGAGTGTCTTCCAGTACTTCCTCAAGTCAGATAAGGGGGAACTTTTTCCTAAGACTGATCACACCAGGTGATTTTAGATCTTTTCACTTTGACAGGTTTCTTACCCCACCCACAGCACCGTCAGAGTCCAGATTATCTCGAGGAGGGGAATGGGGGAGAGGGGTATAGGAGGGAGGTTAAGTTTGGTAAAAATAATACTTAAAGGGGCTCCATAGGAAATCCCCCGGTGCACAGGCTCATCAGAGAGTTATCTGGGTCCAAATACATCTTATATTAAGGATCATATTCATCTTTTAACAAGTCGCTTCTTGAAGAGTTAGGCTTTCTTCTTAAGAAATCATTATCACTTGATGTATTCCGTTATCTTCTGTATTAATCCAATCCTGTCAAATTGTGATAAAATTGTCTTCGTATTGTAGCACAAAACAGTCACACGTACACATTCTAATGCAGATCATATCTTTACCGAATTAAATTTCCTATTTAAAATTAAAACCCCTTTGAGGCCTTGATTTTCCCCCAAACTGATAGCGTAAAGTGGAGAGGGAGCTGGCATGGTGCATACTTTTTCTTACTGATTGGGTTGTATTATTTAGCTGTGATATGAGCTTTGAGGGTGTTCAAAAACAGAGGAAAATTAGAGAGTTGAGTAGATAAGCTAAAAACGTATTAGTCTTTCCTTGAGATTAAAGACAAAGTGTTTGACTAAGGCTCTATGCAAATAAAAAATACAAAGAAGGGGAGGAGGACACTGCTGAAACAATTTAACAGGGTAGAGAGAGTGAAAGATGGTTGGTCAGGTTAGGACAAATTAGTCAAAAAGAATATTCGCCTGAGTAAAGAACAGAACATAATTCAAACGTAAACACTCCACAAAAATTTCTAATGTGGGACTCGAGCATCTAGTGCCCTGGTGCCCTACTCTATTTATTTGAAGCTTCTCCACTCTTGTCCTTGGCAGTGGTTGAAGTGTATTAGATGGTGATGGATTAGGTCTGGATGGACAAATTGATGGCTTTGTAGAAGTGCAACGTTATTGTTTTGGGAAGATAGAACTTCAGCTGCCAGTGTGTTCCACAATCATCTCTACCAATTAGTGTTGAGATCTCAGTGGTTCTGAGCACAGGTGGAGGGGATGTTCAAGACTGGTGCGTGCAGACTTTGCTGAATTAAATTGCAATGTATTATATAGGGCTAATTGTTGTCCAACCCAAGGTCACTTCCACTTAAGCCATTTAATTAAGTGTAGTAATGATAATCCTGTTCAGCATGATTAAATCTGCCGGTGAGGTGAGAAAAGCTTGCTACACATACAAATCAACTCGTGAATAACTGAATAATTTCCTTGACTAAGGGGTTTCCTTAAACACTGTTGTGATCAGCAATGGCAGCACAATGGAGTGGTATTTTTGTGTGGAATTTTTCCAAAGTGTATGTCATCCTACACAAGGTAAGAATTTTGATAACTGCCTAAAACATCATTAAGGTGTTAATGATGGCAAGACTAAAAAACGGCAGTCAGGGGTGGATAATGCCTTGTGTCTTAAAATCCAGCTGAACAATACATTAGAGGAATTTTATCATATTATGAAATAAAGTACAACTCTGCATCATAGATCAAGCAGTTAAGTATAACGTTATATAAACTTCAATAAAAGGTCATTTAAACAAAAGATAATATACCTAATACACAGTGAGATCATAAGTATTAACCCCTTCCCTCTTGGACTTTTCCCATTTGATCAACAAGACATGAAAAGTAACAAAAAACAATGAGATGAAAAATGTGACACATTACATTTATTTAGCTGACGCTTTTATCCAAAGCGACTTACAATAAGTGCATTTCAACCATAGAAATACAAACTCAGAAGAACAAGAAACAAGAATTGCAATTTCATTAAATAAGCCGTTTTACAACTTATTAGTTATATATTACATTGTGTTATAGACAAGAGCCATTATAAGTGTTACAATTTGTTAGTGTTTTATTCAAGGTATATTCTGAAGAGGTGTGTCTTTAGTTTGCTGCGAAAGATGTAAAGGCTCTCTGCGGTCCTGATGTCATCAGAGAGCTCATTCCACCATTTGGGGATCAGGACAGTTGCGATATTGCCGAGTGTCTTTCTCTCAGAGAGGGAGGAACAAGCAGCTTGGCAGATGCAGAGCGGAGTGTGCGGGTTGGGATGTAGGGTTTGGACATGTTCTGGATGTAGACTGAACCGGATCCATTCACAACATGGTACGTGAGCGCCAATGTTTTGAACTGGATGCGGGCAGCCACTGGTAGCAAGTGAAGAAAGAAGAGAAGTAGTAGTGTGAGAGAATTTAGGGAGGTTAAAGACCATTCGAGCCTGCTTCTGGATGAGCTGTAGCAGTCGAATCGCGATAGCAGGGAGACCTACCAGAAGAGAGTTACAATAGTCAAGGCGGCAAATGACAAGAGCCTGAATCAGTACCTGTGCCGCCTTCTGTGTGAGAAGGGGTTGTATACTCCTGATGTTGTAGAAAGTGTATGTACAGGATTGTGTTGTCGCTGTAATGTTGGGAGTCAGGGAGAGTTGGCTGTCAAGTGTCACACCGAGGTTCCTATCAGTCAAAATGGCCGTTAACACAGAGTTGCCAAAGTTAAGTCAGGTCCTGGGTGAGAGAATTTTTTCCGGAAATAGAACTTGTTCAGTCTTGTCTGGGTTGATTTTCAGATGGTGAGCGGACATCTACTGAGAGATGTCAGTCAGATAGGTGGCGGTCTCTCCCTGAGTGTCCGAGTGAGGGGACGAGAGAATTAGTTGGGTGTCATCGGCATAGCTGTGGTAAGAGAAACCATGTGAGCGAATAACAGAGCTAAGAGAGTTGGTGTATATCACTGATGCCGCCAGGTGACAGCCGCGCCATCAGCGAACCGTAGGCCGTACGGTTCGACGGTCGGACCTCTCCAACTTACCCCGTAGATGCGGCCATCAAGGTAGGACGAGAGAAGGGAGCAAGCAGAGCCTGAGATGCCAAGTTCCTGAAGGGAGGAGATGAGGATCTGGTGGTTTACTGTGTCAAATGCAGCAAAACGGTCCACAAGGATGAGGACAGAGGAGAGAGAGGCGGCTCTTGCAGTGTGGAGTTACTCTGAGACAGCAAGGAGAGCAGTCTTCGTGCCTTGAAGCCTGACTGATGGGAGTTAATGAGGTTGTTACGATAGAGAACTGGTTAAAGATTATAGTCTTGGCCAGAAATGGAAGAGATACCGGTCTGTAGTTGTATTTTATAGAAGGGTTGAGGGTGGGTTTCTTCAGGAGTGGGTTAACTCTTGACATTGAGTCAATACTTGGCAGAACCAAGTCTTTTGGGGTATGTTTCCCTCAGCTTTACACATCTAAATATGGAAATGTTCGTCCCTTCATCTTCTTGATGAAAAACTTCAATCATATTGGAGGGAAACCGTCTGTGAACAGCAATTCCTTGTTAGGGGTTTTACAAAGGGGGTAAATATATATGCACAACACTTTTTATTTCTAATTTTTTTTTTAATTCATGTCAATTTTCTCCCAACTTTCAGATAATGGTCTATTTTGTGTTGGTGAATTACATAAAATCGCATCTCTCGTTATACCACGGCAAATGTAGAAAAGTCCATGGGTGGTGAATTCTTTTTGCAAGGCACTATAAGAGATAAAAGTGATTATATAGGCAGCAACACTGAAAAACATATTACATGAAATGCTGAATTTTAGTCAAGATGCAGCTCTTTTAGTCCCACAAAAGGCACACTTAGTCTAGTTTTATTTTAGAGCACCAAGGAAATTGATTTCAGCCCTGTTGTGTGCAATAAATGTAACTGGGATTGTACTTTCTGCCTGCATCACGTCTTCAATGAATGAAGTGAATGTAGGCGTAATTATGCTTTTCAAACCCGATTTAATGTGATATACGTTTTTTGTTTGCCTTGATGTTAAAAACACTCATCCTCCGTCTATTACTGCATCCATTTTCAGACCGCTTATCCTGCACACAGGGTTGCGGGGGGCTGGAGTGTATCCCAGCCAACTTCAGGCAAGAGACTGTGTACACCCTGGATCAGTCGCCAGCCAATCACGACCCAAATCGATCGGTCAACGGGGAGGGGGGGGGGGGTGCTTTCCCGTTCTAATTGCCGCGCTGACTGAAAACATGGACGGACGAGCCGGAGAAAAAGTCCCTTCAAAATAAAATCACAGGATGAATTTTTAATTTTTTTAAATTTTAATTTTCCCATTCAAAGGCCGGTCCGGACCCACCAGTTGAGAATCACTGTCCTAGGATCCTGTATGCATCCTAATATCATGGGACTATCAATGGCACAAAAACTTTATTCAAATCATTAACACATTGAAGCCTTTTTGCTTATTTCTTGTCATTTCTGTACTTTTTTTCATAGCCCAGCTATATAGAGATTAAATGTTGGCATTGTAGTCAAAGAAATCCAATCATATTGCATTCAAAATGACTTTCAAATTGCCATAGAAAAACAAAGACTGTATACAGGAATTGGACGTCCACCGTTGGTTTGTGGACTGCATTGGTTCAGCATCTTGGTATTTGCCAAATTGTTTTCTTGCAATGAGGAGCAACATAAAAGGGAGCTCAGAACAAGCAAACCTTGTTAAAGTTGTGAAAGAATAGCACGTTTAACTCCCAGATAAAAGTTCTCTGAAGTGTTTTCTCATTTTGGTAAAACAAAATTAGGCTTGGGTTGCAATAGCCATTAAGTTGGCCAGAAAAGTGAATGTAGACCACCTGAGTACAGCCTGATTTGTCAGCCATAGAGGCTAACCTCTATGGATGTCTATTGACAACTACCCTACATTTTGCATGATATACTAATATATATAAGAAATATGACACTTTTTCACAAATGATTGTCCTCTGCAAATTGAGCACATCATATTAATCCCAGTAGTCCTCAAATATGGCTATTCTATCATTTAAATACACTCAATGATCTTATATTGGTGAAACAGGCCTCTGGATTGTTCTTAAAGGCATATAAAAAAAATAAACAAATTACAATTTACATCCATGGATGTACAAAACATTATCTTTTCATCATTAGATCAAACCGGCCATTTTCTTGCAAATTAATTCACATCTCAAAAAACTTTTTTTGCTAAGTTTTAATGACCATTGAATTACTTTCAGTT
The DNA here is from genome assembly GCF_949316345.1 of Pungitius pungitius. NCBI lineage: Eukaryota > Metazoa > Chordata > Actinopteri > Perciformes > Gasterosteidae > Pungitius > Pungitius pungitius. Next base: position 28,114,994 of record NC_084901.1, read on the forward strand.
CAACCATGAGTCACTAGGATAGTAAAGTCAAATTTGAAGAAATCTGCTCAAAGCTTTCCAGAAATGTTAAGTTAACAAGAACATGATGGCCTTGAGGTCAGTGATTTTTTACCACCCAAATCTTTCCAGATCATCCTTGAGTTTGCCAAATTTGGCGAGGTTTGTCCAAATGGTACGGATATCACTCAATTCAATATCGTCTGGGCTGGCGATTCGGTGTGTCATTGTTTATTTTCGATTAAAAAAAATCTACATAATCAGTATAAATTATCTGGACTAATTTGCAAGACATATTTTCTAACTTGTGGGAGTTGTGTTTGGATCATTTTTAAATGGTTTGTAGCCTAATAAACTGCAGGGGTCCAGCATGGGCCCAATAATGTTCTTCAGGTGAGTCAACACCAGATTGTCAATGTAATGGCAAAAATATATGTAACTCTTCTAAATGCTTCATTTGTATAACCAGTTTATTAATTGCAAGTGCTGAGATGGAAAGGCCATGGTATGAGACCTGAAGTGTTCCACACTGATAAATGTCCTCAGCGTCCTAGCACTAGAGACTAAACAAAGTAGGTCGTATGTATTTGTTTTCAAGTGTTAGGAGGGCGAGTCCATGGTCAAAGAACTGATGTGTCTTACATGGACTAGCTGTCCTGAGTATCCTGGCTGTAGAGACTCAACAAGATGGTCAAGGTTTCTGTTGACGCCACCGATAACTGAACTTGTGTATAAGAACTGCCTCGTTCTGTTAGGTGGTTCTGCAGAGCATGTAGCTGTTGTGACCTTTCTTCCCTTGCAAGGAAATAAACGGAGAAAGACATATTTGACTCGGACCCTTTGTTTCTTACTTTACGATTGTCTGTGCAAAATCTTCCACCACAGATGTCAGTCCCCAAGAACAATGAGCAGGGATCTAGTTGATTTAGCTCCATGTTAATGATCTTTTGGTGAGGTTTTGGAATGCCTGCAACACAGGACAGAGGTGGGATGTAAACACCGCCTGTAATGAATGAGGAAAACTCCTGCAATGAATAAAAAGTGTTTTAGTCAGTGAAAAGAGTTTCTGAGGGCTGAATGATTTCTTTAACATTGTGACATCATTGTCACGGTGTGGGTTTGTGTACTATTTTATTTTGTAGTTTCCTCCCTCTTGGGTCCCTGGTTTAGCTTCATATCCTGCCCTGTTGCGTCTTTCCCTGTGATCGTCTGCCGTGTCCATAATTGTTTCCACCTGTGTCTTATCACCTTCACCTTCCCAATGTATTTAAGCCATGTGTGTCTCTTGTCCGTTGTCGGATCATTCAATGTCGTTACGTTGAATCTGGTTTGCCTGCGCCTGTCCTGATCCCCGGTTTGCCCGACATCTGCGATTGTCACAACTGGGTGGTGGAAGCAGGACTCAATCAGTTCACCAACCCTAGTTAATATAAAAGCAGATTCCTCCTCCATTGGTTTTCCCTGACTGCCATAGTGGGTCTGCTTGGAGGAGTTGAACCCTGACAGGTGTAGCGTGTTTTCTCACTGAGCCAAGTTTCTATGAAGCACAGGGTGGCACATCCGATAAAGTCTGCGTGAGCTTTGTTGAGGAGCATCCATTTTTGTCGGCCATACAGCAAACGTTAGCCAGATGAATTGAGGGGAGCGCAGTTCTGAATCCTCGTCGGGTGCAGTTTAAAAAGGTTTCGACTCGTTTACCCCCCTCTGGCAAATCCCAAGAAAAGCAGCTTCTCATCCAACCAAAAGCGCTGTGAAACTTTTCGGTATGATGAAATACGGTGAAAAGGATTGACCAGAATATCGTCCTTTTTGTTAGAAAGCACTGCTGGCTGACTGTGATCAGAGGGGGAAAGCTGGATCGTTTCAGTGCTGTGTGCCAAAGTATCTTTTTGCTTCTGCTGCTGTGGGTAGCCGGAAAATAATAATTTTGTATGATACAAAAACAACAAAACTTTAATCTAATCTGACCACAAAGCAGCGGAACCACCTGAATAAGTTGTTTTTCAGTTTTATCAGTCTCCGCCAAAAAATATAGCAGAAAATATGTAAAATATATCGTCTCCTTTCATTCCTTTAGAAGTGAATTCAAATGGTCAATGCAGTCCTCAGAACTATGTTCTATTTTCTAAAATTTTCATATATAAACATAGAATTGTAGGCAATGCACTTTAGAAATTATGGGGAAGGGTATTCATTCGGACCCCCCCAATGTCTAAACCATGGTTACGCCCTTGATTGTATGGATAACTATTACATTTTTCCACAATAATACTATTCAGCCAATCCTCCCAATTTTGTGTTGGTGACAGCATTACACTTTGACAGTTCAGAATTGTATGATACCAGACTCTAGTGTCACTGAATGGGCTGGGAAGATGTGGGGTTAATTCTTTCTGCCCAAAGACACAAGAACATGGGTACCCGGAGTACACAGATTCCTCTGATAGAATGACAACTCACTCTGACTCTGTCAATCCATATTATTGTATATGTCATAGCGATACAAAAAATGTTGATGATTTTATGTCCAGCAGGTTTTATAACTGTGATCAGACTTTATTTTTTCTTCTGTGTTGGTGAAAAAAATGAAAACAAATTAAAATCACTGCTTACTCCAGTCTACTAATTAGCATTGTATGAGACGAAACACTTCTTACAGAACTTTACAAAAAAATAAGACCATTAATCATCCTTACAAATGAAGCAGAGTCTGGGTTTGACCTTGAGCATAGAAAACAACAAAAACAGCCAAAGCAAATGTTCATGTATCTTTTATTACCTGCCTGTAAACAAGGTTGGAGAGAAATATATGTAAGTAAGGTGTGTGAACCTGTGTTTATGCAGATCAGACTCATTTGCTGTGTGTCAGTTTTCTTCAAAGGGAAGTGAGAACTTCAAAGAGACTGTACCGAATGTGAGCGGATCATTTCACTAACAAGAGATAAGTAGAGAATACCACTCTTATAGAAGTCTTCCAGCAGCAGATCCTCTGATCGGTGATTAATGTGAATAGGGATGCTTTGTTCAGCATTGACTAATGTTTACAGCAAATCATTATTCCTTTGCCATCTGCTTTTACTAGACATACATAAATGAATATTCACTCAATTACTTTTTTTGAAACACAGTATACACAGTGCATACTGTCTATTGTACTCAATTAGACAGAACTTTGATTTATTACCATACAATCTTTTTCTGACTTATATTTGATGTCTTTTATAAAACCAGAAATGTTAGCTTCTCATAGCAGATTAGCATCAGTTTGTCTGGAAGTCACAAAGCCCTCCTTTTTTCTCCCAGCTAATTTGTTGGTGTTTCATGCTGCTAAAGAAGCTCTATTATGTTTTTCTATTTAATTTTTTTTTTAAATGACATAGTTCAGTTGCAAGATTCAGCTGATTGCATTGTCTAAAAAGTCTAGTGGTTACGAGAAACTGTGTCCGTTGGTTTCCTTAATTTGTTGTCTGTTCAAATAAACTACTAAAGTATCGTTGCCATACTTACACCAAACAATACATTCTGTTAATCATAGCAATAACATGTAATTTCATTATTGGCTGTTGTCTCCATTAGATTAGTATTGGGCATATAAATCAGGAAACTGCTTTATTTGTTTCAGAAAATATAAAAAAAATATAAATAAACTTCAAGCTATTTTATATTGTAGATAATTTCCCTAAGAAAAAAGTGTCAACATGTTGGAGTGTCCAAAACTTTCGGTTGTGTCATTTGTTCTAGTCCATGTTCTGTGCTCTACGGTGTATCTCTCTGTTGTTTTTCCCGGTTGCCATGATAATGGGACCGATCAACAATCACTCACCTGGTTCCTGTCCACAATCAAGAGGGTATTTAGGAGCAGCCCTGACATCCACCACACAAGATTATAACCGGCATTAACCATTATTCACCCTGCCTTACTTCGCCACACCAGCGTTGACAGTTTGGTTCAGAGACTCTGGGGAAGGACCCAACTCAGGAACTAGGATGTTGTGGATTGTGAGTGTTTTTTGGTTTGTCACACTGAATAAATCATTTTTGGTTTTCACACCACTGATCCAGTCTGCGTTGGGGTTCTGTCTAAGCGGACCTACAACATTGCCCCAGTAAAGATGTCTTGGATCCCAGTATGTCATCACAAATGAACAAATATCTAATGCAGGTATCTCTTGTTGCATGAACATAATAACATTAGAGAAGGATATGTCCCTCAACATTTGTAAAATGTCTCATACCAGAATGGGCTTCAAAATTTGTATACGAGCATTTAGTCATTTCTACTATTCCGTCCCTCTTCCTGAGGCTATTAAGGCATGACTGGTCCAACTAAGACCTTCTGAATATTTGTAATTACACAAACACAAAGCATTGTGTAGAAGTAGTTTTTAAACATAACGCAGAGCCATTGCTACTTGTCAGCACAGTTTTCTCATGTGCTGATTTCTTAATTCTATTCTGCCGCTAGGTCCTCTTTGTGTCTGAAATTTAGATGTTTGATTAAAAAAAATCCTTCTAATTGCTTGCATTAGTCTGCCATTGATTGAGTTTTCGCCATGTTTCCCTCTCAAGTTTGGAGCCCAATGAAGGAAGATTTGTGTCTTTATTACGCAAACCAAAAATTCTTTGCGACTTATTGACAAAGAGTTCTGAACTAGTAGCTCTCTGTCGCAGATGACTTTGGCTACACTTAATGTGAACCTTTTAATACTTGTGAAAAAGCCCATGTGAGGTGTAGCACCGGTGTCACACCACTTACTGGGGCCACTGGACCAGTTCTAGGTCTAAGGAGTAGGAAGCAAAAATAATTACACCAGAGACCGCTGCTTTAAATACAAAAGGCCGGCAATTTACCGAAAGCAAAAACACATATGAAATACACAAACAATTATACCCTGCAGGATCTTAATGTTGGAGTTAGTGAAATGAATGAAAAGGTATTTCACTCTTATGCTCTCTAGTTTACCCAAGTTATTTTACTCATACTAATCTAAATTAGACCAGTCTGTTTCCTAGGTTGCACCTATTTTTGAGTTCCTATTTTACTTCCTGAGTTAACTATGTTTCATTTCCCTTTACAGGTGAGAAAACACCTTCAATTTGTACAATCAAACATAGTAGAACAGAGTTTCAGATCACATTCAAACATTAACTCAATATGAAAATAAAAGTATAAGATCTTAAACTCAGTTTGATTGTTCAGCTCAACGAAGAGTTTCAGTTTGATTCAATCCAAAAAGAATAGTTCAATCAGTTCTCGGTTCAGTTCAAACCCAATTCCCGATACTCATACTACTCTGGCAGCGAGTCACCACATGCGAGAGATTCCCTCACGGATGCGATGGGGAGATGAGTTGAAGGTCTGGGTCTGGCTCGCCATCTTGAATCCCGTCCGTGAATGTGCACGGCCGCACACTGCAGACAAATCTTTGCTCCGACCGAGCTTCAAACCAAGCAAAAAAAAGTTTAACCAAACCGGTGTGGCTCAGTTTCATAAAATCCCCGTCAGTTCCCGACCGGGTAAATTATATTTATCAACTACAAAAAAATCTATTTTAACACTTTTCTCTCTGCTAAACAGGCTACGTTCGCTCTCTCTTCTCTTGCTTCCGGTCTCTGCTTTCGCGCCAGGGACGTGCCGCGTCTAGCGTCACTAGTCTCTTCAAGGGGCAGCGACATGGATTTTCTGTCAGCATACTTTTAATCTAAGACATTGAATTATTGTTGTGTTTGTATTTTTAATTAACTTTTAGATGAACTAACTTGCTAACTTAAACAGTTAAAAGCTGCAAAAATAAATTCATGTCATACTTTAACGTGGGTTACAGAAGCTGATATTCCAGGGCGGAGAGGCACTTTCTAAATCAGAATGTATCACCTGAACGTCTCATCCGAATGACTCCATTTCTCTTGAAGAATTCAATGAGGTTGAATCTCTAATAGTTCTCATTGTGCAGCCGCTGCTGTACATACCACACTCTGCTGACTCTAGCTGACTTTCCAACTGACAGGCTACTTTTTTGTACCTTTTCATTCACCATCTCACAGCTAATGAGTGCACATTCAGTGAAAAACTGTCCACCTCCAGTTTGATTGACGACCATTGATACAATTGTTTCAGTGATTGGGAATGCAGCAGCACGTCTGTTTGTTCAATCACCCATAGGGTTGTCACGATACCAAAACTATAACTTCGCTACTGTACCTGCCAAAATATTACGGTACCACAAATAAGATACTGGAATATTTAGCAATGATAGTAATAAATAAAACTCTTTGGTTCCCTTTTTACCAGCGTGTTGCTGCCCAGCTTTTTGAACACTTAACAAATGGCATTCATATTAGTTCATTCATATTATTCATATAATTCATATTAGCCCACAGCAAGATATTAATGAAAACGACACGGTAAAATCATAGCATTGATTATACAAGCCTATTTAGGCCGATTGTCCGTATCTGACTATATCACAACTTAGTTATTTCCATAAGTAGGAATTACATCATTTTACAAATGTGTTTGAGGTGGAAAAAAACTAAAGCTATGTGGGTTGGGTACATTAAAGATGGACACATAATTTAAAGGGCAATTTCCCCCCTTTATTGAAAAACGACAATGAAAATTGCATTGAGTATTATTTGGTACAGTTTTGTGTGCATTCTGACCTCATGGTCACAGACCCACATGAGTGAAATTGTAGGTTATTTTGCATCTTTATATTTCTGCTGGACTATTCAGTAACTTATTTGCTGTCTTGCTTTGTCGTGTGTTGCACTTGCCTGATGTCTGACTGTTAGGAAAGTTGTTGTAAAGCCAACAGCTACAGGGCTGCCATCTCTCACAGTTTCCCCGTGTGACACACACGCTTTTGCGTGTTTTCACACGCACTCATGCCACACATCCAATGTCTCACGCTAAAGAAACAATCCGCGCTGCTTCATCTCCAACCTCCCGTCAACCTTTGCCTGCCGATTTGGATTAATCCGCCTTTTCTGACTACCCGGCCTTGAGTCTGCTTTTGAGTGCACGATACGGTTTGTGTGCCACCTGCAACCATGAGCAATAATTCCGTATCCAGCACGGACCAGTTCACGCGGGAGTTGTATTGCATTATGCAGAGGTGGGACAAAGTCATTGTTATGCAAGTCACAAGTCGTTGCCCTCGAGTCCCGAGTCAAGTCGAGTCAAAAGTCAAAGCCAACAAGTTTCGAGTCATTTCAAGTCCTCTTATTACAGAAAATCCCTTATAACCACATATTTTATTTGAAACTACTCTTTACTCATATCAATGTTGTGTTAATATTCATTGTCTATTGTACACTAAAGTATACGATAATACATTTCCGTTTATGCAATGTTAAGAATATTTTCACTGCTTCAAAAGCCCTTCCCTCAAGAAACCGAAGTCCTATGCTTTAAAGCAAAGTGGGGACGGGGAACCCTGGGTGATGGTGCGCTGCCTCACAGACCTAGACTATGTAGGGAAGGGAAGGGTAATGGTGGATCGACTGTGACTGTGTTATAGTACTTTAAAACGGACGTTGACATAATGTTGGCGAGGATTTCCATCGGAGTCTGAATCCGGGTTCCAAAAATCCTGATTTTTGTAAGCATGAACGAGCTGTCTCGTTGATACGGTAAAATGCTCGTGAGTTACGGTACATTCGATAAGGTGCACAGCATTCGTTCAAAACTTACCTTTCTTTGTGCAACTTCAGGTGTCGAACAAAGTTGGACGTTGTGGCAGCTCCGTCTGTAATCTTCGACTTCGACTACCTCGTAATTTTTATAGCCAAACGAAACTATCTTCGGTATCATTTTTCCAACTGGCGCGTTGTTGCGCTTCATTGGTTGTCTTGCAATGTGCCTGTTTAGATGCTGTCGAATCAGAACCAGGTGGCACTGCAGTGATTGGATGTCGTGCAGCGCGCGCTCTCTGCATACAGGTGGCGCACATTTTTTTGACAGATGCAGATAAACAGAGCGGCGCGGCCGTGTGAAAATGTTGACATGTTGACGAGTCAAAAGGCTCGAGTCCAAGTGAAGTCACGAGTCATCGATGTTAAAGTCCAAGTCGAGTTGCAAGTCTTTGTACGTTTTGTCGATTCGAGTCTGAAGTCATCAAATTCATGACTCGAGTCTACACCTCTGACATTATGTACAGGGCGGCTTTGCTGGAAAAAGTCTTATGGTACTGGTAGAATATGTTGCCCGTGTATTTCAGATGTTGATCGCGATTAGTGCCATGTCTCCTGCAAACTCCTGTCTTCTATCTGGGAAGACTGTCCATAATACGTCCCGAAATACGCCAAATGCAACCATAAACTATCCAATCGACAGATCTCTGAGCAGCCGTGGATCTGCCGTAGCGATGTTACTACCAGAGGCTACGCTAGTCTCACACTCAGGGGATGGCAACATGATGCTAACGAGATTGAGGTCCCTCCCCTGTAGAATTTTCAACCTCAGTCGGGGCTTTAAATTTGCTGCCTGTGGGATGTACGGCCTACCGATTAAAAGAGCGGGGAATGCAGACGCCAACGAATATTAGGCACCTTCTATTCGTGTTGATGTTCACTGCTGATTCAGAAAAAAGCTGCCTGCCCCATGGAGCCCTGGGTGGTGGCGATGGTTGCTGCGTTCTCCAAGGACTGCAGGCGAGCATCAATGGTGTGCATAGAACTGTAACAGCAACTGTAACTGTAAGACTGATTAGCTCCTGTAGCTGGGATATCGGCAGGCCTGGAGACAGAGTAACACCCCGCTCCTCAAGCTGAGCAAAGAGTGTTGCTCGATCGTCTGGGGGGAAGCTTCTGTGCTGGGAGCCCTGCGGGATGGGATCCTGCTCCAGCTGGCCAACGAGCCCGCGACCTGTCTCTCCTGGCAACGGATCACAACGCAACTAAGCTACAGAGGAATACCAATTTCTCAGCTACACACTGAAAATGACAGCCAAGAGAGAAGAACACTTTTAAACGTTTGACAGCAACAACGTGATTGGCTCCAGGGAACAGTGTGTAGAATATGATTGGGGGCGTGCACATTTAGTGACCAATCAGCTGATAGTGTAATTACAAAGGAGGCAAACAGAGTCCGACTGGTTGTCTTCCTCACTGAACTTGCGCTTAAGCTACATTTAGATGGATTATCTAATACGTAACACAAAAATGGTGTTGAAACAATCATTCACCGACACCTGTCTGCACATTTTAACTTTTGTCTTGCGGAAACCAATTTGCTCTAATTATCCCAGCTGCCAATTGGGGGCGGAATAGAATAAATATAGCTTTGCCAATATGGGTTCTTATCACGACTCATTAAAATTGTATTCTTAGTTGCTCCTCGGTCTGAGCCACCCAATTATATAAAAGCTTTTCATCAAGGTCGAAAGCCCACAAATGATATTTTAATTCTATGCTCTCAAGTTTTTGCCAAAATGTTTGCCATTGATTCCTATTAAAACAATTTTACAAAAAAAACTGTGGCAGAGACAATAAGTGAGCAATACTTTCCTTTTTTAGGTCTCGCAAAGAGGACGACTTTGTCTTGTATTGCACTTGCTTGATGTTTGACTGTTAGGAAAGTTGTTGTCAAACTAGCCCACACAGCCACAGGGCTGTCATCTCTCACACGCTTTTGCACATTTTCACACGCATTCACGCCACACATCCAATATCTCACGCTTAAAAAAGAATCCGCGCAGGTTCATCTCCAACCTCGCCGACGCTTTATGGCGCATCTGTGACACTATTCGCTGCGCGTAGCGGTCACCCCCCGTCGGCCGTAGTGTTCAAACAAGCCGACGCAAGAGCTCTTAATACTTGCTAGCTTGCTTACATCGCCAACGAGATGTTTTGCTAGCAGATAAATTTAGAGAAACCCCGCTTACTTTGTTTATGACAAACTAGCAAGTCAACCTGACGCGAATAGCGTCACAGTCGGCGAGGTTGGAGATGAAGCAGCGCGGATTGTTTCTTTAGCGTGAGACATTAGATGTGTGTGTCACACGGGGAAACTGTGAGAGATGGCAGCCCTGTAGCTGTTGGCTTTACAACAACTTTCCTAACAGTCAGACATCAGGCAAGTGCAACACACGACAAAGCAAGACAGCAAATAAGTTACTGAATAGTCCAGCAGAAATATAAAGATGCAAAATAACCTACAATTTCACTCATGTGGGTCTGTGACCATGAGGTCAGAATGCACACAAAACTGTACCAAATAATACTCAATGCAATTTTCATTGTCGTTTTTCAATAAAGGGGGGAAATTGCCCTTTAAATTATGTGTCCATCTTTAATGTACCCAACCCACATAGCTTTAGTTTTTTTCCACCTCAAACACATTTGTAAAATGATGTAATTCCTACTTATGGAAATAACTAAGTTGTGATATAGTCAGATGCGGACAATCGGCCTAAATAGGCTTGTATAATCAATGCTATGATTTTACCGTGTCGTTTTCATTAATATCTTGCTGTGGGCTAATGCTAATATGAATGCCATTTGTTAAGTGTTCAAAAAGCTGGGCAGCAACAAGCTGGTAAAAAGGAAACCATAAAGAGTTTTATTTATTACTATCATTGCTAAATATTCCAGTATCTTAAAACTGTACCAAATAATACTCACTCATGTGCCGCCGAACATGCATCCGGTTGGTCTCTTCGTCAGGGCAAAGATCAGAATATCATCCAGATATACAAACACAGAGATGTTGAGTAAGTCTCGCAAGACATCATTCGCCAGAGCCTGAAAAACAGCTGGAGCGTTAGTCAGTCCGAAAGGCATCACCAGATACTCGTAATGCCCATTAGGAGTGTTGAAAGCAGTCTTCCATTTGTCCCCCTCCATAATTCAGACCAGATGATAGGCATTTCTTAAGTCGAGTTTAGTAAAGACCATAGCCCCTTGTAGCAGATCAAATTCCGATGAAATAAGGTGAAGAGGGTACCTGTTCTTGACTGTGATGTTGTTCAATCCCCTGTAATCAATATAGGGGCGAGGAGTCTTGTCCTTCTTGCTGACAAACCCCCCCCCCAACACCCGCTGGAGACGATGAAGGTCTAATCAGGCCACCTGATCCTTCATAGCCTGTGTCTCAGGTGCAGACAGGGAATAAATTCTCCCTCTAGGAGGAGAAGATCCTGGGAGCAGATCAATGGCGCAATCATAATCCCAATGTGGAGGCAGAGAGGTGGCTTGGGCCTTATTAAATAACTCCTTAAGATCGAGGTAACATGCCGATACCCTGGAAAGGTCCGGGTAGTCTGAATCCAATGGTGACGGCGGTTGAGGCGCAGGTAGTGGAGCAGTTTGAGACGGCCTCGTGGAAAAGCATCTCGCTGAACTCCTCCCGAGTTGCATGGGTTCCTCGGCTGAGTGGTGGGGGGCGGGGCGGTCGGTAGAAGTCTGGGGTCTAGCAGGTGGGTCAGTAGTGGGATCACCGTGGGATGGGTTCCAGTGGAGACCTGTGCCGGGTCTCCTGAGGGGCGGGGGAGGGGGTGAGCGGGGGGCAGACGAGCTAAAAAGGCAGCTAGGTCTCTCTCTTAAACTCACCTAGACGGAAACTCTAACCTTAAATGCAAGGGCGGTTAAGGCCTCAAGACTCCGAGTCATCCCTCAATGCTAGTTCCTCTCTCACTGGATTGTTAAGTCCTCTGAGAAAAAACCCCTAGAGTGACGCATCGGACCACCCTGACCATTGCGCTATGGTTCTGAAGTTAATTGCAAACTGCCACCCTGGGGGGCCCCTGCCTTAAAGAAAGTAGGCGTGAAGCAACGTCTTTGCCTCTAACTGGGTGATCGAAAACCCTACGCATCTCATCTGAGAAGCCCTGATATGAGAAGAGGACAGGAGACTGGCTCTCCTATATGCTGGTAGCCCATGCCAACGCCCTCCCAGTCATGGAGCCCATCATGAAGGCAACCTTAGCTCTATCGGTCACAATATCTAGAAGGCTGTTGGTCGAAGATTAAGGAGCATAGCATCAAAAAATACTTGAATGTTTCCAGGTCTTCAGTGTAGCGGTACGGCGCAGGCACATTTGGCTCCCTGGAGCAAAAGGTGGGTTGGGCAGATTGCAGAAGAGGGGTAGACGCCTCTGGGACTGGGGTGGTGGCTGCGGAGCGACGCGACGAAGCTGCTGTCCAAGTTGGTTGTGGTGACTCATGAGTAAGCCCTGTGAGGCGACAGCCTGACGGAGGGAATTGGAGTCCGCTGAGTCCATGTTGGCCAGTTTCTACTGTTAAGGAGCTGGGGCCGCAAGGACCTGGACACAAAAGCAGACTCAAGGCAGGGTAGTCAGGGGCAAAAATTGTGTTTACTTCAGGCAGGGGTTCGGTACACGGGTAGTCAGACAGAGAAGGCGGATTAATCCAAATCATCAAGCAAAAGGTTGACGGGTGATAGAAAAGGGTCAAAACACGGGAAGGCACACTCAGGAATATCACTGGTAAGCTCATTGGGAAAAAAAGAGACAAAATGAAACAGAACATTCCGTCGGCACAGACTAAATACACAGGGGAACGACACACAGGCGTAAACAATAAGGGTGCGGGTGGCAATCACAGAGGGCGGCGTCACACGGGGGAGGTGTCTGAAACGAGAGGGAAGGGTGAGTGATAGAAACACAACAGAAAAACAACCCATGACCTAATGTCCCATTCTGGGTGTTACAACCAGGCCTCTTAACTCTGGTTTGACATCGACCCATGCAAGTTTAACTTGGGCCTATTGGACCTCAGTATCCCTGCCTTCGGGAATAGTCCCTCAGGATGTAGTCCAATCGCCAAAGAAGAAGCATGTGTAATAAATTGTTACCATCAAATAACTCTCCTGATTGAACTGTGAGACTGGACACTCAGGGCTGAGAGATCTCTTTTGTGTCCTGTGTGTAACCAAAACCCAACATTGACTTATATGACCTCACTGTAAGAGCCATTATGCTCTCTTTTTGACTGTTGTAGTTCCACTGGAGAACACTGGGTGGAGTATGGGTTTAAGGTGTATGTAGATAATCAGGGAGCAAGGGAAGCCAGGTGTTGGGTTTAAGGTGTATATAGATAATCAGAGAGCAAGGGAATGGGGGTGTTGGGGAAGCAAACAGTTTTTGACCGTGAGGATCAAGGGTGAGGATCAAGAGTCATGGTGCATCAGAACTATGGATTGTAACATGTTTGAGCATCAGAACTGAGCAAAAAATAAAGAAGATAAAATGCAGTAGTGGACTGGAACTGGATTCATTAGGAACCACGCGTCAGATAGCCCTACAAAACACCTCTACTAGTGACAAGATGGTAAATTGTCGCTACACTCACTTTTAGTGTAAGTTCCGAAACTTTTAATCATCAAACATACCTATTTGTGAAGGGTTACCATGTTCATAGCCAAAAATTGTTAGTCTGAAATGCAAATGTATTTTATTTATCTTGTGTTTTAAAAATGACTTACACATTGTCAGAAAAAAATTGGAGCAAACATTAACGGTTTATTTCATATTTGATTTATTTGTAACCAAACCGCACTTTCTATTTTCTTGCAATATTAAGTTCAATATCATAAACCTTCCATCAGACACACTATGCATATAAGAAGTCCTGGTTCCAGACTGGATTAGGAAGGAGAAAGAATCCCAATAAGGAGCAGCAGGTGAATGTGACGGTGAGGTTCTGTGGCTCCAGCAGTCTTTGGCCTGTCCTGCATCAGTCTGCCCACGAAGCCGGCCTCCCCCCGGTGTGGGAAGCTGCCCAGGTTTGTACATGACTCACTTCCAGCTGGCGGCAGCCTGTCCCTGGAGGCAGAATGACTACAGAAAGATAAACTCTGCCTTCGACTGGCCATGGACACACGCACAATTCATCATGAACACCACTGGTGCACTGATGAATCATGTAAAATAACAGTTATTGTTTTCAGTGCGTCCATTTTAACTTTGTCTGTTGTGAAAATGAAAATATTATTTCTCTGTATAATGAGAAATACACGTACATCGACCTTTTGCTAAGCCCCTAACCTTTCTAAAATTCAGTTAAACTATCAGAGCTACCATGGAGACCACAGTGTCCCTAACTGCCCTCCCTGAATAAATATTATCAAATTTTCAAGTAACCCAAAAACTGATTTCAGCAAGAAGACAGGTCTGAAGGCATACATACGGTGGCCGAGAAGGTTCAGACAAATACAAAAGCAACAACACAACACGAAAGCGAAAACGGAAGTAGCTGCCCACGGGAGCGAGCATATTTCGGAGGAACGGAGCTGGAGGATGCCAGATCGTTTAAGAAGTAAGTGAAACATGATTCCTTGCGGCTACAGTTAAAGTTTAACTAATGTTAGCTAAAAGATACGTGGCGCCATTTAGCTAACGTTAGTTTGTTAAATAGCCGCAAGGAATCATGTTTCACCTACTTCTTAAACAATCTGGCATCCTCCAGCTCCGTTGTTACGTGCCTACTGGTTTTTGAACCTACTGGTTTGGCTATGCGTTTAGATGTTATTAAGAGAGTAATCCTACTTGGGCAATGTGCTAGAAAACCTGACAGAACTATGTATTTCACGCTACGCCACCAAAAACCAGTTGTCTTGGCTCACCCTGAACCAAAAGATGTTCTTGCCACTGACGATTTGCAATTTCATCATAAGTAGTGAAATCAGTAGCGGCATTTGACAGCTCGGTTGGCCGACGGTGTAGCGCTGCCGTCTTATAAAGTTTTGCTATTTTGCTCGACTGCGGGTTCGAATCCAGGTTGTGGCGATCTTTTAATAAACGTATGTTCTTTTATTTATTTCTTTATACGTGGCAGTGATGTAGTGCTCACTTATACAATCATAATCGCTGCATTGGATATGGGATGCATTTTGAACATTTTCAGAAATATGTTTGCGAATGTGTGACGGATCAGGTGACCGAGGCAGACAACATCTGCCGCTGTCGGGGCAAAACAAACACGCACGCGTAGCCAAACCAGTCGGCACGTAACAACGGAGCTGGAGGATGCCAGATCGTTTAAGAAGTAAGTGAAACATGATTCCTTGCGGCTACAGTTAAAGTAAGGAATCATGTTTCACTTACTTCTTAAACGATCTGGCATCCTCCAGCTCCGTTCCTCCAAAATACGCTCGCTCCCGTGGGCAGCTACTTCCGTTTTCGCTTTAGTGTTGTGTCGTGGCATTTGCGGTTGTGATGTGGCTGTTGTGTTGTGGCGTTTGCGGTTGTGTTGTTGCTTTTGTATTTGTCTGAACCTTCTCGGCCACCGGAACATACATGCATATGAAGGACATATCCAAAGTTAAAATTAAACAATTATACGTAAAGATTTCCTTCCAACCTCTCCAAGTGAACCCTGGACTCCACTTCCTGTGTGAACTGTTTTTTTGTGATGCAGAACCTCTTTTTTATTTTGGCACCTTGCTTAAAAGGTTTGAGCACCCCAATGCTTTCCTCCCTTGCTCTTTTCTGTGTGGTGATGCGATTCACAGCAAAGATTGATAGTAAAGTCAACAAGGCAAAGACATGAAAAAAAGCTTTTTTCAACTCAACACATCCTCTTTTTGCTCCATATTTTGGAGATGGGTGTCTATGGAAAAAGCAGTGACTTGCACCAATCCATAACTTAACTTATAGAGTACCAGGATGGTTTCTATTATGATTTATAATTAGAACACAAAAAATTCTAGATGCTATGAAAAAGAAACCGTTTGGAATGAAGCAGCGTTAATGCTTTCTTGGTGGAAACTACTCACATCAGAAAAGCAGGCAGTGTGGCCCGGGCGAGGCGGAAGAAGAGGAGAAGATCATACTTGTAGCAAAATCCACCAAACCAGCCTGAAAATGAAAAAAAAAAAAAAAATTAATTTTTAAAGGATTTCACAAGAGTGCCAGCTGATACCCTGCTATGATTAACGAGTCTTTGTTTGATCGAGGGAACTGGTTATTGCTGGACTTAAATGGAATGCAGACGACTGCAGTATCTGTAACTTTTGTTTGCAGTGTGAATTTACATTTGCACTGTGGTGCATAATGTTTGTGTGTATGTGTGGTTGAATTTACTATATATGGGGCAGGTTGTACTCTTGTGTTCTGCATTAAAACAAAGTAATCCGTCTTCCTTCCAGCCTCCCTACTTTTTTGTCCATAACCGTTCTTGACCTTAAAATCTATGGCTTTCTAACACGCTTCTCATAGAGAAAGCCTTCTCCATCCTAAAGGGTTGGCAGATGTACATGCATGCAAAGCATACTCGAATATATTACATAAAAGAATAAGGTATGTACAAATATGCTGCACTGGGGTAAAAGCACAGACTGCGGGAACTGAAAATGGCAAATTGCGCTTTTCAGTGTTGTGCATATGCATTCACGGGAGGGTCAAGGGGAAAGTGGGAGTTTCCCATGAAGAGACCAGAGGGGATGCGGAAAGTGCGTCTAATTATGTATTCTCTGGCACAGAAACTGCCTGTGGAAGTGTGTCTGCGGTGAAAATTCTGCGCCTCTTAAAAGCAGGTGTAAACCAGAATGCAGGTTACCTCTCAAATGCCTCGTGGTGAAATTGCAGTAGTAATCCGAGCCAGATGGCAACATAGGCCAAAGAGGATGGATGAAAAGATTTTTACTACAAGCACCACACTTTTTCAGTCGAGTGAACACAAAATCATTATGCATTATAGATCAAGCCTCCATGCAATATTATTTACTGAGTCTCCAACTCGTTTACAGCGTTTACATTCCATTCCAGCAGTTGTTGAACTCATCACTACATTACAAATATTGGCATCAGGATCATTTTAAACAGTCAAAACATCAGCAGGGTGATTATTGCAGTCTGCATGTATCATGGCACGAGTACTTAACGCTTTGCTATAGCGCTGTTACAATCTCAGCGACCAGACTTAAGTAGCATGACTTACAAAGAGCTTGAGTGCGTACCTCCAAGGTGTTCATTTCACCGACAATTACAACATACATACATTACGGGGCAAAGTGAAAGCCATGAAGGTGATGACTGTGACTTTCGACTTAAAAGATGAATTCTTCTCACGCATGTGCGGTGTAAGGAAAATCTGGAATAAATTAGAGAAAAAGCACTTTTTTATTTTAGAAAAAGAGCAGGCCAGCAATTAATAACAATAGTACTGATGCCCAGAGAAATGCCATTTCTTTAATATTTTGGAAAAGAAATGACATATCACCATGGCATATGTATTTCTCAAATGAAATACCTATTCCCAACTGACATTGGTGGTACATGAGGGTATAACCAAAGTTCTTATACATCATCTGGAGACAATAAATAGTTTTGCCAGCTATACAAATCAATTCGGCTGTCCTTGAGGTATTTCACCATGGATCTAAGTGATGGGCCAACATCGCTGTCAATGCAACCAGCACTTGGAAGCTGGCCCGACAAAAAGAAAAGGAGTGATGCAGGTTAAATATCCCGCCCCACGCCACGACGACGCCGGAGCAGCCGCACAGCTCGGCGCTCCCCGCCACGACGACGCCGCAGCCGCATATATACTTGGTGTGTTAGAGTATAGGCATTGCGTTAATATTTCCGACCAGAGAGAGGGAAATGGTAAAACCAGCAACCACTTATTAGAAGAACAACAAATGTGTCACGGTTTGGGTCTGCTCTCTGTCTTATTTTGTAAGTTTCATGTCTTTAGTGTTCCTGGGGAACTTCACTTCCTGCCTTGTCCCGTGATTGCCTGATTGTTCCCACCTGTGTCCAATCACCTGCACCTCCCTAGTG
Organism: Pungitius pungitius; assembly: GCF_949316345.1. NCBI lineage: Eukaryota > Metazoa > Chordata > Actinopteri > Perciformes > Gasterosteidae > Pungitius > Pungitius pungitius. Next base: position 28,132,738 of record NC_084901.1, read on the forward strand.
TATTTAAGCCCTAGAGCCGCACAGCCCGGCGCCCCACGCCACGACGTCGCCGGAGCCGCACAGCCCGGCGCCCCACGCCACGACGTCGCCGGAGCCGCAGCCGCACAGCTCGGCGCCCCCCGCCACGACGACGACGACGCCGCAGCCGCACAGCTCGGCGCCCCCCGCCACGACGACGACGACGCCGCAGCCGCACAGCTCGGCGCCCCCCGCCACGACGACGCCGCAGCCGCACAGCTCGGCGCCCCCCGCCACGACGACGCCGCAGCCGCACAGCTCGGCGCTCCCCGCCACGACGACGCCGCAGCCGCATATATACTTGGTGTGTTAGAGTATAGGCATTGCGTTAATATTTCCGACCAGAGAGAGGGAAATGGTAAAACCAGCAACCACTTATTAGAAGAACAACAAATGTGTCACGGTTTGGGTCTGCTCTCTGTCTTATTTTGTAAGTTTCATGTCTTTAGTGTTCCTGGGGAACTTCACTTCCTGCCTTGTCCCGTGATTGCCTGATTGTTCCCACCTGTGTCCAATCACCTGCACCTCCCTAGTGTATTTAAGCCCTAGAGCCGCACAGCCCGGCGCCCCACGCCACGACGTCGCCGGAGCCGCACAGCCCGACGCCCCCCGCCACGACGACGACGACGCCGCAGCCGCACAGCTCGGCGCCCCCCGCCACGACGACGACGACGCCGCAGCCGCACAGCTCGGCGCCCCCCGCCACGACGACGACGACGCCGCAGCCGCACAGCTCGGCGCCCCCCGCCACGACGACGACGACGCCGCAGCCGCACAGCTCGGCACCCCCCGCCACGACGACGCCGCACAGCTCGGCGCTCCCCGCCACGACGACGCCGCAGCCGCACAGCTCGGCGCTCCCCGCCACGACGACGCCGCAGCCGCACAGCTCGGCGCTCCCCGCCACGACGACGCCGCAGCCGCACAGCTCGGCGCTCCCCGCCACGACGACGACGACGCCGCAGCCGCACAGCTCGGCGCTCCCCGCCACGACGACGACGCCGCAGCCGCACAGCTCGGCGCTCCCCGCCACGACGACGCCGCAGCCGCACAGCTCGGCGCTCCCCGCCACGACGCCGGAGCCGCACCGCCCGGCGCCCCCCGAGACCCTGAGGCCCGGCCGCCGACCCGGCAGGCCGCCGGACCATAGCTGTCGGGTCCCCACCCTCCCGCCCCTTGTCTGATTTTCATGGTTCTGCCCCCCTTTAGGACTGGAATTCTGGAATTCGATCCTTTTAGGGGGGTTTCTGTCACGGTTTGGGTCTGCTCTCTGTCTTATTTTGTAAGTTTCATGTCTTTAGTGTTCCTGGGGAACTTCACTTCCTGCCTTGTCCCATACTGCCTGATTGTTCCCACCTGTGTCCAATCACCTGCACCTCCCTAGTGTATTTAAGCCCTGTGTGCCTGTTGTCCTTTGTCGCGTCATTGTCTAGCGTCACTCGTTGATGGAGCACGTCTAGGTTTTGTTTTCTGAATAAAGAGCACTTTGTCATCGGAAACCCTGCGTGTGAGTCCTCCCTGTATCCTGCTCCAGCTCCGATCTCTGACAAAATGTTTGAATGTCAGTTTGTTTATTTGTTTTATGGATTACCTTCCATGTCAAATTCTTTGTGTGTCCATGTCAGAGAATAGACTTGACTCAGGAAGTAGACCAAAGCTCCAGAGTTCAATTAAGGTTCTTTGAATTTATTTGAAGTCTTTTGTATTAAATGCATTGCCTGTAACCACATGCCCCATTAGGGATAATTATATTTTTGTATTAACTATAAAAGAAAGGTGTCTTTAATGTCTCCAAAAAGGTCTAAAAGACTGAAATATCACTGGTGCGAAAAAATAAGCGTCTGACTTTCTGACTCCTACTCACTGTTTACTTCTCAAAGATTTCAGATGTTAAGCCTGTGGCTGTGTTAGATTATCGTCTTTTTTCAGCTATTTGGGATGTTTTTCTCCCCTCGTTAGGCCTCTGATTTCTTTCAATGTTGGAAGTAGCTGTGGGTGGGAGCTTGGGAATACCTCCATTAATACCTACATTCATACTAACAGGAGCATATTTGAAACAATGCTCCAAGTGCTTGTTTATTCCTGATATAGGAGAAGAAAACGTGTAGTCTGAGATAAACTCCGCCTCCAAGACATAATAATTAATGTCTGTGTGGGAGCATGTGTGCATGGTTTTATTTATGACTTGCTATCATTGATACTGTGTAGTATCTGGTGTGCATTTTTTATGCATATGTTATATGTGAACTACACACACAGTGTGAGAAAAGAGGCGTAAAAAATGAACCCCCCCCAGCCGAGCTGTCAAACATTCCCAGGTTTTAAATCGGAGGAGAGGCAGACTGGAGGTTTGTTTTTATAGATAATGCGATTTGGGTGCGGCTATTTTTAGAAACAGCAGGAAGATAGAAGGTGAACAAGCGAAACAAAAATGGCCCAAATGGCTAGACAGCCTTGGCAGACAGGATAAAAACATGCAGATTTCACTGGTGCACAGATGCTGTTGGGCAAAAACCTTTTTTTCTACTCTGGACAGTGAGGCAACGCTGCTTAATATGTACGTACTGTTAAATGCAGTATGCTTTCAATTGGTAAGTAATACTTCATGAAATGCAACCCTGAACTTCCACCCTATGCTCAAACAACTCCTGCGCAGACAATTTTGGGTCTCAGTGGCTAGAAAAAAACGCTAGTTAGCATTCTGCAAAATGCAACTGGATTTTTTTAGATGATGGTATTTTTGGAATAATGAAGCTCCAACGTAATCATCCCAGAAGACTGTACTCTTACATTCCTCTGCCAATCACCCCTCACACATGATAACTCTTTATTTTGCTGCTGTCAAAGAGGCTATCATCTGTTTAGATCAGCTGGTCTTTTCAATCCAATAAGCTCAATGCAACAATTACATTGTTAGTCTATCTTGCTACGGTCTCTCCTCCATCAGTATGTTCATGCGGTTTATATGCATCTCTCCAATTCCCCATCTATGCCCTGTCCTAATCAGCTTCATCAACTCCTCATTCTAGTACCCTCATCAGCCAACACCCCCACCACGTTGGTGCTTCCCAAGGCCGATGCCCATCTTCAATCTTGATGTTGTTTTTAGACACATTTATGTTTAACTGTAAAATGATAAAGAAAAGCTATTCTTTTTATTAACCAAGTCAACAACTTTATCTCTTAGAACACCTTTTGGTGAGTTTTTTGGCCTCTGCCCCAAAAATGGCATAGCCATGATAAGAAGTTTAATAACTATGTCTATTTGGCTAAAAGAACCCCTGTGCGTGTTGTGATTTGTAAAAATCAGTTTATACAGTGAATAAATATAGCTATATTTTTATTTTGTAAATGGCCTTGAAAAATATCAAAAACTATAAATCCAATAATAAGGCTAAAACCACATCTACATGATAGCCCAGTGTGTGGACAGTAATCATGGAATGTTCCACGTTGATAAAGTACTGAAAAATACTCGAGGAGGCTTTTGTGAAGGCCTCACATATACATCCTGCACATTCAATGGAAGGTGGACGTACCTTGCTTAAAAACACTGAATTAATTTCATAATTCCATGGCTCAGTAGTGCTTCACATATGGCATGCTCGTAACCAGACAGATATGAGGAAATGCACAATTTTATCACAGTTTCAAAGGCATGTCAGATATATAAATAATTACAATAAATAAGTAAAAATGATATTTGGATCATATCTTTGCAGTGTCTCGGGTGCATTTCCGTCTGTATTGGATGTATCCTTGCGCTGTGTGAACACAGCCCCAAACACTTAGGATACTTGTTAATGCCAGATGCCAGCGTGTGAACAGAGACTAGATCGGGGAAAGACAGACACAGAATTGTCCTCTAAAGGCGGAAAGCCATGTAAAAACACTGGCACAGCAGATGGCTCCAATTTCGTACCCAGTTTTACAACCCTGGTGACGCAAATGAGGTCAAAGAATCCAGACTCTTCTCAGGGACTCCACAATAAGTTGAAGGAAGAAGAAAAATAAATAAAAACAGAGACAATTATAATTACTATTTGTTTTTTCTCTCAATGCAAAAAAAGCAGACAATTTCTTCCAAATTTTTCCATGACCTATATCATACACTGGTGAGGTCTCTGAATTTCTGGCTGAGTCTATAAATATGGGACGTGATTAATTAGGCCTTATAATTAAGCTCATCTTATTTATAGACCGATGTTTGTAATGAGGAAAGGGCAGCATATTTACTAAAAAAATCTATGTTTGGACATTCTTATTCAAAAAAAGCATAGCTTTCTTCAATGCTTTAGAAAAAGGTTGAGGGGCTTTTCCTCTATATTTAAAATTAGATCATTAAAATAAAAGTGTTAATGAGAAAAAGTCCCTTCAAGGCTTTGTTTCAGCTGAATATTGTAGATATCTAGGCAGTGAATGTCACTGAGAATGTTATTTGGTTAATATTGTCCTGTGTTCATATCATTTCCAGCTGATAGCTTTCACTCTACACAGTAATTGAGCAATACATGCTAACAATGTACATGTAATATTTTTAGCCATTGCAGACTCTCAGATGAGAATCAGATTGGTGCCCATCGAAGTGTTTAGCCTCTTAGTCACACTAAAAAAATAACTTTCCACACAACATACACACAACCTAATAAGAAAGAAAATAAAATCTTTCATCAAATCAAGATAGAAAAAGGAAAATAATCAACTTAATAATCACTTGAAATCTTCAGTATACACAGTACCTTAATCTCTTTCCCATTGAACAACATGATCTGGATATGTAATCTGTCAGAGGTTTGGTAATATAAAATGCCCCGTTTGCAGATATCCAAAGAAACGTCCTTGTGGGATTTCAAAATGTATTTTGCCTGATAAAAAGACAAAAGGTCATTGGCCATAAATAAGTCAAGTACAGTTTATAAACCAGTTGACAATAGTGTCCGGAACAAAAGTGTGTTTATGTGCACTGTTACTGTGTTTTATGTACTTACCCCAAGAGCGCTGTTGAGCAGGGCTAGGTAAGATACCCTGGGGTCTACATACACCCGTAGGAAATACCTCTGTTAGACACACTTGGTTAGAAGCCAGTGGCTGTCACCCAGTGTATTGTAGCAGTTTAGGTAAGTGGTGTTCTTTTCATTATCATTTTGTGGAAAATAAACCCACCATTCTGTACTTTTTTGTAGCAGCGTGTGTTTATTATTGATTGTTATTGTGGTGCATAGTGTACAGGTTCCGGCATCCAACAGGCGTGGTCTTGGGCAGTTACGCCCCACCTCCTCTTCCGAGCCGGGGTGGAGGCATAACATGCACACAAGGACTTTAGAGACACAAGCCAGACAGCAGCCTTTTTAGATCAAAGAGCCATCCAGCTTCATAGTAAATACATTGAGGTTCCCTACACTGATGACACACACAGTGAGTACTGCGGATGGGCTCACAGAGGAGCACATATGGTGCTGCAAAATGCCATTAGAATTGCGCTTAATTAACTTGTGATGAGAAACAAACATTTCCGCTCAGTGCCATATTTTAAATTTGACAAATTTAGGCTCAGTTTTTAAGGCGAATGCTGTAAAAGCAAACTTTCATGATACCTGTCACAGAATGACCAGGAGACCGACTGGAGTTAGTGGAACTGAGTTCATTCAGCAAAAATCCAACGGAGAACAGAGCATGACTTCAACAGGTGAGAAGGTAGTTCAATGAGTAATCCAAGACTATCCAAAGACGAGAGCGAGTCTAAGCGTCATGCATTAAACAAGACCAGACAAGGAGTGACTGTGCCTGTGCTGAAAGGTGGTGACTGATGAGGTGCAGGTGGTGCACTGGTGACATGGCGTAATGACGTGCATGTGCGTGTAATTAGTACTGAGGCGATAGTAAACTGCAGAGAGGGTTGGGTGATGAGGAATGTGAATGAGTGGGAGGAGTGAGTGTCGGTGATGGTGGGACCCTGACAACCATGAATCCAATATGGATTTTGTACAGATTCTTTTTTTCAAACACACATAATTAAGAGTCATGTAATTTAATAACCTATGGCTCTACAGGATTTTCCAATAGTAATGTAAGTCAGCCACAACAGAGCTGGAATTCCTTCTCAGTTAATATGGAAGTGGGAGCTTTTTTTAAGGGACTATTAGTGAGTTAGACCACTTCAGAGGGCTAATGGGCTATTGTTTTTTATCGATCATTTGAGAAAACTGCAAGGACTCAAATCCATTCGATGCAAGATTTAAAATGTTCAATAACCCATTATTTCAATGTCTCTTTGAAGAAGATGTATTCAATACATTTCTTAGACTATTATGGCAGTGACGCAGATTTCCCAACGTAAAGTAAGTTACACTAAAAAACTTCAATACAATGTCATTTAATGTTTTCAGGTGTACATTCACAATATCAACCAATTATTCACAAACAGTTCTTCAGGGACCACCAGGAGGAATTGAACAACTAAAAATGGCATTTCTCCATGTCCATCTGTGGGGGGGTAAGGGGAAAAAGACACACTAAGATTAATTGAAAAGTCCTTAGAATGATATTTATTACATTTTTAAACATTTCAGGACTCCCTTCAGAAGAATGTGAACGACACTTTCATCAGATGTAATATGGCAAGGTAATTACACTTTACCTAAACAAAAAAAAGCCAATTCATACACCAAAATCAACCACCTAAAATGGCAGCTGTGTTTACACTGTTATGACAGGTCCGTTATTCAATGTCCTAAGGACGGTGAACTTCGTTCCACCAGCATCACCAAGGTTGCCTTTTGCGAACTCAAAAAAAAAACTTGATTTCCCAGTTTGCCAAGTATTTTTTTCTGGCTGCTCTCCTTTGACATCCCGTAACTCAAATTCACAGACATATGTAACATTAAAATACTGCAAGTAATACTCCAGGTCATAATGTATCCCGCTTCCTTCGTGGCACCCTGAGGCTGAGGCCAGCAGCCAGCCCTAGAATTCCGTCCTGGGACCTGGCCATCGTACTAGAGGGTCTCTCCGGCGCTCCCTTCGAGCCCATGGCAGAGGTCGCAGTGAAGTATGTGGCTCTTAAGACCCTCTTCCTGCTTGCTATTTCTTCCCTCAAAAGAGTTGGAGATATGCAAGCCCTCTCGGTGGCCCCATCATGCTTGGAATTTGCACCCGGTATGGTGAAGGCGTTCTTACTACCTTCCCCCGGCTATATTCCTAAGGTCCCGTCCACTACGGTCTGGCCTATTGTGCTGCAGGCATTCTGTCCTCCCCCGTTCCTGATGTCGGACCAGGCGAAGCTCAACCTACTCCGCCCAGTCAGAGCCCTATACCTCTATGTCCGCAGGACCGCCCTGTGTAGGCTCTCTGAACAGTTGCTCGTGTGCTTCGGGCCACCCAATACTGGGGGCCCGGTGTCTAAGTAGAGGATGAGCAAGTGGGTGGTTGAGGGCATCAGACTTGCTTATGAATCGGCCGCACCTTTGGCTGTCTGGGCCCATTCTACCAGGGGTAGGCTTCTAAAGCCTTTTTGTCGGGAAAAGTATCGCTGCACGACGTTTGCATGGCGGCAGGCTGGTCCTTTACCCACACATTCGTGAGATTTTACCGTCTAGACCTTAACTCTACGCCTGGAGCACAGGTGCTCTCGTCTGAGTGTGCGCATTAACTTCACACCACGGTCACTTGCTCTTATGGCGGAGTGGGTATTGGCGTACCCACAGCGTTTGTGGGAACTACTACGGTTACATTCGTAACCGGAGACGTTCCCTCTCAGGGGATTCGAGCTGCGTAATTTTTACGCAGCGTCTCGTTCCCTTCAGGGAACTACAGTTACATTTGTAACCGGAGACGTTCTCATTGGCCAGTATTGTGATTGACCGTCAGATTGTCCAATCGAGTTCAGAGCATTGTAGTGAGACAGCCAATAGTAGTTGTTTAGGGTGGTAACATTGCAAATATAGGAAAAGTTGAATAAATAAACCTTATATGTCTAAGTTATTTTACCTTAATTTTACAGTTTTTGATTTGACCCCTATAACAGTCCACAAGACCACGATCCGCAGTCATCCCATGTTGCTCCTCTAAAAGATTTATAACGTATCATTCTTGATTCTACTTAAGACTGCAAAATAAGACTGCATTATTTTTGATGTAATGAAAAAAAGTTGAGTTGAGATCCAGAATCAGTCTGAATGTAAAAAATGATTTACCTTAAATTTACAAAGGTAATAGCTAAATTGTCAGTAGCGACACAAACCTTTATGTAATTAGGTAATTATTGATATTTTACATTATTTAAGTGGAATTTAAAAAAAGTAAAATACTTCTTGGTCTTATGTAGAAAAACATGTTAATTTAGTTGAGTCTTGGACATAATTATTTTCCATAAAATTAGAATCTATTTTTAAAGTGTAGTGTAGATCAGTGGTTCTCAACTGGTCTGGCTCCGGGACCCAGCATCACCCCTTAATGACAAGCCGCGACCCAAATCGATCGGTCAACCAGGGGGGGGGTGGCGGAGGTTGCGCTAGCGGTGGCGAGGGGGGTGCTTTCGCGTTCTAATGCCGCACTGACATGGACGGATGAGCCGGAAAAAAACGACACTCCGCTGCATTAGAGAGAGTCCCTTCAAAATGAAATCACAGGAATTTTTTATTTTTTTATCGTCATTCTGAACCCCCCCCTCAAGGAATCCCTAACTATTACAAATATATATAAAATTCTAAGAATAAAATAGAGCTTATAAATAATCTTAACATAAGTCATGGAAACTATGATATGGTCACGTTTGACACAATTAATACATGAACACACGATGAATCGTGATCCAGGGCAAGAAATGCATTCATAAATAATTTTAATTAAATTTTAATCAAAAGACAGAAAAGCACGAGAAAAGGCTAGAAAGTTTGGCCTGCATTGGCATTTGCATATTATAAAGTATCACATGAAATGGGCCTCCAGCAATGTTATTATGATGATGAGGAAGAATTTATTGCATCATTGATTAGAAATTAATGAATAGAATTGGTTATTTGGAGAGAACAGAATTATTCGTTCTGATGTTTTACTCTGTGGAAAACTGAGATCAAAGTCAAGAAATGTTGCTATTGATCCAATTGGGTGTGTGTAAAATGGAGAGAGAGACCACTGTGATGCATTATGCAAAAGTCTGCTTTCCACTCTTAATGTTGCAAGGACTGAGTTTCAGCAAGACCACCAGCACCGGGCACACACACAGACACACAAATAGAAATTTATGATTTTTTACAAATCATTTATGCAGACATCCTTCTTTATTTCAGATGATAAGTGCACTTCTAAAACCAGGTACAACCTAGAGATCTCTAGTGCTGACAAGGTTTTTGTCACTGTAGACATAAACCATGTGTTTCCATAATCCATCACTATTTCTTTTATTTTATCAATAAATTCAGTTGGGCCCAATCGATGTCTGCCACTGAGATTTACACACTCATGTGAATCGTGCAGATTCAAAGTTTTCTTTGGAAATAATGGAAATCGCAAGGTTAGCCGTTGGCCTGTTGAAATATGCGATAAATTGACATATTGCACACTGAAATTTTGGGTGCCGCGATATTCATTTTACATATAAATGAACATCACCAACATTTATGTTGATCGCGCGTGGAAAGTGAAGGCGAGGCTTACTCCGCGCACGCACAGACACAGATACAGAGCGGACACGGACCGGTGAAGAGAAGAACAGAACCCACGATGTTATAAAGTGTTGTCTTTTGTAACATCTACAGCCGAACCCAGCTGATCACAGCTGCTCCAAGTGCCATGTCAAAGTGTCCCTGAGCAAGACACCTAACCCGTAATTGCTCTCCAGGTAAATGTAAACCATGGGTTATGATGCAATGTAGGTCGCTTTGGATAAAAGAGTCAGCTAAATGACATGTAATATTGATCATTTCGAAAAATGTATAGCAATGAGTTGTTTGTACAGTTCCGCAAAAAGAGTGCTGTGGAGTGGATTGTACCCACAAAATTGCAAACTGAGTGCAAAGCAGTATTTGCTTTTAGTTTTGCAAACTCTGAGTGGTTTTGCTATAAGTATTAATAGTTTTGAAAAATGTGCTATGAGGGTTTAAGCATTCAGAAAAAACTGTCACTCATCTGCTGCTGTGCTCATAACAGGTTTGTCTACAATTAAGCAATCTTGTGGGCACCTGAAGGCTGTGTTTAACGAATTGGCACGTGGGTTTGGTAATTTGGCTATTAGTGCTTTGCAATTGCAAGGAAGTGACATCTTGATATACTTCTGTGTTAAGTTTTTTGCAGATCGTTTGAGCCTGGCTTGGTGGTGCAAAACTGGGCAGAGTGAAGTAAACAATTTGATTCACTTGTTGAATACTGTTCATTGTAGTCTCATTAATGGTTACATCATCATGCCATCTGGAATTCTAATATTAGTATTGGTTTGAAGTTAATGGCCCTTCTTCATCAATGCCATAGTAGTCAACAATGTCATTTATAATGGGATGGATTCCTGCGTTGTTTATGACCCCTATATGCCACCGCTGAAGAGGAGTCGCCCCCTCTTGTGTGGACAGGTTGTGGTTGTTACATTGGTTAATAAATTCTGTTACAGCCCAATTCTTGGTAAATAAACATAATGCAGACAACATAGATGTAGTTCATTCAATGCTAGTGTACCTGTTCCTTCATGAAGTAAAAAATATGAATAACGTGTCTAGATACAACTCAATTCTGGCAAATTACAAATAAAAAGGCGGTAGGAAGAAAATAAAGATAGCAACGTTTGAACAAAAGATGAGTCAGACGAAGAAAGCAAAATAAAGGGATGGGTGAGACAAATGAACAGCGAAAGTAGAACATTTAATCCATAATGGACAGACTCGTTTCTGTTCATACTTCCCACTGCAGCACTAAACCAGTGTCTCATGCTCACAACCCGTTGAAACGCCATCATGAGGTGCAATGAGCTCCTCCACGTGAGGACGAGAACGGCGCTGGCGCATTTAGGTCCAGGTTTAACATCCTGGCAGAATAAACTAGAGCTTCATTGTTCCACTTACCAAAAAAGTGGGAGTGGATAAATATATTCTATTGAACCGTTCAATTGTTAAAATGTGATTTATTCTTTATAATTTGCTGAGACTGTCAAGTCCAAATCTGAAAAGGAATTTCAAGCTTATCTTCCCATTATTTAATTTTTCCAATTTTATTGATTTTTAAAAAAATGCATCCCTACTTTTATTTAGCTAATTAAGAAAACATTTTTATATTTGCAGTCACACATGTATATTCAATTCCATGTTACGTGACAAAAAATATTGTCAAATGAGTTTTAGAATGATACTGAAATCATTTGATTTGTTAGTTCTATTCACACTAAGTAGTCACATTATGATCTTCTGTGTCATGAACGGTTGGTGCAGGCAGGGAGGGAGTACTCAGACGCAGAGTTTTCAAAAACAAAAGTGCTCTTTAATACCCGAGGATGAAGGACTGACGTTCACCAAGAACGTGCAACATCGACAACAAGGGTCACTAGGCACACAGGGCTTAAAAACACAAGGGAGGTGCAGGTGATTGGACACAGGTGGAAACAATCAGACAATCACAGGACAAGGCAGGAAGTGAAGTTTCCCCAGGGACACAAGAAACTACAAAATAAAGACATGAGCCCAAACCGTGACATTCTGGACCTTTGCTTCACGAAATTTTCTCTAACTGGACCTCTTCACATTTTAGTTGAAGGCCCTTCGTTGTCTAAATGGCCGCCCAATGGGATCCACTTGATCGAGGCGCTGTATGACGCTGAACCCTTAACTCACGTGATCTCAGGCTTCCAAGAACGTATGCTTCACCTGCATTTGGAATATTCTGCAGTATATTAGCCACAATGCTATCTAGGTCTTGATTTGACAATATTGCATATCTTAATGGTTCAACGCCAAGAGTTTGTCTGTGTCTGTATAGGCTTTTTCGACTGATTCCAAAGCACAATGCAATTCTCTGCCAATTTGTTCTGCGGCTATGCTGTATCTGGGCCGATCTGGATGGCCAGTCAAGATTGTTGTGGGTATCAAATTGTTGGTCACATCACTGGATCCCTGTCTGGCCTCATTTTCATGAAGCAAGTTGCAAACGCATCTATACAATGATCCTAGAAGATTACTCACATAACTGTCATCGTGAGCATATCTGGACACAGCAAGAAATGTAGATAGTTTGTGTATGATGATCAAGCTCTTTATAAAGCCTCTGCTTACCGAAACAATATCCTCTCACCAAAGGTGTTTCATCGTAATACAACAGGAAAAATATATAAAATGAATGTGTTTCTCTGTCAAATTGCACTTTATTTTAATTAAGTTATTTTACCCTAATTTTACGGTTTTTGTTTGGCAGCTGCTGCTGCCATTCATTTGACTGCTATTTTACATCATTTGAATGTAATTGAAGAAAACATAAATTACATTCATATGCAACTATTTCTTTCGTTAAAAAAAAGAGAAAAACATTTAATTTGTCATTATTAGCATAATACATGTAAAGTTATTTTCCATAAAAATAGGATCTTTTTTACACTATAGGAGGATGGTGGCAGAGGGAGGGTGTATAAAGACACACATGTGTCTATGAGTGCTTTGGTCAGACAGCTGAAATTGTGTGCGTGTGTGTGGGCTTGAGGTCACAATGTGAAAAAAAGAAAGATGTGTAATTTTTGAAACAGTTGCTGGTCTCCATACCGGAAAGGACAAATTACATGACACAGCTGCATTCAATACACATGCACACACAGCCCCTCACTATTGCACAAGCAATTTTCTCCTCTCCCGATGCTTCACTGGTGAAACAGCCGGTTTCGCAAGTGAGTGTAAAAAGAGCGAATCACATTTTTTTTTAATTTACTCTCCTCTCAAGCCTTTTCGCCTGCTCTCGGATAACATAAATCTGTGTTTGACACTTGATGCTTTGATTTCAATGAAAAGTTCCTCTTAGTTTGGTCCCGCAAGGAGTAAGGGGAAATCTAGCCAGTTGGGATTCTGATAAGACATAAAGTCTGAGGGCAATGCCAGCCTCACCAATTGCTTATTTTTTCATTTCCACTCTAAAAACGGTAGCCACAGGCGTCCACCTGGAAAGAGATCTGCTGCTGCAAAGCTGCCTGACAACATGTTGTCAGGTCATCCAACACCATTCTTTAAGACCAAGTTTCCCATCTACCCGTTGCCCTACACTCTCAGGAGACCGCTTCAACTTTTCTACTTATTATTAGGGTAAAACTCTGAAGCTTCAGCTTCTCTCCTTATGCACTTTAGATGATCTCTTGCCAATTCTAACCTGATGGGAGGCTGACAATCTTCCTCCTGGTGAACTAATTAAAACCTAATGTTTTTGATGCAGTATATTGAATTTTAATGTAGTGAGGATTTATTGATGTAACATAGTAATGGAAAAAACTTTCAGGGATTTAGTTGGTCCACAAATGAGCCCAGAGGAGAGATGATATGTTAAAACAAAGGCTGAGAGGATATATTGGTCTGCTGGGGCTCCAAGGCTGAAGAAGCCCTCCTTGCGTCTGATTTAGTTTTCATCGCATTTCCCCTGGGCGAGCGACTGTTGCTAGTCGTAGGTGGACCAAAGCTCCCATGTGCCCCAGCCATAACTGAATCATGCAAGTCTTATTGGTTATTTTCATTTTACTTCCTCTGCTGACCTTGGGCTGTTTTTTTATTATTGCTGTTACATTGTATTTTGGTCAGTGGGAAAAAATAAAACAAAAAACATCCAGCACTGGTCGCGTAAATGTTTTTTTTTGCATATTTCTATGCAGAATTGGTTTGAGCCGCAATGCTACCTTTAGTTGAACTGATGAAAGATTCCATGTACCGTATGTTCATTTCACTTGCTGGGAATCATTCTTGGTTTTCTATTTTGTTTTCACAGCATACACAGTGGGGAGAGCGCAGGTGTCCCCAGCAACATCTGTTTCATTTGGATGTCCCAGAAAGTCATGACAGTGAAACGGTGAGCCTGCATGAACAACAACTAAAACTGAAACTTATTTTATTATCTTTGTCTACTTCCCTGTGGTTATGTGTCAACATGAATTTAAATTATATTAATAAGGCTCTTTTGTCTTCTACCGGCACACATGCACCTTGTACAGTAAAAATGGGTTTTTACAAATAGTCGATATTTGTGTTTTTGAAATATGGAACATATGTAAACATTCTGACCCCTTTCCTGGGTCATGGGAGACCCATACAATACTGAACCTTTTCACAATTCTAATTTACTGAGATTTTGAATTTGGGGTTTTCATAAGCTGTAAGCCATAATAAAAATGATATCAAATAAAGGCTTGAAATATCTCACTTTGCATGTAATGAGTCTATATAATATCTTAGTTTCACCTTTTAAGTTGAATTACTGAAATAAATGAACTTTTGCACGATATTAAGTTTTCGAGTTTCACCTGTATATAAAATTTTGTGGGCCTCTTTTTTTTGGTTGCTTTATTTGGTGAAGGGGTTATTAATGTTAAAGAAACTATAAGCTGTAAGTAATCGTTTCATGTAATTGAAGGATGGTTTACACTTTTGTATGTACTTAAGTTAGGATGTATGTTTATGTATGTTTTTTGCAAAGCAGGCTAAATGTTGCTTTTTGTGACCTTTTCTAGGTCAGTTTCATTGTCTGTATGTACCTCACAAATTATTGTTTGTCTCAGGTGCTGTTGGTGCAGGTCGGAGGAAGGACTCAGAGGCCCTTTTTCAATACCTAAGACGGCGGGAACGGACTCGCGTTCCCGCGAGAATAGACTCGGGAGACAGACTCGGGAGTCCTGACTCGCAGGTTCGGAAGAACGGAAAACAGACATTTCCGTAATTGGAACAGCAGCTGACTTGATGATGTCACCACGTCAGCTGGTCTTGCTAATACGTTTTAATTTAGTTTTTGACTTAAATATTTTACTATTAACAAGCTTTTGTTTCATTTTTATTTAAAATGGTATAATATTGAGCACCATATATATATAATAAGTCATCAAATAATTAGCTTTATCATTTTAGGAGGAGGAGGTTGGATACAGTAACAAAAAATAAACAATATTTGAATACACACATACCTACCGTTTGTCTTGTTCCTCAAACAGCAAGCAGCTGACCACACATCAAATATGGAATGGAATTTTTTTAAATCTTTTAATTAATTATTATTTAATATAATTATTATTATAATTCAGAGCTTCAGAGTTCCTTTGAAGCTGAAGTTCTGCTGCCGGTTTAGAGTTTTGAGCAGCGCCGGCGCTCTGCACACGCACTGCGCGTAGGGCACCAAGTGCCTGGGGTGGCATCAAAACATCTGGGACGTGAAAAATCATCGCAGTAGGCCTAGTATAAATAACAAATAAAATATGTCTAAAGCATGTTAATATGCAAAAGCAATACAAAAGTAATAGGCCTAGACTAAATTAGTCGAGAAAAAGGGGAACCTCCTGTGCGGCCCCCCTCCCCCCACCTCCCAGTGGTTTGTTCGATTATGCCTCAAATCTCAAAAGTGGCACACAGCTTTGAAATGGCTTCGAAAAGGCGTCAAGAGTCGGGGGCGGAAAGAAGAGGCAGCGGGATGATGCTCGCGCGTCACTCTCAGGTAAGACAATGTTTTAAATCAGGGGTCCCCAAACTTTCTTTTGAGGACCGTTGCTAGCGGTCAACGGGCGGCCGGCTGGCCACATATACTCGCGCTCATAATGTCCGCATGGATCGCCGGTGGGCCGTATTCGGTACTCGTCCGCGGGCCGCCCGACGTTTCTGTTACCGTTTTTTTGTTATCATTTACGTTTTTGTTATCGTTTCTGTTACCGTTAGCAATAAGACTAGCAATAATTCCTTAGGTTGCTAGCTAGCTAGCAATGGTATTTCTGATTATGCTTAAATTGGGCTTGCTATTTCTTTTAGCCATCAGAGATATAGTCAGGTAACATTAGCCTATTAGCCTAGTTTGCTTTGCACTTCAGGACGCTTTTTTTGAAATCATCAACCTTCCTCAGCTTTCACCACAGACATCTGCCTTGGAAATGCTGACATTTTTGCATAACAATCGGCTTCAAGAGGTGTATATCCCAATCTGTGGATTGCCCTTCGTATTGCACTGACTCTCCCTGTCACAGTTGCCTCTGCTGAGCGAAGCTTTTCAAAGCTCAAACTGATAGAAACGTACCTGCGCTCATCAATGGGGCAGGAACGTTTAAGTGGTCTGGGTGTCATCAGCATCAATGGAGACGTGGCTCAGAAACTGTCAAATGATGACCTGATAGCTTATTTTGCAGCTAGGAAATGCAGGCATGTGCCTCTGTAGGGCCTTTAACAACTGACGGTAGTGAAAATGTTTGCGATATAGTTCTATCTCTATTTTATAGAGATGGTAAAGTAAATTCTACTGTGCAGTTTGTACTTATGTATGGTTATTTCTACTTATGTATATTTACTGAAAAATGTGCACATTATTACTTAGTTATTTACTTGAATACTTTCTGCGTTTACAATGTTCAGTTCTAAATCTGTGTTTTTAGTAATTGTGGTGGTATTTGGTATACTTTTATATAATTTATTTCTTTTCATGTTTGTTTAGAAGTTATTTGGGGAATAAAGAGAACCTAACTAAGAAATTCTGAATGGTTGTTATTCCTTTGGTGGTGGTGTTGGTTGGTTCATTGGTTGGGGGGGGCACCACCAAGCATTTGTGCTTAGGGCACCCAAATGGCTTGCGCCGGCCCTGGTCTGGAGGACGGTCTCCTCATGTCCTTTAATTAAAACATAGTTAGTTTTAATGCACAATGATGGACAATAACAAGCTACACTCTGTGGATACAGACAAGACGTTAAAGTTACATTTAAACATGAAGTTATGAATCTAAACTCTGTCCTCAAACAGACGTAACCGGTGAGCAACATCAGTCTCTAACACCACATTAAAAGTTATAAAGACTCGTAAGAGTACAGTTAAATCTCATGTATAACCGCTACGGAGACGTGAAAACCGGCGGAGCATTTCACAGAAGACTCGCCGAAAACAAGCTGCTGTCTGCGGGCTGAGATGAGCTGACCGCCCGGTGCTGGAGGGTCTGACGGTCCGTTAACTACACCTCACATCTCCATCCACGGAGCTAATTGTTACAAAGGCTGAATGTTGACAAAAATTTGCTTTAACAACTAAAGTCAGTCATAAAATGTCAATACGTTACTTAAATAGTAGTATTTATAAACTTCGACAAAGTTGTGTTTATTTCCCTCTCTTTGTTGCCTGTTGCTGAGGTAAAATGCATTCTGGGATATTTGGCTCTCACAAGAACAGACGAGCCTGCTCCGATGCATGCCCGGTAAAATGGGTGGGGCGAGTCACATCCGGGTATTATGGCAGTTCTCGGCCAGATGCGGACTTTAGAATTGGAACAGTACTCAGGCTGCGGGGATAAGGCAGGAAGTGAAGCTAACCCAGGGACACAAGAGACATGAAACTGCAAAATAAAACAGGAAGCAGAACCAAACCGTCCCAGATTGTGGTTGAGCTACGCTATGGACTAACTTCTACCAACTTCCCCATTCTTGTCCACAAGTAGTATGGTAGGAAAAAACAAATATATTTTTGAAAAGTACTGCTCAAACTAGTACCACCTCAGTAACACACATTGGAATCCGTAGTTTGTAAGACATGTGCAGCATGTGAATAATATGACTCACTCAGCTTTACATCTAAAAAGAGAGAAGTTAACATGAACCTCATTTATTACGTTTAATGATTGTAAGTTTCCATGCTGTTCTCTTTCCATATTCGGAGCAGCACTTCCACTCTATCACCAAGTCAAGAGCTTTGAATCTTATCAAGCATGCAGAGCAAGTGCATACACCTTCCAGCATAATGCCTTCTTTAAAGAACAAGAAAAGAAAAAAATAATTTCTCCATCATTAAATATTATCATCTTAGATTCCTAAAACCCTAATAATCAGTGCCTTTGGGTAGTTGGTGCTTTATGTCAGAAATTCATATTGTTTGAGGGTAAAGCGCTTTTTAAATTAATAAAAATACCATTGAAGATAAATCTCTTTTCTCAATTTATCTTGGCCGATAAGAGAAAGTGTGACGTGGAGGGTGAACGTCTGCTCTGCTACATCTGCTACTGTACTCTTTCTAACAGTTTCCTTTGCCCCCCGTATCCACCGGCTCACATCCATACACACATGCAATCCCTTTTTTTGTGTGGTTCCATAATGTGATCTGGGTCTGCCAACGCTATAAAAATAACGTACATGTTGGGTGTATATGCGTGTATATGTTTTTTTCAAATGAAATAATAAAAAAGATACTAAAATGCATGAAATAAAAACAAACAAACAAAATACTATGCAGGGGTCTCAGAACCCTTATGTCAACAAATATGGACATACGACTTATTCAAATGCCTCAAATTCGCAAGCCTACATGGATATAATGAATTCTTTATTCATATATATTCTACAAGCTGCAGCAGCTTGAAAGTGTGATACTAAATGTGAGTACCCTGA
This sequence comes from Pungitius pungitius, assembly GCF_949316345.1. Classification (NCBI taxonomy): domain Eukaryota; kingdom Metazoa; phylum Chordata; class Actinopteri; order Perciformes; family Gasterosteidae; genus Pungitius; species Pungitius pungitius. Next base: position 28,151,307 of record NC_084901.1, read on the forward strand.
ATTTAACTAGTTAGTGCCCTGAGGACCGTGTTCAGGTTGCCGGTGAGGCTAACAAACTGGAAAAATCTAGTCTTCTATCAGACTCCATGAGGGCAGAAAACGCCTTTGGAGCCTTTACTGAAAGAATAATGAGTCAAAACACATGTCGTTGTCTGCAGAGGAGAAGAGAGGATAGGTTTAGTTTCATGGAACGATGAATGATGAATAAACCTGCTGCCCGGAACCAGTAAAGGCCTCATCAGAACAAGTCCATAATGGCTCTCTCGAAAAGTCCTATATTAGTCGGACAGAGAATTGAGTTTGTGCCACAGAGTCGAGACAACTAAGTTATTGGCATCCATACCTTTTCCCTTAAATTACAACTAGGGTTTGCAGGTGTTACGCTTTAGACATCCAAACAACTTTTATCCTCTTCTCTCTTCCAGTTTTTAGCTCAACAGCCCTCGGTGCCCAAAATAAACATCCCAGTACTTCTAGTTCCTCTTCCCCCACTTAAGTCCAGCAGGCAGTCTGGTCGCACCGAGGTCCTCCACACTGCCAACAAGACTTCACTTTGTGCTCGTCTCTGTATGAAAAGGTCTCATCTTCAAGAGTGAACTGGGCTATCTTGCAAACGTTGAATATCTGCCAGCATGCGAATAAGGGTAATAACAGTTCTTCACTTCAAGCACCGGTCTGCAGGAAGTTGCTATAGTTGTTTCTGCATTTCGCTAGCTGTATTTGTTCCTGTGTCAGCCACAAGTATTTGTTCCCTTCTGCGCTTAACTGAAACAGTTTTGGCAGCATCCTTCCTCTTCCCCTCTGCCTCTCCTGCACGTATCCGCCCCCCTCTCTTCTCATCTGTCTTTCCAGAGCTTTTCCTTGCTTACACTAACACTTCCCAAACTATACTATACAATTTAAATACAGGATGAGAAACAATTTTAATAAGTCACACTCATTTTACTCATCTTCCCATCCAATCTCTATAATTTTGTTATATTTTCTACTTCCTTTCTCACCTTCCCCATTGCCAAAAAGAAAGAGGACAAAATGCATTTCCCACCTGCCTTGTATGCCTCTTCTTTTACATAATCTTGTTTTTGGTTTTCCCTACTCCAATCTTGATCAATCTTTTACTTCATATCTTTTTGTTTCTCCCTGACATAATTTCCTTAGTGTGACGCTACTACAAAGTAGCTTCTTGGCTGATTGAAACTCTTTAAGGACAGAAAACAAGCAGTGGGATTTTAATAATGGCTACTGCCGTTCGTTAGCTGAAGATCTTTAGGATGCTAAGTGTGTGTGTGCGTGCGTATGTGACAGAGTGGAAGCTTGTAAATAAGATGGATCGTGTTTTGGGGATTTTACGAGCTGTGTGCATGGATGCAGCAGGATGTTTGTTTGAGTGCTTGTGTGTGGTCAAAATGTGTGTGTGTGTGTGCGCGCTCATCCTCTCTGCCTTTGTTTCATACATGTCTGTCTGTCTCTGTCACTGTCTGTGCCTGCCCTTTTGATTATCCTTCAAATGTGAAGCAACTTTCAATAATAGGTCAAACACTCCCTGTGGTGCAGAGATGTGTAGTCCCCCAAGTTTTTAAATGTAACAATTCAATCATTTCAGGGCAATTGGTGGATAATTTCACACTACTTCCCACTAGCTCACCCTATTTGTAGAGATTCGCGGCGAGACAACGGCTAATCCTGCCAGAATACTGGTATAACTGAAACATTGTTTGAATTCCCAAAACACCAGTTTACTAGACGGTGACTTCAATTTATGTTTTTTATCATAGCCAGTTAACACTGTCATGCGTAATGGTACATCAAGCTCAAAAGTGTTGGTAGCTGTGCATAACCATTTCCTAATGTGTAGTTTATTATTATATTGTTTTTATTATTTCAAAACTTGATGTTTTGTATATATGATGTATATACACACATACATATGTATGTATATATAATCACACACAGAGAGAGAACATAGTTGCATACCTTCATCTTTTGCTCTTTTCTTAGTAGTGGGAATAGTGGGAACCTGATGGCTTTAACCTTTTTCTGTCCATCTGTTTTTATTTGCCACTGACTCGACAAGCCACAGATTTCCCATCCCCCCAACACTGTCAGTCACGACCAGCAGTCAAGACTAAACCAATTAACCTTGGTGACAGGTGACACATTTTTGTATTACCAATTTTTTTTGCCCATTTCACACAATTCATAAACAAATGTGCAGGAACTATAGGCCTGCATTTATCATTATTGAAATATGCGTTATTTGGAAGAAAGTTGGGGTGTGACTGATTTTAGCCCACTAATTACATTAGCGTCTTTAACAGTGAATCCTCCGACCCCTGCTCCCCCCCCCCCTTATCCGACCGTTCCATTTGGGTGACCCAGAGGTGAACTGTCCCCCACGCGCCCCTCCCTTTGCCCCTTCTCAAACACACAGCTTCTGTGCACAGCACCTCCAGCAAGCAGGGCGTCTGTAGCCGCAGGGGGCACCAATCTGACAATTCCCCACATAGATGATAGAAAACTGCTTCGCGGAGGAGAGGATTTTTTTTTCTTTCCAAGTGCTCGTGCCGCCCCCCACGAGCCATGAAAAAATGCCGCCCCGGGCGGCTGCCCGGTTCGCCCGTGCCCAGAACCGCCACTGGATGTACCATGACTATGTTGTCAATTTTACTCTAAATAGAAACAATTTACACAAAATGTACACCGATTTTATAGACATACATAACTTTTTCCCAGGTGTCTCTGTATGGGTATAGCACGTGTAGAAGCCAAGCCACGCTTTAAGCTACTGAGGTGTTTTAACAGGAAACTTGATTGGTGTGCTGCCTTTTGTCATGAATAAGAGTCCTGATGCCTTTTAGATGCAGATTAGTCAATTTATTAGCTATCTTATGCCTTACATCATACGTTACACACATACATCCACACGGAGCTAACACGACATTAAACAGCAGTCAAAAACTCTTCTTTCTAGTCCGGTTAGAAACACCTGCCAAGCCCCTATCTTATATTGGCTGACCCGCGAATCGGCGGATCATGAGCCACAACCTAAATCTGCTCTTACAGCAGGATTGCAGCACGGAGTTTGTAGCCGTATCATGTTGGTTTTATTTTTTTGAGTATGAATTTATGATGAGTCAGTTCCCCTTCTGAAACACAACAAAAACACTTTCAAAGCTTTATTGTTGCAGAAGTCCCATGTTTGATGCCTTTCTGGTCTTGCTCGGCAGTTTGTGAGGTACACTCATTAGTCAGGGCGTGAATCCCTGGTCTTGCTAAGTCGATTCAGTTGATATGAGCTGTGTACGTCCGCTCATATGGTGTTCAAAACTCACTTTAAATGCTAGCAGGCAACAAAAAAGTATAGGCAGAAAGAGTCTGAGTAACAGTCCCTCTCCTTCCTTGGATACCGTCAAGGTGACTTTGAGCTAGCCACTGAGCCTCCAGCCGCTCTGCCGAAGCAGCTTACCGGTCAACTGTGAGAGGCTGCTTTGGGAATGTGTGTCACTGATGGAAAGGAATATCTTACCGCTGCCTCAGAGAATCGAAGCTCTTTGAAATGTTGTTTTGGCATAGGTGAGCTTAGCAAATCTACGTCACACAGGGCCTTAACATTTAGTTGAGCACTTAATATTAGCATTTTGTTGCAACTTTGCAGTCATACAGAAAAATGAAATACCCAGTAAACCCCACATTAATACAGCTAGAAGTCTGGGGGGGATTTATTTTTTTACTTTGTTCTAAAGTACTGGACTGGAGTGTTTGAGCTGAAGAAACTAGCAAATTCACCTAACTGCCTCAGTAATCAGGAAGAAACCTTTGCAGGCCTGATGAGAACACGTAGACTGAGAGACCCCAACCGTCGTCCATCTCCAGAATAGCAATTGTGATCATGACAATACATCTTTTTTTATCCTCTGTTATGTTGGTAAAACGACATACCTAATAATTTTACCGACGTTAGATCACGTGACGTTATGTCTAGAATAAATTGAAAGTTATGAAACAGTCTTAATTTATTACTGAATTCTCTTTATGACCCAAATAAGTAAATAACACCATCACTCAGAAGATCACGGTGTTATTCTTAAAGCCTGACAATTGCCAAATTGCCAGATTATTCACCTTTTCCGACAACCCTTGTGGGCTTCTGTGGCAGCAACCAGCCCACAGGAGACCGTCCCAGATCCTGGCTTTGCTGCCACCCTTGACCTACAGCCCGAGCTCCGGCAGGAAGTGGAGAGCTCTGCGCACAGCGGCAGCCACTCCTTCTCTGGCCAGGCTCAAATATTTGCATTACTTCTTCCTGCGTCAACACCGCCACCACACGTACAGCTGAGCCCGCCAGAGGACTTTCCTAACCTCAGCCTGAACTACACTGCTTCAGCTTGGAAATCAACACAAAATGAAAATCCCTTGTGGTAGCTTCTTTTTATTGTATGATGTTATCGCCAAATCTTGCCTAAACCTAAATGCCACTAATCTTAAGCATGTTTACCATTACCTTCTATATAACAACTTTAGAAATAACACAAAGACCGCAAAGGGTTTGTCCCAAGTAATAAATAAAGTATTAAGTTTTATTCTTTTATTCTAAACAGCCAATTTCCAAATAAACAAAGTAACTCTTATCTCTCTCCTCTCACTCAGCCAAAGGCCTAAATACATTCCAGTACATATATACTGTATGCTTCTCATCTGCTCACCCACATTTCTACCTCTACTGAGTCAGAGGAGGGATCCCTCTCCCGGGATGGACAGACTGCAATGGATGTCATGTGTATAGAATGAACAATGTAAAGGATGTACAATACATTCAATTCCTCTAACAGAAATGATACAAATAATTTCAAGTAGCAGGCCAATTGTACGGCAGGACCACTGCAGCTTCTGTGGGGAGGGAGAGCAAAGACTTTAGGAAAGGATAATGTTGGCTTAGGATGACAGTGATATGAATCATATTTAAAATAATGATGATGATGATGGCAGCAGCAGGTGTCAGGAGGGCCACGGCAGGAGTCAGGACCCGGGTCCAGACGGAACTATCATCTAGAACAGTGGTTCTCAACTAGTCTGGCTCCGGGACCCACCATCACCCCTTAATGACAAACCGTGACCCAAATCGATCGGTCAACGGGGGGTGTTAGCGGTGTCGCCGAGGGTGCTAGCGGTGTCGACGGGGGGGGGGGGGTGCTAGCGGGTAGTCATCAGCCCTCAGGGTGCTAGCGGTTGTCTTTGCGGCCCCAAATGAAAACATGGACGGACGAGCCGGCAAAAAAACCGAAACTCCGCTGCATTACAAAAAGTCCCTTCAAAATAAAATCACATAATTTTTTTTTTTTCCATGCAACGGCCCGCGACCAACTAAGAACGGGTCCCACCAGTTGAGAACCACTGATCTAGAAGGAGTAAGAGTGAGAGAGGAGCTCGGTGTGTCCTGAGAAGTTCCCCGGCGGTCTAGGCCTTTAACATCTCAATTAAGGGCTGGTCCAGGCTAACCTGAGCCAGCCCTCACTATAAGCGATATCAAAGAGGAAAGTTTTAAGCTTTATAATAAATGAGCTGACCAAATCTGCAAAGTGGAAGCTGGTTCCACAAAAGAGGAGCTTGATAACTGAATGCTCTAGCCCCCATCCTACTTTTTAAAACTCTAGGAACAACAACTAACCCAGCATCTACGGAGCGTAGCTGCCTTGTAGGGAAATACGGTGTTACAAGCTCTTTAAGATGAGACTGTGCCTCACCAGCAAGTGCCATTAGGTGAGTAGATGTATCTTAAATTCTATTCTTGATTTAACAGGGAGCCAGTGCAGAGAAGTTAATACAGGAGTGATCCTTTTTCTTATTTCTTGTTAATACACATGCTGCAGCATTCTGAATCAACTGGAGAGGTTTAAGAGATTTACACAGAGAACAGCCTGATAACAGAGAATGAGAGTAATCCAGTCTAGAAGATCATGATAACTTCAGTTTTTAGCATCGGGAAGTTGCAGGTCATCCAAGACATTCTTGACGTCTAACAAGCTGGTCGGTCCCTTCTGGCTGGATCGACAGATACAGTTGAGTATCGTCTTCATAACAATGGATGTTTATGCAGTGTTTTCTGATAACGTCGCCCAAAAGAAGCATATACAGGGTAAATAAAATCGGTCCATTTAAAGAACCTGTAAATGGGACTCCATGACCAACATTGGTGGTCTTTGAGGATTCACCGTTAACAAGCACAAACTGGGATCGATCCGATGAATAGGATTTGGTCCAGCAAGACAAGAAAAGAGACCAGTCCTTGGTCGGATGCGAGTAGAAGATCATTCGTAATTTTCACCAGTGCTGTTTCTGTCCTATGATGCACTCGAAATCCTGACTGGAAATCCTCGAATAAAGCATTGTTCTCAGGACACTGAAGTTAGAGCAGAGGGAATGGCTTCTTTAAATGAGGCTACAGCAGTATCCAATAAACATCTACTGTAGAAGGAGGAGGAGATTCCGGTAGTAGAAATTCAAACTTTATCAGACAATGGTCCGACAGGAGAGGGTTCTGTGAAAAGATTGTTAAATGTTCTATCCCAATACCATACACAAGAACCAAGTCGAGGGTGTGGTTAAAACAATGAGTTGGTTTATTTACACTCTGACAGAAACCATTTGAATCCAGCAATGAGAGAAGTGAAGTACCAAGGCTGTCATTATCAACATCCACATGAATGTTAACCCTTAGATGCATAAGTGGGTCAAAAATGACCCGGTGAGGTTGTTTTCTTGAAATATCTTTGAAATAAAAAATTGTTATCCTTTCATATTCCAGGTATTCCTCAAGAAACATGTTTTTGATATAATGCCATTCACATTTCTAACATACCTTTTAAACATTTTAAGAAATTAAGGTTTTTGTACTACTACCCCAAGCTTCCATAAGTGGGTCAAAAATGACCCGCATGCAGTTTCTATGCAATCCAATGGGAAGCTTTGATTCTTATGAGCTGTGGCTGTTTGGAATAAATTAACTGTGGACCAAACAGACTATTTCAGAAGTTTGACCCTTCAGGCAGATTGTTTTACAGCAAAAGCTGATACATGTAAGTATTATCTTCATACAGTATTGTGTGCGTCCTTCATAATTGTTATTTACTGTTTTTATTCATCAACAGATTAGCCTACTTTATATTAGCTAACACTAGCTAGCTAACGAAGTTAGCTAACATTACTATATGTATTGTGTTTGTGCGTGTCATTCATGATTGTTGTGTGAAAGAGTGTTAGTATTATTCATCAATAAATTGGCCTACTTTACAACTAGCTAACACTAGCTAGCATTGCAATATGGTATTTAGTGTGTATGTGTGTGTAATGAGTGCTACGTGTTGATCTATTGAAAACATTACTCTCATGTTTCTTCATTAAGGATTCATGGCTGCTAGATACACAGCTGAAATGGTCCTACAGATGCTGGATGATGGAGAGGCAGTAACAGGGTTGGACTCAGAGTCTGAAATTTCCGATGATGAGGACTCAGACTATTGTCCAGGTGGCAGTGGCAGCCGTCTACCTGGAAATCCTACTGAACAGGATCAATCTGATTCAGAAGATTCCTCTTCAGTGTCCTCTGAAGAAGAAAGTATCATGTCCAACAGAATGAGTCGGAAGGGCTCTTACTGGAGCGAGTTACCTCCCACCCAGGGTAGAACACAGAGCCACAATATCATCAGAAGTCGATCAGGGCCTGCACAAGGGCTAAGCACCACTGTCTCACCAAAAGATGCATGGGAGCTCTTTATCACTGATGATATAATACAAGAGGTGATGAAGTGCACAAACTTGGAAGGACGGAGAGTAGCAACAGCTAGAAGAAAAGAATGGAAAAATGTCACTAAAGATGAATTCATGGCCTTCATTGGATTGACCCTGCTTGCAGGAAGTGAGAAGAACTGGGATGTTTCATTCCGTGAGCTTTTTGGGAGTCCTCTACATAATCCCATGTACAAGGCCACTATGGCTATTGGAAGATTTGAAGACATTCGCCGCACCTTGCGCTTCGATGATAAGAGGACCAGAGCCTTCCGACTGGAAAGAGACCATATGGCAGCCTTCCGCTATGTATGGGACCTGTTCCTGGTCAACTGCAGACAGCGATTCATCCCCAGTGATTGTGTCACTGTGGATGAACAGCTTGTGCCATTCAGGGGTAGGTGCAAGTTCTTACAGTACATGCCAAGCAAGCCCGCCAAGTACGGCCTAAAGATCTTCTGGGTTTGTGATGCACACATCCCCTATGCAATAGATGGTGTAGTTTACACAGGGAGACAACCAGGTGAAGACGTTCAGAAGAATCCGGGGGAAAACATTGTCCAGCAGTTGTGTAGTAGATTTAGAAACACAGGTCGAAACATCACAATGGATAACTTTTTCACCAGTGTGCCTCTTGCGCAGCATCTTCTGGAGAAGGATCTCACTATTGTGGGGACTCTACGTCTGAACAAGCCAGACATCCCTCCTCTGATGAAGCCTTCCAAGTCCAGGGAGGTTCACAGCACAGAGTTTGGATTCAACAACAGCCTTACCATGGTCAGCTATGTCAGAAAGAAAGCAAAAGCTGTTGTGCTCCTGAGCACAATGCACCATGACAAAGTAGTGGATGAAAATTGCAGAACGATTATTGAATCAATGGAAAGGTGTGGGGTGACAAAAGCCAAAACCCAGCCACAGGAAAGAAGAGGACAGGACCAACCAAAGAGAAAGAGGTGTCAGATCTGCCCAACTAACAAAGATCGGAAAGTTAACAACAGGTGTGGGAAATGCAATGTACCTGTGTGCAATGATCACAGCCAGAAACAAGTAGTTTGTCTCAACTGCATACAATGATCAGACAAGAAGGCAAAACAGGGAAAAGAGAGAGAACTTGTCAATGACTGGGCAGTTACATACATGCACACAGACCCACACAATGGATGTTCACATTTTTTCTATTGCTGTTCTGAGTATTTTTTTTTATGTTAAGTGAAAAATAAAGATATTTCAAACATGAAATAGTTCTTGTGTGGTCCTAAATATAATAAAATATTATACAAGTGATTATTCTTCACCAAAATGGCATGAAAACACATTTCACACACACGATTCTAACATGGGTCATTTTTGACCCACTTGTGGAAGAGTGTAGGGTCCAGTGACTCGTGCATCCAAGGGTTAAAATCACCCAATAAAATTACCATGTCCGTTTTAAGGACCAAACTCGTTAAGAACTGTGCAAATCCAGTTAAAAATTCTGAATAAGGACCTGGGGCCCTGTACACTATTACAACGGGAACCGGCTGGATTATTTTACAGCTTGGTTGAGAGACTGAAACCAGGCTTTCAAATGAGTTATAATCCAACTTAACTCTGATTAAGTTATTTAATATAACTCCCCGGTTGTTTACCTTTGATTTAAAAATCTCTGTCCGTGGGGTTTCTATAGGGTTAATGCTATGGGTGAGTGACTGGTCGGATGGAAGCGCAGTGTGTAAGACCGCAACTCTGCTTCCTGGTCTGAACTCTGGGTCGTGGATTAGTCCACTAAGAAACTGGGTCAGATTCTTAGAAATGAGTTGAGCTCCATCCAAAGTTGGATGGATGTCGTCCCTCCTAATAAGATCAGGCTCTCCCCAAAATGTCTACCAGTGATCAACGAAGGCCACATGATTTATTGGGCACCACCTCGACAACCAGCGTCGGAATGATGACATGCGGCTATATATGTTGTTACTAAACAAGTTTGGGAGGGGGCCACAGAAAACTACGGTGTCGGACATTGTTTTAGCGTATGTACACACCGATTCCACATTAACTTTAGTGACCTTCGAGTGGCGTAACCCAGGAGTCATGACCGCCGACGTGAATTACAATCTTACTGTATTTACGTTTATCCTTAGCCAGCAGTTTAAGATAAGACTCAATGTTGCCCGGGTATACAAGTAACTATGATCCCTGGTTTCGCTAACTTCATGTTCCTCAGAATGGAGAGTAGGTAATGGAGCTACCTACCTAAAGAGTTGGCTTCTCAGCGGGTGTGTCGCTGAGTGAGGAAAAGCGGTTTGAAACGTGAAGTGGTTGGTTGTTAAGCGTGTGCTTCAAATTAGACTATTGCTTACTCCGCACAGCCATCCAGCCTCCCGGCCGCTCGAGTGTTGCTAGGGGACGGCTAGCAGGAGCAAACGCTACGTCTGTATGGTCCGCACCGACTACGGGGGATGGCAAACATTTTTTAAATATAAAATGTTTGGACTTTTGTTAACATTTTAAAGTTTAAATGGTGTCTTTAGCTGAGATTGTCCAAGTCCATTGGAAAACCATGTTAAAGTTGTTAAGCAAGCAATTTTAATGTATATAAATTCAATTATAAGAGCTAGAAAGCTGAAAAGTCAGCTGAAAAGCCAGAAAGGAGTTGAACATTTTAATAGCTGAAAGTGTGAAGGAGTTGAAAGGGGGCGCGGAAGAAATAGAAGATGTTGAATAAAGATTCAAAGAACAATACTTGGAATGCTTCAAAGCATTCCAACAACTAAACCCTCTGGCAGATTAGCCTTTCCTTTCTGTAGCATCTCACACTTTTTGGAATGCTTCTTACCAAGAGCATCAGGCCATGCCCTTATTGAGCCCCTAGGAAATTTCCCACTGGCTGCGTTATGTTCAGGAGATGCTTGTTCACTTTCCTGAGCTTTTCGGACAGCTACTGTCAGAGTACTCTTAGTTGCATTATTTTCTCATCCTAACCATGTCATAAACTACCTATAAAATAGTCTGTCAATGACCTGCAGTGGTCATATACTGGCTGTATTGTGTGATTTGGATGACAAAAATATACATTCACTTATTATTCAGTTAGACTGATTATTATTATGAATGGATCAATATCTATAAAAAATAGATTTTTCAGATTAGGCCGTGATACTTTTTTAAGAATCCTATAGCTCCTTTGTAGCCTAAGAAATAAGAGGGGAAATGCAAGGACTTCTTCCCTTTGCAACAATTATTATATTGGTGTGGGGACAACTAATTCTGTATATTTTACGTATATGAAAGTAAATATATTGCACTGTAGGCCTGCAATGCTAAAATAGTACTAAGAAGCTGATCTGGCTCCTCATGGGAGTCATTTAACTTCAAGTTTTTCAGATGGTTTCAGGACTGAGGGAAACCTGGGACTAATGTTTTCTACGAAAACAGGCAGGTACTGAGGTTTGGATTTATTGAAATCAGTGTCAATGGATGCCATTACTTTATTCTGAACTTCGGATTTTTAATTAGATGTGATTTCAGATTGGCTGATGCAACAGAATGAAGTGCATTGTCTTTCCTATATCAGGCATCTGAATACCCCAAAGAAAGACACACATCTATGTCTTCAAGCTCTGCACACATGAATGAGTTGACGTTTCTCCTCTTGCCCACAGAAATAGGCTGTGGAGAAAACATGGCAGGGTGCTCAGCTCTCATGGGAGTTGGGGTTGTGAGTGGTGAGGGTTGAAAAGCCAAACTCTGCGAGAGAATCACCCATGTGCACAGCTGAGAAATCAAGATGTTGAAACATTGAAAAGTTAGTTCTGTTTGACAAGCAAAATGTGTAAGCTGCAGCGATCGAAACGGTCTACAAAACAGAAATCCCCCATTTTTGGTTTTCAAAGAATAATGCAATCTTGTACAAATGAGAGTGCAGTGTGTCCTTTCTGACGATAGAAATAATTTGGGTACAGTTAAATAGCTTGATTAGGTCAGCAGTTATCTGCTACCACTATATTGAAATGGACCTCACTACCCCTACTATTGAAATGATGCCAAAAATGAACTAAAACCTAAAATAGTTGACATCCTTTCAAATTTTGCAGTGACAGAGTTATTCATTTTAACCACTATAATGATTCGACAAGCTTTCACTTCTTGATGGAGCTCAAAGCCTACACTAACAGAGTCTCTCATAATAGCTTCATCACATTAGGGTGGCAAACACCAACAATCTCATCAACACAAAGCAATCTGATGGAGTGGATATAATGCATATTGAGGCCTGCATAGTTCCAGTTCTGAAGTTGGATATTAACTGCAATTAGTTGTAATTTTCATTCCAAATCTATAGGAAGAGAGCAGGGAGTTTAGGTAAGATTAACTTTCAGACTGCTATCGTTTGCAAACCTATATCTTTATTTTATTTAATGTGTAATAGTAAGTTCAGAACAGGTCAGAAAGCAGCATGAACCAGTAGTAATACGGATCTGAGGTCAGCCAGCTGCACCGCACAGCTAGGCCCAGAGAAGACCAACCTTCAAGGGTGTGCTGATATTCCCAGTTTATATTCAGCTTCTATTTGTGTCTCAAAGAGCAAACAAACATGGAGGCATCTTGGTATATGAAGTGCAAGGAAGTGGAGACAGTGCTATAATCATTAATGCTTTTTATTCACCCATAACTGACAATCTCATTGTACGGTGTGGGTTATTCTGGCTCCGGACAAAGGAACGTGACCACGGGGTGAAGAGTTCAGAAATGCGTTTTTATTTCTCCCGTGACAGTACAACGCGCCGGCGTTCCGCTCGCTCCTCGCTTCCCCCCTCCCTCCAGAGGGCGGGAGAGGAAGTCCGCCACGACAATCTGCGTCCCCGGCCTATGGACCACCTTGAAGTTAAACGGCTGCATGGCCAGATACCACCGAGTGATCCGGGCGTTAGTATCCTTCATGCGGTGGAGCCATTGGAGGGGGGCGTGGTCCGAACAGAGGGTGAATGAGCGTCCCAGGAGGTAGTAGCGCAGGGAACCCACCGCCCACCGGATGGCCAGGCACTCCTTCTCCACCGTGCTGTACCTGGCCTCCCTCTCAGATAGCTTCCGGCTGATGTAGACCACGGGGCGGTCGACCCCCTCCACCTCCTGGGACAAAACGGCCCCCAGCCCTCTGTCCGACGCGTCGGTCTGCAGCACAAACGGGAGAGAAAAGTTAGCTGTGTGGAGGAGCGGCTCCCCACAGAGAGTCTGTTTTACCTTCTCAATCGCCCGGTGGCACTGCTCCGACCACGGGACCGGATCTGACGTACCATTCCGGGTCAGGTCGGTCAAGGGGCTGGTGAGGTCCGCAAAACCGGCGATGAACCGTCTGTAGTAAGCTGCCAGCCCCAAAAACCGCCTCACCTCCTTTTTCATCTTGGGGCGCGGGCAGGCTGCAATAGCCACTGTCTTGTCTACCTGAGGACGCACCTGCACCCCGCCAAGTGGTACCCCAAATACCGTACCTCCCTCCGTCCAACTGCACACTTCCCCGGGTTGGCGGTGAGCCCGGCCCGCCTCAGCGACCCCAGCATTGCGTCCACCCGCCGCACGTGCTCCGCCCAGGTGCTGCTGTGGATAATAACATCATCCAGGTATGCGGCCGCAGCACCCTGTCCATGAGGTGCTGGAACGTGGCCGGGGCACCGAACAAGCCGAAGGGAAGCATGGTGAATTGGTACAAACCATACGGTGTGGAGCAAGCCGTTTTCTCTTTGGTCTCTGACGACAGGGGAATCTGCCTTAGTCAAATCCAGGGTCGTAAAGAAACGTGCAGTGCCCAGCCGGTCCAGGAGTTCGTCGACCCGGGGCATTGGGTAGGCGTCGAATCGTGACACGTCGTTCACCTTGCGGTAGTCCACGCAGAACCGCACAGTCCCATCTTTCTTGGCCACCAGAACGATGGGGCTGCACCAGGCACTGTTGGAATCTTCTATTATCCCCATCTCCAACATAGCCGCTAATTCCTCCCGAACCACTTTTCTTTTGTGTTCGGGTAGTCTGTAGGGTCGTGACCTTACCGTCACCCCCGGGGGAGTATCGATTTGGTGCAGGCAGGCAGCGGATCAGGTCGGTCCGGCCTGGCAGGGGGGAGAACACATCAGCAAACCGCTTCTGCAACTGGGCTATGTCTGCTCTCTGGTCCTCAGAGAGACGACCCTCACACGGGAGCGGGCTGGGATTAACCGCTTTTGGCACCTCCGGCCCCAGGTCCTCTCTTTCCGATACTGTGGAAATCAGAGAAACAGACTCCACCCCCCTCCAGGCTTTCAGGAGGTTGAGGTGGTATATTTGTGTAGCACCGCCCCTGTCAGACCGCACCACCTCATAATCAACATCCCCCACCCAGCGTGTGACCTCGAAGGGCCCTTGCCACTTAACCAGGAGTTTTGAGTTGGAAGAAGGAAGAAATACAAGTACCTTTTCTCCCGGTGTGAATTGTCTCAGCTTGGCTCCTCTGTTGTACAGCCGCTGTTCTCGTTCCTGGGCCTGGAGCAAATTCTCCCGTGACATCCTACTCAGTGTGTGGAGCTTTGCTCGCAGGTCCAGGACGTACTGGATCTCGTTTTTTCCGGGGCTCGGACCTTCCTCCCAGCTTTCTTTAATAAGGTCCAGCACCCCTCTTGGTGACCTGCCAAACAGACGCTCAAAGGGGGAAAACCCTGTGGAGGCCTGGGGGACCTCCCGGACTGCAAACAACAGAGGGTCAAGCCATTTGTCCCTGTTACGTGTAGAGATGTGTGCCTCTTACCCCCACCTTTTCTTTGTTTGTCCTGCAGGTGAGGGGCGGAGTATTGGCTGGCCCTGCCTCCAGAGCACCCCGGTATTGGCCCACACTCCGGCCAATCCGATATGGAGGGCAACTATAAAGCCTCTCACTGTGCTCTCTCTCTCGGTCTTGCTTTTTTTCCATTGAGGTTTGTGGTGGGGGAAGTGGGACTGAGGTAAGGCTGGGGTACCCTGTACACACCCACATACACGCAGAGTTACTGTTGTTATTCCACTAGGTTATGGGTTGTTGCCACCGATGTATTTCTGTTATTTTGAGCATTTGTAGAATAGAGTCAGGTCTTTTGTTTTCCTTTTTCTTTCCACAGAGTTGAGCTAGGCCTGGTTTTATTGTACTTTGATAATTTTGTTTGGCACAACCCCCACAGTACACTCTCCCCCCCACCTTTTTCCAACCTACCCGTTATGTTCTTTTTTTTGTAAATAAACCTACTTTTCTTTAACTGCCTCACACGGTTCCTGTTTTATTCCCCCATTGGATGTCAGCGTTTCCCTCTTAACCGGAGGAAACGTAACAAGTGGGGGCTCGTCCGGGATATACCTGTTTTTTTCTTCTTCTGACAACCAATGGGAAATTATACATGGGGTTTGTTTGGCATGTGATTGAAAATGAGTTTCAATTTACAAGATTTTGTTGACAATCCCTCTTTTGAAAAGGTTGATGTGTGTCGCAAGGATGATTTATTGTGTATTGCAGCACACTTTGATATTACTGTTCACAAGTACGGACTTAAGAAAGAAATAAAGACGCAGGTCCTAGAAAAATTAGTTGATTTAAATGTCCTTAGTCCTGCCCAGTCCGTGGCTGAAGTTTCAACTAATGATGTTCCTTCTACTACAGCAGGGGTTTTGTCTCAGAGTGCCGAGGAGACCGCAGCATTATTCACACCTCCTGCAGACCGTGCTGGGAAGTCTGCGCCAGCTACGTTACCTCGTTTTGATCCTTTCTCTCCTTCACACCCTCCGGGGTTCAGTTCAAGTTCCAAGCTGAAGGTTCGCTTGACTCGCCTTCAGCTGGAGGCCCAAGAAAAAGAGTCCATGCGTAAGGCAGAGTATGATCTCCGCCTGCAGGTACGAAAGTTAGAAATTGAAGCGGATAAAGAAGTAAGACTAAAGCAACTTGAGGTTGAGGCTCTGAAAATCTCTTCCAGTCACTCGTTGAACATGTCCGACCGGTCGACACCTTTTCAAACGGTAGCCGGTAAGCAAAGTTTTGATGTCAGTAAAAATATTTCTCTGGTGCCAGCATTTCGGGAGGCCGAAGTCGATTCATATTTCAGTGCTTTTGAACGAATAGCCTCCGCACTCGACTGGCCGAGGGACATGTGGCCTATCCTCCTCCAATGCAAACTGATTGGAAAAGCACAAGAGGTAGTCTCTGCCCTTTCCTTACAAGATAGTTTGCAGTATGATTCATTAAAGGAGGCCATTTTGCGTGCTTATGAACTTGTTCCTGAAGCCTATCGGCAGAAATTTAGGAATCACAGAAAATCTAATGATCAGACTTTTGTTGAGTTTGCACGGGAAAAGGGCACCCTCTTCGATAAGTGGTGTGCCGCCAGTGATGTCAAAAACGACTTTGAGTCACTTCGCCAGCTTGTTCTGTTGGAAGAATTTAAAGGCTTTTTGCCAGATAAGGTGGTGATGTTCTTGAATGAACAGAAGGTGTCGTCAATATCCAAGGCTGCTGTCCTTGCAGATGAGTTTGTGCTAACACATAAGAATGTCTTTGTATCTGCCCCTCGATCTGACAGAACTTTTGTTTCACGTTCAACCAGACCTGGTTCTGGTCATTCTGCCTCTGAACAGGCAAAAGGACCCTGGTCGCACACACAAGAGAACCGTGAGTGTTTCTATTGCCACAAAAAAGGCCATGTTGTTGCTGACTGTTTGACGTTGAAACGGAAACAGCAATCTTCCCTAGCTTCCCAGCAAAAGGATGTGTGTTTGATTAAAACACTTCCAACGCTTGTTACTGAACAGTCTGAGGACGTTAAGGATAAACCTGATCCTTGTTTCAAACCGTTTATCTCAGAAGGCTTTGTGTCGTTAACTAGCAATCCAAAAGACCAGAAAGTGGTCACCTTACTGAGAGACTCAGCTGGTTCTCAGTCAATCATTAGGGATGGGGTCTTACCATTGTCATCTTTTACCTCCTGTCAGTCTAGTGTTAAACTCCGGGGGGTTGGGATGGTTAATGTACTTGCGCCACTACATAGAATCCATCTTCAGTGTCCTCTACTTAGTGGGTGGTTCGACGTTGCAGTACTCCCTGACTTGCCTGTTGCTGGTGTTGATTTCCTCTTATGTAATGATATTGCTGGGGGAAAGGTGAGTTCAACTCCTGTGGTCATGGACGTTCCTGTTGTAACAGACCCTGCTGGTGACAGCCAAGATTCTTCGGAGATTTTCCCGGCTTGTGCAGTCACAAGGGCTCAGACCAAGAAATACGGAGCTGACCTGTCTGACTCATTCATCTTTGTAGATCAGCCGTCTGGTACTGAAACTCCGTCGGAGGATCAGTCAGTGTTTAAATCAAACCATGAGCAGTTTGGTATCTCAAGGATGGAGGCAGTGGAGCTGCCAGCCACAAGAGAGGAGTTTATGGCAGCCCAACAGAGTGATAAGACACTACAAAACTGTTTTTCATCTGTTCTCAGTGTTGAAGATGCTAAGGAAAAGAAAGTGGCCTACCTCATGGATCATGGGTTGCTGGTTCGCCATTGGAGTGGCAATGACTTAGGTTACATTCCAGTCCCCCCCATCTATCAAGTTGTTGTCCCCACGGCATATCGATCTCAGGTTTTGTCTCTGGCTCATGACAACCCGTGGGCGGGACATCTAGGTATCACAAAGACTTATAATGGAGTCCTTCGACATTTTTTCTGGCCAGGACTCAAGGCTGACGTGGTGCGCCATTGCCGATTGTGTCATGTGTGTCAGGTAACTGGCAAACCGAACCAAGTGATTTCTCCTGCCCCACTCTGTCCCATACCAGTGATGGGTGAGCCATTTGAAAAAGTAATCGTTGACTGTGTGGGGCCGTTACCGAAGACCAAATCTGGCAACCAGTTTCTTTTAACCATAATGTGTGTTTCCACTAGGTTCCCAGAGGCTGTTCCGCTACGGAGGATCACGGCTCCAGTGGTCAGTACAGCACTTATAAAGTTCTTCACGAAGTTTGGCCTTCCTAAGGTTGTTCAGACCGATCAAGGTACCAACTTCACGTCTCGAGTGTTTGCCCAGGTACTGAAAACCTTGGGCATTAAGCACATAATGTCAAGCCCATACCATCCTGAAAGCCAAGGGGCACTAGAAAGGTTTCATCAGACCTTAAAGTCCATGCTCAGAAAGCATTGTTTTGAGAGTCAAAAGGACTGGGATGATGCTGTGCCATTTGTGTTGTTTGCTGCTCGCGAAGCTGTACAGGAGTCACTCGGATATAGTCCTGCCGAACTGGTGTTTGGACATCAGGTTCGTGGCCCCCTAAAACTTTTGAAAGAACAACTTCTCTTGCCTGAAGGGAAGGTCCATAGCATCCCTGATTATGTTGCGAAACTCAGAGCTCGGCTCCAGAGAGCCTGCTCTTTAGCCAGAGAATCGCTATCCTCTGCTCAGGTGAAAATGAAGAAATACTACGATCAGAAAGCCACTGCCCATTCGTTTCAACCTGGTGACAAGGTTTTGATTCTTTCTCCCATCTCTGGTTCTGCCCTGTCGTCGAAATTTTCCGGTCCCTATCTTGTGGAAAAGAAAGTCAGTGACACTAACTTCATCATTCAAACGCCCGATCGCAGACGGAGAAACAGATTATGTCATGTGAATATGATGAAGCCATATTTTACAGCAGAGAATGAAAGTGGAACGTCTGGACTTCCTAAAATACAAAATGTGTCAGCGGTATCTGCGTGCTCAGCAGAGAGCTCCACTGAGGAGGATGGACTGGTTATGCGTAGTGCCACCCCACAGGGGTTAAGACTGAAAAACTCTGAGCTACTTTCGGATTTGTCTAACTTTTTGTCCCACCTGCCTGATGACCATCGTGGTGATGTGGAGAATTTAATATCTGGCTTCCCATGCTTATTTGGTGATATACCCTCTCAAACTTCTGTCCTTATGCATGACATTGTTTTGACTAACCCGAAGCCCATCAAACAGCATGCTTATCGAGTTAATCCTGCAAAGAGGGAATGCATGAGGAAGGAGGTGAACTACCTTGTGGAACATGGATTCGCTGTACCCAGCTCCAGTTCATGGAGCTCACCATGTGTCCTGGATGCGAAGTCCGACGGCAGTCAAAGGTTCTGTACTGACTTTCGTAAGGTGAATTCCGTGACTGTCCCCGATGCACATCCCTTACCTCTTGTTGAAGACTGTATCGATGAGGTCGGTCCAGCAGAGTATGTCAGTAAACTTGACATGTTAAAGGGTTCCTGGCAGGTTCCGTTAACCCCACGTGCCTCGGAGATCTCAGCTTTTGTCACCCCTGACAGTTTTCTTCAGTACACAGTAATGCCCTTTGGACTCTGCAATGCGCCTGCTACTTTTCAGAGACTTGTAAACAAGGTTTTGCGAGATGTTCCACACTGTAAGGCATACTTGGATGACATTGTTATATACTCTGATGATTGGAATTCTCACATGGCTACCTTAAGGGACGTTTTCAAACGTCTAGCTGAGGCGTCTCTGACTCTCAACCTCTCAAAGTGTGAATTTGGGAGGGGTTCTCTTTTGTATCTAGGTCAGCAGGTTGGTCGAGGCCAGGTGTGTCCTGCGGATGCAAAGATCACTGCAATCGCTGCCTTTCCTGAGCCAACCACCAGGCGGGAGTTGCGGCGGTTTCTTGGGATGGCCGGGTACTACCGCAGGTTTTGTAAAAACTTTTCGACGGTGGGCGCCCCATTGACTGCACTTACCAGTCCGTTGAAGCCATTTACTTGGTCTAGTGAGTGCCAACAGGCTTTTGAGGATCTCAAGTGGCTTCTCAGTTGTAACCCTGTCTTGTCTGCGCCAAACTTTTCCTTGCCATTTAAGTTAGAAGTTGATGCCAGCGCTGTGGGAGCAGGAGCTGTACTCCTACAGGAGGATTCCCAGGGCATCAACCATCCTGTGGCCTATTTTTCAAGGAAATTTGACAAACACCAACTAAAGTACTCCACAATAGAGAAAGAAACTCTTGCATTGTTGTATGCTTTGCAACATTTTGAAGTATATCTTGTCTCCACTGGTAAACCTATAAAGGTTTTCACTGACCACAACCCTCTAGTCTTCCTCTCCAGGATGTACAACAGTAACCACCGCCTAATGCGTTGGTCCCTGATTGTTCAGAACTACAACCTGGAGATTGCGCATAAAAAGGGTTCTGAAAATGTACTCGCCGATGCCCTGTCTCGTGCATTATAAATAAATGCTGTCCAAACCTTTGGTTGGACTTGTATGTGTGGGGGTGTTACGTGTAGAGATGTGTGCCTCTTACCCCCACCTTTTCTTTGTTTGTCCTGCAGGTGAGGGGCGGAGTATTGGCTGGCCCTGCCTCCAGAGCACCCCGGTATTGGCCCACACTCCGGCCAATCCGATATGGAGGGCAACTATAAAGCCTCTCACTGTGCTCTCTCTCTCGGTCTTGCTTTTTTTCCATTGAGGTTTGTGGTGGGGAAGTGGGACTGAGGTAAGGCTGGGGTACCCTGTACACACCCACATACACGCAGAGTTACTGTTGTTATTCCACTAGGTTATGGGTTGTTGCCACCGATGTATTTCTGTTATTTTGAGCATTTGTAGAATAGAGTCAGGTCTTTTGTTTTCCTTTTTCTTTCCACAGAGTTGAGCTAGGCCTGGTTTTATTGTACTTTGATAATTTTGTTTGGCACAACCCCCACAGTACACTCTCCCCCCCCACCTTTTTCCAACCTACCCGTTATGTTCTTTTTTTTGTAAATAAACCTACTTTTCTTTAACTGCCTCACACGGTTCCTGTTTTATTCCCCCATTGGATGTCAGCGTTTCCCTCTTAACCGGAGGAAACGTAACAGTCCCAATTACGTTAATCGTCGCTAATAAATGTACGAATCATGGACTTCAGCGTCCTATTCATCCGCTCTACTAACCCGTCAGTCTGGGGATGGTAAACGCTTGTGCGGACGTACTTAATGCGAACCATTTGAATGTAACGTTTAAATAGAGGAAATTTGACAGAGTGATATGTGAACATTTCTAGGAATGAATGTCAAATGTAAATGAAGATACAAAACGAACAACTTGGGATGCATTACTTAAAAAACATACATTTTAATAAGAACATGGATTATTTTAAATGTGCGTCTTTGAAATAATTATCGTGAAAGGTTAAGAAAACATAACTTTTAAACAATTAATAAGTGGCCTGCGAGCAGTATTTACTTTTTATTGAACTTTTCTTTATGTCAAATGCTTTGTGTGACATCAATAGCTGGCGCAGCAGACATTTTATGGTTGTAGAAAGTGAGCTGCTGCTTTGAAGAGATTGGCAGCCACTGAACTAGGCCATAACCCTGCCGCCCCCCATCTCCCAACCTTCCCAGATGGATATTAGAGAAACAATGAGAAATGGTCAGCAGCATCACCTTGTCATCTCCGTGGATTTCTTGGCAGAGTGCCAAGCCAAAACACTGAGTTTCACCCTCACAAAACAGATTGTGCTCTTATTTAGTCAGGAATGTTGGCTGAGCCAACAATGCCCTTCAGTTTCACACCTGGGAGTTTACCAGTATAATCAGTCCAAAAGAAAATAACTCACAATGGACATGTTAGGACTGCACTTTATTTTCTTAACGAGGCATTGCAAATAGTAGAGCTCTGCAGCCAGCCATTATTGTTGGCCATACAAAGAATTTTTCTTGCCTGCGTCTGTTTCTTGTGACTCACAGTACACTGGAGTGGAAGGAGACATACTGTAAGCGGTGTTCCTGTAGCCCCAAGTAAACCCATGCAATTCCAGGATAATGTCCAGGATAATTGGGATTTGGACTTGTGCTTAACTACATTAATGTGTGCTAATGTGTAGAAATCCAACAAAGTAACTCAAGTACCTATTGTTTGTTGCCTATACCTTATATCTTATTGTTTGTTGCCTATACCTTATATCTTATTTATATATTTGACGGATTGTTTGTTGCCTATACCTTATATCTTATTTATATATTTGACGGATTTTATCTAATCTATTATGAACTGCTTGATTGTACTGTAAATCTCCTGTATGTATTGTTAAGCACTTTGTAACTTTGTTTTGAAAAGTTCTATATAAATAAAAGTTATATAAATAAAAGTTATTATTATATCTATTTCAACATTTTTTTAATTAAATTGTTCCAGCAACCAAAACAAGATGTTTCCTGGGAGGACGGAAAAATACCGTATGCAATTTACAGTTAAAATCAACATGGCTCTCAGTCGCTGGCTAATTAGTAAAGTCAGCCTCCTGGTGGAGAGGAATAGGGACAGAGGAAAAACTGAGCTTGAAGAAAAAGGGACTGTACAATCGTCACAGGACTTAATTTATTTATTATTGTCATTTGGCCATTCTATTCTTTTTAAGGTTTCATAATTAGACATACACATGTAAACATCTTTATTAAAACAGATTTTTAAATATTCACCAAAACACTTCTCCCCCCAGTCTGTTTGCTTTACTCTGCAGTGCTGGCTGTGTGGCCGTATGCAGCCTGCCCTCTCTCTGACTTGTCTCCATTAAATGGATGGTTCTTTTGGCAGTTGCGTCTGTGTGGCTTGTTTGTTCCTGGGTATAAATGATGTCTGGTGTCCACAGCAGGTTACACACTGCAGACTGCTCATTAAAGCAGAAAATCCACCCCAGCACCACACCTTTGTGTTGGCTTATTCCATAACCCTTTAGGAGCATCACACACTGTAATATATTCTACAGATGAAAGATGGAAAGTATCTAGGTTAGATTGGAAGGTGATTTGTTGTTGGCACATATTATTTTATAAGGCTGGTACAAGGAGTGCCTGGATTCTAAGACATCCTGTTATGGTGTTCAATGTAGCCGTGTTCTGTATATCCAGCTTGTTCTCTCACTGCTTTTGTAGCTATATCTATCAAAAGGATTGGGCTGCAGTTTGAAGATAACCAAGATAAATAAATCAAGTCATGTTGTCCAGGTGATTATGAACCAGGAAACGACAAAGAACCAAATAGGAAAGGTGAGAGGAAAGTTGTTGAGTCAAGGTTCGCTTCCGTATTCATTTTAACCCAAAATAGGCATCTTTATTTTGTAATATTTTACAACCCTCTCCCAAATATAACAATACATTAGATCCCCCAAACCTAACTGAGTGGTTTGCCAAGCGCACGGAAGACACAACCTTGCATGTTCTTTAACTGACATAGAACCCGATATTATGTTTGTCATCAATAAATATAATAAGCAAATAGCATAATAACTATTAAAAATGAAACTGGCCAGGATCATTTGAATCTCCTCTACTTCATTCAGCTAGTTAAATTAGTTGGTTTTTTTTAAACCAAGAACAATGCCAGATGAGGAGCATCCAGATGTAAGCTGAGCTCTCTAAAACACGCTCACTAAAATTAATAAAAAGAGGGCTACTTCTGGTAATTTATTCCTGGCGATAAAACGCAGCAGAAAGGATGAGAGCGCCTGGGCATGTTGGGACATAAAACAGATGCAATGTGGCCGATATATGGATGGGGAGGCTTATAAATGTTGATTTGTTGGCAGGCAAGGTTAATATGACTGCTAAAATATTGGCGAGGTTAGCTAATATGAATGACGCTGAAAGAGTGGCGCTGAAATACGGCCAGCTTTGGCTCGAGTGTTATAGGAAATACTAGGATATTTTTGTTTTTCAAGCTGACCCTTTGCCTTCTCAGGTCATTTTTGAGCTTTTCATCTTAATCTTGCCTGGGTTAATGGATGGACAAAGAGTTGTTAAAGACAGCTCGTCGCACCTTGAAATGTTTTTCAATTTTTAATGGTAAAAGCTGACGTGTTAATCCATACATACAATGGAAGCTGTGTGGTCCAAATAAACAAGTTGGATCATCCCCATCACAATCCTTTTCAATGACTTCGTCCCTCTCTTCTCATTGTTCCCCTTTCATCTCTTGTATTCCTCTCTTTATGAGTCAACACAGATAAACTGAGTCAGACATGATCATATCTGTGCGTTTTCTGGATTCATTTTGACCTAATCTTCATTAGGGGCATTTGGGGGTGAGTGCTTTTTGATTACATGAAAGGAGGCCCCATCCCCATGTCTCCACACTCAGGGATTCAGGGGTGCTTTACCTCAAAATTGCTGAGGGTTTCGGGTCATCCCACCGTCAAAAGATCCAAGCCCTTTATAGCTCTTCATAACATTTTTCCCATAAGTCAACATTTGGGCAGACCTTACAGAGGGAACTACTCACAATTGTACAATGTACAGAGAAATTTTACAAATTAAAAAAATACATAAAATTACACAGGTAAAGGAGAGATTATATTAGACAATATATTTTACAAAAAAAACCCTAGGAGACTAATTAATTGTCAAAATACCTCTCATCTCCTGAGCCTGAAGGACAAAAAATGTATTTTTTATAGTGCTGCTTCATTAAAATTAACAGCATTTCAAGCTCTTGCATTTTTTTCATTCTGTAGCATTTAACAGATGACGTCAATTAAGTCTGTGAGGGATCAGGGTTTAGGGCCTTAGGGGGAAATCAAATGTGTACTTTATTGATATTTTTTGTCTGGCTAATAAGGCAGTTTTTACTAAACCTCATTTGTGTAACCACAGAGATATATAATATAGTCTAAATCAGTCATAAGTATGAGAAAAAATATCTATGTTCATACAAACAATGGATCACAAATACAATACTTTTTGTAATCATTAGTAATCAGAGGCAGGTGATGGAAGTTTAGGTAGGTGAGTAGTGAGGAGGGTGTGGACTGTGACACTCAATGCCCTGCTATGTCTGTTATCAGATGTGAATCCATGCTTTTATGTTTTTTATATATTGTATACAGCATGTCAAATAACCCAATCAACAGTATATACAAAGGAGTATATACTGTTATAGTATGTTCAAGGCTATATCATATTATTACATCTAATATTTATTTTTACAAAATGGCATCAGTGGACCTTCAACGTGTTCAAATGTGTTTTAGTGTGACAGTTTCAGGGCATCCCAAAGGCCACGCATACAAATATTTTCATGTCAGTTGTGCGCTTGGTCAATTGAATTCAGAGAGATTATTCCTTTTGACTTCCTAATGGAATTCTTGTCCACCTACCTAAACATTCACCGGCTCAAGACCTTTTTTCACCCCAATAGCTTTTACTGTGTTCAAGTCTACCCATCAGGGAAGTATTGGCGCAGAGCAAACAAAATCTTGTATCACTGCCGAACTAAAATGAGACTGGAGTAAAAACATTTTGGGGTAGCAACAGGCCGGGATCTTTCAGTTAGTAAGACCAGACAACATTGTGCAAGTAGGGACTTGTAGCAAACATATATAACCATTTAATTTGGCCTTTACCTCAGCCAGAAAGAACTAAGGGCGTCATTTTAATACTGCTGGGTACAGGTTTATGGCATGCTGGATGTTGAAATTAGACCAATTGCTGGAAAAGTCTGGATGGTATTCCTCTGATTCATAAAGTCTGATTGTCTCATCAACGTGAAACACTGTCCCCCACAGAGACATGTTCCCTTATTACTATGAACACAGACGCACACGCTGAGGTTTAATTTGAGTAAATCCCACATACACTGTCTTACTGCCAGCAATAGTCACTGGAGGACCACATGTTCATTAACTTGCTGCTAAAAAGAGTCCCCAACAAAAACACAATTTCCTTCAGTTTGAGTAACATTTGCTGAAATGGTCAAATATTTTTGCGGGAAACAACTGAGCCTTTTGAGTTATTTTAATTTTATATTTTGGGTCAGTCTATGCGGAAAAGACCTGGACACCAAACCCTCTTTTTTTTTACATATAATAAAGGAAAATGGGTTTACTTGAAATATGTATACCTAAACATGTAGTATATTTGGAAGAGTCATTTTAAAGAAATTGTTATATTTTCTGAAATGCCGGTAAATTATATAGTTTTGACATAGCATGCTATATGTGTTCCTTGGACCGGCTATTAACCTCATTGAATCTTGTAACCAGGCAACAAGTCGAGACTATGGGAAGTCCGAGCACCCAGCCAAGAAAGATTTCACACTTATAAACCCTTTTAGTTACAACTTGTCATAATCAAAATTGATATTTGTTGGGACTTTCAAAAATTGAACTTGTTATGCAGTGTCGGGAAAGTTCACTTTCTACATGAACTAGCTCAAAGTTCAATTCACACATTTTAAAATGAACTAGTTCAGTTCATAGTTCAAAGTTGAACATTTTTAAAAAGTAAAGTTCACCGTTCCAAAATATGAAAATAGTTGAGTTCTTTTTTTCCATACGTTGCTGCGAGCTATTATTTTTCAAAATGATTGCCACAGCCCAGAACCACAGACAGCAATTATTTTATCAGTTTTAACACTGAAGCTATGCATCAGATTTAATCTTCATATCCAATTTTGAATCCTTATCCAACCAGGGTTTACATTAGCATTGAGGGGACAGCATTTCCCCTTTGTTGCTTTAATGTTGCTGTCCATTCACTCCACACTAGCAGCAGCTGCAGCGTTCACCCCTACAGTACATTCTCAAACACATGCTGCTTGAATGGTCTTTTTTAAATAAGGAATAAAAACACGACAGTTATCATTAAGGTGCAAATGTTTGCAAAGAAAGGTCAATTTCCTCCCATCCTTACCGAACTTGTCAGTAACTTCATAAAACTCATTTAAATTATTATACGCCGCCTCTTTGCTACACGCAGCTGTCGCCTCCATGCATTTCTTTTTTTTGATGACGCATGCGCGGTGCGACACTGGTGGCTGGTGTTGCCAGATTGGGTGTTTTTTCCGCTACGTATTAAGGCGCGTTTACGGTGTGTTTTCCATAGAAATCTGGCCCCCCATTGAACGATGTTAACCTGAAAGAACGCGCCGTTCATAGACACCAGAATTAACGAGTTCACAGTAACGTTCATCCCTGCATTAATACAGTAGGTTCAGTTCCCGTTCGCCCAAAATATGAACGAGTTCATGAACTATCGTTCAATGAACGCGTTCAGGCACAACACTGTTGTTATGTTCCGGTAGGTAGATTTCTCACCCCCAGCTTTTCACTCCGTTGCAACACACAAATTATGTGCCAATGCTAACTGCTTGACTTGACATGGTGCCCGGCCAGAGGCTTATTCAGAACCAAGGACAGCTCCCTCTGTCTCAAAGCCCTCTCGCTGTGGAGAGACACATTTAGATAACGTCTCTCCACCTCTCTTTTCACAGCTTCTATTTCCTTTATTCTTTAAAAAAACATGTTCAGTCTCATCAGGGGGCACTCACATTTAGCTTCGCTCATATTTTTCTTTGTGACTCCTTCTCTATTCAAACTCTCCAAAGAATATCAGATTTATAGTCATCTCGCCCTCTCCGTCCCTGAGCTTGATTTCCCCTCGGTTCCATGCCAGCGAGTCCCTATTCAGAGTTTAGACTATAGGGGAAGATCGTGGCTTTTGCTTCCTATTCAATTACGCTTTGCCCGAAAGACACACACACATGTACACACACAATTACAGCCTGCTGGTATCAGGAGACTGTTGGCACAGAGATATGACCTGAGAGAAAAATGCATAGAGAGACACACATTTACAAACACTATGCAGCCGAGTAGACACTCTCTAAGACTGAGTAACAACACCACTCTCAGAGCAGGTTTTTCTCTCCCAAATGAGCCTGAAGTCTTTAGTTAAACACATACAGACTCCACACTTTGTTCCACTCTGTTACAGGGCTGTACTCATCAAGAGACAGATTTGGCACCAGCCAATTGTCAAAATTTGATTTTGAAAAATCCTCCACTTTGTTATAAAAACAAACTTTGAACAAGCTTTGAAAATATTGCAACATGTTAAGGTTCAAAGCAGACAATTTAGAAGGTGTGTGAATGAAATCCTTTTCATTTGTCATGTTACAAGTGCAATTTGTTTGGTTGATAAGGTCAGTGTAAAACACTGTCAGAATACATTTTACCATTGGGACTGTTTATGTTAAAGTGTTAAACTACAAGTAAGTAAAGTTGAGAAATATTTGGTAAAACACTCATGAGCCATAATAATTTTTCATCCATGCCTTCCTATGGTCTAAGAAAACCATTTGTAATTTTCCACCTTGAAGCCTGTCCCGTTCCGAGCCGATGCCGGTTGACATTGAGCAAAAAAGTGGTGCCCAGACAACTGCAGGGCCGACACATACAGAAAGACCTCCCTTAACCCCAACTCAAACCCAACGTAGAGAAGTCAATCAACAAAAGCTGTCTTTGGACTGTGATGATGTCAAGCAAATTCCAATAAGATGTGCCGTCCAACCCGGCAATGGAACCTTGGGCCGGCTCTTTGTGTTATGGCTTTGTATGTGACCCAGCGCGCAGAGATCCCACACAGGACACCAACTGGTGGTTCAATGAATTTAATAAACAAACTTAAGGTACAGGTCTATCAACTCTGTGGCGGAGTCCAGGTGGGGACGTCAGACTGGCAAGAGGCAGGCAGCACAGCAGGGGAGGACAGAGCAACTGGGGTGGTCTCGGTAGTGCGAGCCGTGATACGGAGCCAAAGTTACCACGTAGTGGAATGCAACGATCTGGCGCTGGAGAGGTAAGCAGCCCGGGTCTTAATGCTGTTGGGGTAAAATTGCAGGATGTGGCTCAGCTGTGCTGCCTGGAAGGCCACGCCTCTTGCAGGTGGAACATAGACACACAGGGGAAAGGGAAGATGGAAACAAGCAGGATGGGGGGGAAAATGGCAGCTGACCCCCGCAACAACACAATGCAACCCTTGGACAAACCAACGGCCGGTCCAAAAAACATTTAATAAACATAAACAACTCTCTTCCAAATCCAAAAAGCAGTGTAAAATCTCAAATGTAGTACAAGTACAAAGTCTGGAACTTAGGCCTGGGAAGCAATATGTAATATTTCTTTATTAGTTTGGATCCCGTTATATGGCTGACTGTTAAAAAAGGATATTGTGACAGCACACTGTGCCGCCTTGGTCTCAGGTTTATTTATAACTTTCCGATGGCTCAGATGCTGGATACAAGTGATAATCAAAAGCTTTTTCTTAGTACTCAGTCAGGGAGTCATTTTCCTGTTTTGATGGAAGACTACAAGGTCAGAGGGTCAACCAGCAGATGTGCCAAGCAGGATAGGGGTTAGGAACACACCAGACACTATACATCACACAAATACACCTGTTGTTCGTTATGTTTACATTACGATTAGAAGACCCTCACATTGGATGTGACCGGATCTTGTGTTGCGGGGGGAGGACCTCCTCCTCTATGCCAGTTTAGGGCCATTAGAAATCTTTCCTTTTCTGTCTTACAAGGATTATAAAACTTGATGTTCTTCCTGAAGTTAGTTAGTTGTTCTTCCGGCCTGCGGGCCGCAGAACTGCTTTTGCCTTTGCAAACGCACCGCTGTTATTTGACCTGTGATCTGACAAAGAAATCTCCCAGAACGAGAAAAGTTATTCGGCTGAATTCTTCCAGACGTCCCCAACCGGGCTTCCAATTTTTGAACACGTTCGTTCGATGCATTCGTTTGTTCGCTCCTTCTTTTTTCCTAACACAGGCAAACATTTTTTGTGTGTGTAAAACAGGAGGCCTAGTTGAGCTGAGGGTATTTCAGAATTTAACTAGCTCTTCCCTGCGTTAATAAGCTCGAAGCCAAAACCACAACAGGGAACAGGGAATAGATCCCTAGTTGCTGACAAGCGTGCGATCAGCACCATGGACAGTGGCCTTGGCAAAAAATAGTGCATTGTGTTTTGAAAAATTTGTTGATAACCTGACATCCAACCTCATCATCACATGACTCTTGTCATCCTCTATAAATAGAAACTGCACAGCAGAGATGCACAAATTGTAAGGATACCGAAGCAGCAACTTCAGGAAATTCTGTGAAGTGTATTTAGTAAAAATCCTATTCATTCATGATCTCCCTTTTTTTAGTTTACTCAATAATACAGTGTCTTACACACACCTACATAGACTCTCACACACAACTCTTTCAGATATTGAATCAGGGGAGACTGGTTCCAGCATTAATACACGTCAGGGAAAACAGTGACCTTTTGTGTGTGTACGTCTGTGTACAGCACATTCATCCATGTCCAGGTCTAGTTGTTTGTATGTGTGTGACCTTTCTCAATAACTGCTCTTTCTGCGGGTTTCAGTCATGAGGATTACTTTGTTTTACTCCAACTCTCACAAACACTAGAGGCAGCAATATCTCTTTTATTCCCTCTTTTTAAATGCGTATTGGTGTATTTTCCTCAACTGAAATGTCTTGAAATGCTGCATTAACTGTTGTTCTACTGGTTTGCTTGAATGAACAGACTTCACAATTCTTTCAAACAAATTATAGTGGTGTATGTGCATTGTTAATCGATTTATTCAGGCAAGATTTGACTTCACAAGCATTCCCTTAAGATGGAAAAAATAATACTCACATACACCAACTAATGTATAAACAACAAGGGACAAGGTTTCCAAATGCTAAAGTCTTTCATTTTACAAAAACATTTACCCGGAAAACCCCATTATGTTATTTATTTGTTCAATAAATGCATTCCCGGAACAGAAATACAAGCCCCAATTCATTCACTTAAGTGAAGTACAATAATGTTAAAGATTCCATCACTGGCTACAACAAAATGCATTTAGAATTTGCATAAAAAGTTAATATCAATTCAGATGTGATTCCCTTTTATTGAATCTCACTGTAGGAAAGCAGGTAAAAAAAGGCACTATCACAGATACATTGTGTGGTTCATTGTAAGCTATTGTATGTTGTATACACATCTATCAACACATCACCTGTTACCCTGCATTCACAACTCAACAAATGCAATGTTATTATTATTATAATTCCTGTAGAGTGACTGGAAGCTCGAACACTGGCAAAAGGTGGGCTTGGGTGACGCAGCGGAGGATAGCTATACAGACTAGTCTGTACCAGACTAGCAGCCTGACACAGCCCCCACTGTGATGGAGGTGCAGGAGAGAGGACCCAAATGCAAAGGTAAAGGGAAAGTCTCTTTTAATCAACTAAGGAAGGCTAAGGCAAAACAGAACTTAGGCAGCCACAGGGCATTTTCAAACAAAGTCTCTTTAAAGGATTACAGAAAAACACTGGCGCTTTCCTGGCAGCGGGGAATCCCGGTGAGTGCGGCGAGCGAGGTCCAGGGCGATGGGGAGCGCACCAGTCGGCTCATGTCAGCAGGAGGCTGGGCAAGGCAGAGGGTTAGCCACGAGATAACACTGGTAACAAATATACAGGACACGACGAGGCAAGGGACAGCTACTCTGACAGCGGAGAACAATGGGGAGAGGCAGACTAGAAATACATAGTCTAATTAGGGAAAGCTGGAACAGAGAAGATAATGAGAAGCAGCTGGGAAAGAATGAGCCGTGTGTGTGTAACTGACCAGAGGTGGAAGGGTTAAAGGAGGAGGATACCCAGGTCATGACAGTACACCCCCCCCCCCCCCCAGGAGTGCCTCCTGGCGCAACCGAGGAAGGGGAATGACGAAAGTGGTAGAAGTCATTAATCAGCGAGCGGTCCAGGACGTCCCGGGCGGGAATCCAACATCTCGCCTCAGGACCGTATCCTTCCCAATCAACCAAGAATTGATGACCGCAACCACGAGCATGGACGTCAAGTAACCTGCGGACACTATAAATAGGACAGCCCTCGACACGGACAGGGGTAGCTACAGGACGAGAAGGTGCGCGAACGACAGGCTTGATACATGGAAGAAAAGGTGTACGCGCCGGAGATCGGATGACAACCTGAGCCTGACTGAGACAGGACTAAGGATCTTAACAATGGGGAACGGGCAGATGAATTTGGGGCAAACTTCGACGCAGTAGTGGGGGCTCTTAACACAGCGTCTGTTGGCGGCCCGTCGAGTGCGGGAACGGGACTTGCATAAGGCGGACCTAACCCCCCTCCAAGTACGCTTAGCACGCTGAATAAAAGCCTTGACGGAAGGGACGTTTGACTCAGAGTCCTGCGAAGAGAAGAGCGGAGGTTGGTAACCTAGGCAACATTGGAAAGACAACAAACTAGTAGCAGAGGAGGGGGCGGAATTATGGGTGTATTCTGCCCAGGGGAGCTGCTCGGACCAAGAAGCGGGGCATCGGAACGCGAGACTACGGAGTATGCGGCCGACAATCTGGTTGGTGCGCTCGGCTTGACCGTTGGTCTGGGGATGGAACCCGGAGGAGAGGCTGGCAGAGGCTCCGATAAGGCGACAGAAGTTTCCCTCCAAAACAAAGACGAGAACTCAGGGCACCTATCAGAGATGACGTCGGAGGGAAGACCATGGATTTAAAAATTTTGTCGACTACAATTTGGGCCGTCTCCCTGGCAGAAGGGAGTTTAGGGAGGGGGATAAAGTGGGCGGACTTAGAAAAGCGATCGACGACAGTGAGGATTACAGTGTTCCCCTCAGACGGGGGCAGGCCAGTAATAAAATCTAGGCCGATGTGCGACCATGGTTGAGACGGTAACGGAAGAGGTCACAGGAGCCCAGCGGGGGGCGCGTTACTGGTCTTAGTCTGAGCGCAGACAGAACAGGAAGCAACAAAGCGTTGGATGTCGCGCTCCCGGGCCACCAAAATCTATGCTATGGTGCCTCTGACACCGGGATGAGCGAACAATTTGGAAGAGTGCCCCCATTTTAGTACGGCGGGTTGGGCGGGCGGGGAACGTACAAAAGGTCTCTGGGGCGGAGCTGAGGAGTGACTGTGTGAGAGCGCGCTTGGCCGTGCTATTCCCCAGGAAGCCGCACCCACCACCATGCCCTGGGTAAGAATCCCCTCCTTGGTGGGAGGGGCCTCTGGGGAAACGAACTGTCGCGATAGGGCGTCCGGTTTGATATTTTTAGAGTCGGGTCGGTAGGAGATGGAGAAATCAAAGCGTGCAAAGAAAAGTGCTTTTGAAAGTCTTTTAGCCGAGCGGATGTACTCTAGATTTCAATGATCGGTTCAGACTATGAGCAGAACAGGCGCGCCCCCTCCAACCAGTGTCGCCACTCACCCAGTGCTAATCGGATGGCCAGGGAGAATGGCTCCCACACCCACTTCTGAGGCGTCAACCTTGACGACAAACTGCCTGGTGACATTGGGAATGGGCCATTCCGTGACGGAACGTACCTTGGTGGGGTCCATGTTAATGCCCTGAGCGAAGATTACAGAGCCAAGGAACGCAACGGATGGAGCGTGAAAAGTACAATTCTCTGCTTTAACAAACAGACGGTTCTCGAGAAGGCGCTGGAGGACCTGACGAACATGCCGGGTGTGAACCTTGAGACATGGAGAGAAAATCAAGATGTCATCGAGGTAGACAAAAACTAAAATATTTAACGCCCTTAAACATGGCGGGGGCGTTTGCAAACGGAAGAACACAATATTCGAAGTGCCCTAAGGGGGTATTGAACGCCGGTTTTCACTCGTGCCCCTCCTTAATACGGACTAGATGGTAAGCGTTACGAAGATCTAGTTTAGTGAAGATCTTAGCCCCTTGCAGGATCTCAAAGGCGGACGACATGAGGTGCAAGGGGTAACGGTTTTTGACTGTGACATAATTCAGACCTCTGTAATCGATACAGGGGCGTAGGGAACCATCCTTCTTATTAACAAAAAAGATACCAGCACCATCAGGAGAGGAGGAGGGGACTATGGTACCCGTGTCTAATGAGTCAGAAAGATATTTCTCATGTGCCTCGTGTTCAGGTGCAGACAGGGAGTATAATCGCCCCCGGGGGGAGTGGGGCCTGGGAGGAGATCAATACTACAATCATATGGTTGATGAGGAGGGAGAGACGTGGCCCAGGAACGACTGAAAAATTAGACTAAATTGGTTTTGTTGTTAACATATAAACATTTTACAAGGGGGTAGTTAAATTGCTTTAGCCGCCAGCTTCAAGACACCATTTCAGAAACTGCAGTTTCCTGGTACCTTTGCTGTGGCTACATTCCCCAAGAGCTTGCCCCTTAGTTCATACTGTTGGGCTCCACAATAGTGTAAAACCAAGGCTGACTTTCGAACACAGTTTTCTATTGAAGGACATAAAACCCCCGAAAGGAATGTGCCTTCACACCTAGGTGTGATTTCTCTCTCTGGGTGAAACAGCCCTGAGATCTGATTGGCTGAGCCATTGACACCACAGGGTGTGGACTGTGAGTTCCCTCTCTCAAACCTTCTTTCCGAACTGGCCTTTTCTAGCACAAGGTTACTCTGGTCAGTGTAAGGATGAGACAACCAAGCCTCTCCTGAATCAAGCTTTCCAAACTGACGACAGTCAGTGCAAGTTTGACTGCAGTATCTCCTCAGATCAATTTTTCCCACATCGAGTTGCGTTGATGAGGGGTTGAAGACAGCCTCTTCAAAAGGATTTTGGCCTCTCCAACCTAAACCAATTCCTAGCTGCTCCAGAGAAGTCCAGCTGCCCCTGTCTTCAATTCCGGCCCAAGCAGCTCCCCTAGAAGGAAAACTTCTTCTACCCCCTTGGATACAACTTGCGTGTTACAAGAGCACGAACAGCTTTTGCAGTACCAAGGAACCCAACAGATCCCCAATCGTTCCCCGGAACAAAGGACGGAGTTAAACAAGACTCAAAGAAACACAGAAAACCCCATCAAAGCACAGTAAGGCTATGACTGGGCAGAAGTTAGATTACCATGTGTCTTTATTTTAATTTTGGTGTTTACTGTATTGTTCAATGAGAGATTGTATGTTCATGAACTGATATTATGCCTCATTGTGCTGAATAAAATATGCTTTGGTTTGAGTCCTTTTTTTTTTACTAACAAACACCCCTGTCCCTCCACACATAGTTACCTACAGACAGAGGTTTAACTATGTGAGGAAGACACCAACACCTTTGCCATGTGGTCGGTATCCCCTCCTTATCTCACATCCCCCTCCACATGTATGAATTAATGTTTTTATTTGTTCTTTGGATATTGTATAGTAGCTTTTGTTGATTTCAAATGGTATTGACCAGATTAGTATTATTGGAAGTCAATAAACCATGTTAAACTTTAAGAAGAAGTTTTCTGTGATTTCTATGTGTACGGTAGTGTTAGCTGGAGGCCTAGCCAGTGTACAAATTCAAACCTTCAATTTCTTGCTTGTAGCGAGTAAATGTTGATTATGAGACTTGACTTATAGTTTGGTTATTAGTCCCTTTTTAGGGTGGTGCCATTATTTAATTATTTTGTGAATTATCTTAGCAATTTTTAATAATTCTATTGATGTCAATTATATAATTTTACACTAGCTATTAACCAACACATTACCCCGACGTCATGCCCAACAATACACAACCCAACCTCCGTAAATAAAAAGGAAATAAGTGCCCTGTTCCAACCAATCAGCAACAGGGATTTGCCATTCCGTCTGATTATCAGGAAATCTTTTTTTTCGATGCGATTTTCACAGGGAGATTCCTGCATAGAGTAGGCAAATACAACTCAACTCAACTCAACTTTATTTATAAAGCACTTTCAAAACCACAAGTGGAACCAAAGTTCTGTACAGAAGGTAAAATAAACAGTAAAAGAAAAAACACACAAAATAAAAACAAAGAATTAATACAAAACATACAATGTACAAACCTTACAAGGCATTATCAAATGCTAAAGAAAACAAGTGAGTTTTAAGCGCACTCTGAAAGACGCCCAGGGAAGGACAGGTTTTGTCACGGTTTGGCTTCGCTTCCTGTTTTAGTTTGAAGTTTCATGTCTCTTGTGGTCCTGGGTTAACTTCACTTCCTGCCTTGTCTTGTGATTGCGTGATTGATTCCACCTGTGTCCAATCACCTGCACCTCCCTTGTGTATTTAAGCCCTGTGTGCCAGTTGTCCTTTGTCGCGTCATTGTCCGTGTTACTTTCCGTCGGTGCACGTTGTCCTGTTTTTTCGAATAAAGAGCACACTTCGTCTGGGAATCCTGCATTTGAGTCGTGCTTCCGCCTGCACCGGCAATCCCCCATGTGACAGAATGACGCGACCATGGAAGGACTCAGCGGGATTCAGTTTTGTGAACCCGTTTTTGGGAACCCGTCTGGCCCTCGGCGGTCCCCGCAGCGTGCAGCAGGCTGCCAGGCGTAACGCCGACCCCGGCTCGCCAGCAGGCTCCGGGCGGCGTCCCGGTCGACGCCCTCGCCGCTGTCCAGACACTGCTTGGGACTCTCAGTGGGAGGCCAGCGCCCAGCCTCCAGTCCTTAGCGAACGCGGGAAGCAGGTGCTGGAGCTGGCCGCCCTCCTCCAGGCCAGGTACGATCCCCACGTCCTGGACCTCCGAGGTCGGCGGCAGCAACACCGTCCACGACGCCCGTCAGCGCCCGTTCCGGCGCCGAGACGCCCGTCAGCGCCCGTTCCGGCGCCGAGACGCCCGTCAGCGCCCGTTCCGGCGCCGAGACGCCCGTCAGCGCCCGTTCCTGCCCCGAGAACCCGGTCAGCGCCCGTTCCTGCCCCGAGAACCCGGTCAGCGCCCGTTCCTGCCCCGAGAACCCGGTCAGCGCCCGTTCCTGCCCCGAGAACCCGGTCAGCGCCCGTTCCTGCCCCGAGAACCCGGTCAGCGCCCGTTCC
Organism: Pungitius pungitius; assembly: GCF_949316345.1. Lineage (NCBI taxonomy): Eukaryota > Metazoa > Chordata > Actinopteri > Perciformes > Gasterosteidae > Pungitius > Pungitius pungitius. Next base: position 28,187,680 of record NC_084901.1, read on the forward strand.
TGCCCCGAGAACCCGGTCAGCGCCCGTTCCTGCCCCGAGAACCCGGTCAGCGCCCGTTCCTGCCCCGAGAACCCGGTCAGCGCCCGTTCCTGCCCCGAGAACCCGGTCAGCGCCCGTTCTTGCTCCGAGAACCCGGTCAGCGCCCGTTCTTGCTCCGAGAACCCGGTCAGCGCCCGTTCCTGCCCCGAGAACCACGCCCCCGGTTCCGGCCCCGCGGCGCCTGACCATGACCCCTCCCTCCCACCCTCTTGGGACCGCCTGGAAGTCGGTCCTTGAAGGGGGGGTGGGGTCAGGGGTTGGGCCGGAGCCCCACGCCACGACGACGCCGCAGCCGCACTGCTCGGCGCCCCCCGCCACGACGACGCCGCAGCCGCACAGCTCGGCGCCCCCCGCCACGACGACGCCGGAGCCGCACAGCTCGGCGCCCCCCGCCACGACGACGCCGGAGCCGCACAGCTCGGCGCCCCCCGCCACGACGACGCCGGAGCCGCACAGCTCGGCGCCCCCCGCCACGACGACGCCGGAGCCGCACAGCTCGGCGCCCCCCGCCACGACGACGCCGGAGCCGCACAGCTCGGCGCCCCCCGCCACGACGACGCCGGAGCCGCACTGCTCGGCGCCCCCCGCCACGACGACGCCGGAGCCGCACTGCTCGGCGCCCCCCGCCACGACGACGCCGGAGCCGCACTGCTCGGCGCCCCCCGCCACGACGACGCCGCACAGCTCGGCGCCCCCCGCCACGACGCCGCAGCCGCACAGCTCGCCGCCCCCCGCCACGACAATGCCGGAGCCGCGCCGACCCGGCAGGCCCCCCGAGACCCTGACGCCCGGTCTCCGACCCGGCAGGCCCCCCGAGACCCTGAGGCCCGGTCGCCGACCCGGCAGGCCCCCCGAGACCCTGAGGCCCGGTCGCCGACCCGGCAGGCCCCCCGAGACCCTGAGGCCCGGTCGCCGACCCGGCAGGCCCCCCGAGACCCTGAGGCCCGGTCGCCGACCCGGCAGGCCCCCCGAGACCCTGAGGCCCGGTCGCCGACCCGGCAGGCCCCCCGAGACCCTGAGGCCCGGTCGCCGACCCGACAGACCCCCCGAGACCCTGAGGTCCGGCGGTCATCCCGGCCGGAGGGACCCGACCCCGTGCCGCCGACCCTTGGAGTCCCCTGGGCGGCCGGGGGTTGTCGGGTTCCCCGCCCTCCCTCCCTTGTCTGTTTTTCTGGGTTCCACCCTCCTTTAGGACCGTCTGGAATTCGGTCCTTGAGGGGGGGGTTCTGTCACGGTTTGGCTTCGCTTCCTGTTTTAGTTTGAAGTTTCATGTCTCTTGTGGTCCTGGGTTAACTTCACTTCCTGCCTTGTCTTGTGATTGCGTGATTGATTCCACCTGTGTCCAATCACCTGCACCTCCCTTGTGTATTTAAGCCCTGTGTGCCAGTTGTCCTTTGTCGCGTCATTGTCCGTGTTACTTTCCGTCGGTGCACGTTGTCCTGTTTTTTCGAATAAAGAGCACACTTCGTCTGGGAATCCTGCATTTGAGTCGTGCTTCCGCCTGCACCGGCAATCCCCCATGTGACAGGTTTTTACAGACATAGGAAGGTCATTCCAAAGCCTAGGAGCCGCAACAGAAAAGGCCCGATCACCTTTACATTTTAAACGGGTTCGCGGAACCTCGAGAAGCAACTGATCATTTGAACGTAGAGATCGACTGGATTGACGCCGGCTGATCAAATCAGTAACATACTCAGGGGCTAGACCATGAAGAGTCTTAAAAACATACAGCAGTGCTTTGTATTGGATTCTGTATCTTACGGGTAACCAATGTAATTTAATTAACACCGGAGTAATGTGATGTCTCACAACGGTTCAAAGGAAACCTGGGACTCTACATCTATTTATGACCCCTCGCTTCACATGTTCCATGTTGACGTGTGAATACAGTGTTTTCCCTACCATTATAACATGTGGGCACCCCCCCGCTGAAAAAGTGTTCAATTTTTGTTATTTCTCCACGCACGGCAGTTTCATACTGACATGAATATATTGCAAATATGTTCACATGAGCTTGCAGCAGCGGGGACAGAGCACCAGAGTGACTACCACCCCCTGGTCGGCCGAACCATTTTGCGCCACTATTACCCACCCCTAGCTTTGGCCAACTATTAACTCCCCCATGAAGTTGCGAACCTAGGGGAAACACTGGAATATAAGTTACTGATGGCCAAGCAGCTCTGTGTGTGGTAGCTCCTGTCATCAGAATGGGTGTGAATTAAAAAAGCTATTTCAAAGTAATTCATCCACATTTTGGGACACAATCACCGGTTTCTTAGCTAAGTTTTACGTTTGTTTGATACATGATCAGTTTCCAAATTTTAAATTTTCAAATTAATGTTTGCAATGATATCTTGCAAAAACATGGTGCCTTCCAATCTTGAGTTCCCCCTCTGCTGCACATCAAATGATATTAAAAGGTCAAACAGTCACTGTCCGTAACATTGTCAGTTAAACCCAGCCGGGAGTGAAAAATTATGCAATGCAGGTGGATCTACTGCACTGAGTATGCAATGATTGAGCGGATAGCTCTTGTGTTATTTATTCCTCGGTCAGGAGGAGTTCAGGAAATACCCCTCCCTTTGAAAGCATTGCTGGCACTAACTCGCCCTCCCAAGGTTCTTGGGCTTGATTCATTTATGTCATTAATACAATATTGACGCCAGAACCAGGATGAGTTGAAGTGGGGTAATGCTCTTTCACTTACCCCCCCCCCCTGCATAACTAACAAACACACACTTTTATCCAATTGAATCGGCATTGTTGCCTCCAGAAACCCTCCGCTATTAAATTAAGTAACATCTATTTTTAGAGCGATAGAAGTATGAGCTGACATGGGTGGTAGCTACAGGAAATGCAGATAGAAAGAGACAGAGCTAGAGTTTTAAAATCTTTTCATTTTCAGTCCAAACTTGAACAACTTATAGACACAGAACAAAATACATACACTGTAACGAATTCCCCTGTGAACTTACAGTAATCTACTGGCCACCTTATTTCCTGTGGCCTACTATAAAAAAACAGTATAGTGCTGTAAAGAAACAGTATATCGTTATTTTACTGTTCCTACTGTGATACCCATGAACAGTTAATTAATGTAAAATGTTTTAGAGTGTTATAATTTTTGATGATTTAAATGAGTTTCAAAATATAACCCCTTAAAATTACATAAAAAGACTAACATAAAAATGACTCAAACAAGAGAGCTTTGCAATAATATACTTTTATTAAAGTAAAAGCAGTGTCAAACACAAAACAAAATCAAACATATTCAACAACAAAAAACATTAATACTTAGCTGTTCAATACAATCGGAACACTGACCACATTGTCAACAATCTAAAACCAAGACAAAGTCTGGAACTACATTTTTAGGGAACTGAACACAATTTAAAAGTAAAGCTACAAGCAGCGATGAACGGGCCTTCACCTCTCCTTGCATGTGGGGTGGTCAGCGGTCAGCCGGACACGTGGTCAAAAAATGTAAAAGAAGAAGAAACAGTAAATGTATTACTCAGGAATTGAACCTGAGTCTACGGCTGATGGAAACCACATCAGTTACCGCCCTGTTTCTTATATCAGCCAGACACAAAAAAAAAACTATTGGTCAACCTAGGAATCGTACCTGAGTCTTTGGGTATCTAAGCATAAAGCCCCTAGGCTACTGGCTTTCATGCAATTGCACAATAAAAATCGTCACTCAAATATGTTGGATCACCTCTATTCAGTTAAGGCAAGGAATGCGACATGCAGGAGCTATTCATTTGCAGTTATAATGTAGTTATTCATTTTTAAATGTGACCGCTGGGTAAGGGACGGATTCGCCACTTCTCCCCCACACTGACCCTCCGTATAGGCAGTTACACTCGAAAGAAATCACCTTCATGTTACTGGAGGACTCCACTGCTGAGCTCATCTTGGGACGGCCGTGGCTAGTACTCTCTGTGAAATCCTTCGATGGGGTGAGGACTGTTTCCATTCATGTATCACACCGCTTCAGAGGATTCCCCAGTCCAGCCCTTCTTCTTAATCCACAAGGGATAAAACCCGGTATCCCGTCTGTTCCACTTCCATCGAAAGTCCCGACGTCCAACACCAAGTGGACAAGAGTACAAGGACTACGAAGACGTGTTGGCAACAAAGTTACCTCCTCACCGACCTTGGGACTGTGCAATCGGCCTGCGACCCGGAGCCATTATCCCTAAAGGCCGGGTCCATCCTCTCTCCATACCAGAACAGAAAGCCATGGAGGAGTATGTGAAGGAGGCTCTTCAGCAGCAGTTCGTCCACCCATCCACCTCTCCTGCCGCTTCCAGCTTCTTTTTTGTGGCCAAGAAGTACAGAAGTTTGAGACCGTGCATAGACTACAGATCCCACAATTCCCAAACAGTAAAGTTCAGATATCCCCTTCCGCTGTTTACTGTGGCCCTGGAACAGCTGCGGGGAGCCCGCGTCTTTACGAAGTTGGATTTGAGCAGTGCATAAAACCTGATTACGCATTCGTCGAGGATATAAATGGAAGATGTCCTTCATCACACCCTCTGGACACTATGAGTACAGGGTCATGCCTTTCGGACTGTCAAACACTCCACCGGTGTTCCAGGGATTCATGAACGAGGTCCTCCGGGACTACCTAAACCGATTCACAGTGGTCTACTGTCACCACCTGGCTCTTTGGGCCATGACAAAATGGGAGTTGCACTGTTTTGAAGCAGTTTTATTATTCTTTATTTAACAAAGGACAGGGAGGGTCATCAAAAATTACAGGTGGGAGTTTTATCAGTAGTGTAGGATGTGCATGAGGGTAGAATGTTAGATGTGTGTGCTGTCAAGTGTATCCAACTAAAAATCAAACGAAGACCAGAAACCGGCCGCACCATACCATGGGACTTCTGCTGGAGAGAGAAGAGAGAGAGTTAATGAACCATGGTCTCTTTTAATCTCAGGGCACCAGGCCCAGGTGCCTCCAATCACCAAACACAGCCCACAAACCCCTATCCCACTGGGAGGCTGCCGCCTCCACAGCAAGGGTCATCACACCCCCCCCCCCCCCCTTAAGACGGGGTCCCAACAGGGATCACCACAAACCCAACAAACAAAAACATTACTACCTTACCACCCTCCACATTGAAACTACGACCCACCTCTGCTACAATTACATCAAATTACAATTTTCATCAAATAAGATGTTTCAAAACATGTTATAAGTACAATTTAAGTGCTACGATTTGTTAGTGCTACGGTTTACTTTGAGTTTCACACCCCCTTTGTGCAGTTCCTGGGATAGTCATCGACCAACACGGAGTCCATATGGATCAGAAGAAGGTGGATACCATCCAAAACTGCCCTCATCCCTCTACTGTCAAGGACCTTCAGCAATTTCTTGGATTTGCCAACTTCTATAAATGATTCTTTCACAACTACAGTCTCATCAGCGCTCCTCTAACCTCAGCCCTCAAGGGGAAGCCCAAATCCCTGTTCCTGTCTCAGGAAGCCATCACCGCCTTTTCACGCCTTAAGGAGGCCATTGTGACCGCTCCCATCTTGACTCATCCCAGCCCAGACCTACGTTCTGTTGTCGACGTTGACGCGTCCTCCGCTGGGGTAGGAGCGGTGCTTTCTCAGCAGCAGGGGACACTCCCCAGACTCCATCCATGTGCCTTCTTCTCCAAGAAGCTTTGGAAACCAAGAACTCTTGGCCATAAAGCTGGCCCTAGAAGAATGAAGGCATTGGTTGGAGGGAGCCAATTACCAGTTTAAAGTTATAACTGATCATCACAATCTGGAGTACATCAAAGAAGCAAAACGGTTAAACCCCCGCCAAGCTCGCTGGGCCCTCTTCTTCAGTCGCTTTGACTTACACATCACCTACCGACCAGGCAGTAAGAATGTCAAAGCGGATGCTCTCTCTCGTCTTCACCTATCAGTATCTGAGCTCCAGCCTGAACTCATCCTCCCACCAACCATATTCGTCAGCCCGCTCGTTTGGGACATCGACGAGCAAATCAAGGGGTAATCCCTTATCAGTTTCGGACCACTCTGATAGACTCAGCTCACACTGTTCCAGGTTAGCAGGCGTACCTTCTCGCTCCTCAGCCAATGGTACTAGTGGCCGTCTATCTCCCAGGATGTGTCTCGGTATGGCTCAGGCTGCTTAATTTGTGACATAACCAACACTCCCAGAATGCAAGCTTATGCCACTCCCTGTTTCACGACGTGCATGGTCCCACCTATATCGGACGTCATCTGCGGACATACTGCCACCAGAACCAGGACAGCTGGAGCCGTTTCCTCCCGGGGGGGGGAGTATGTCCAGAACTCAGTACTCATACACTTCACTTTCTTACCTGTTGAAGTCCTGCTCCTCACCAGGAGATTTCACATGGGGCATGGACACTGCGTTTCACAGCTTTTTTGACCTGTATAAATACCTGGAGGCACGCATTGTTCTAGATTCATTGGTGGAAGCAAGAGACTGCTATATGGGGTAGTCAATGAGCTACTCTGTGGCCTGTGGATGGGAGGAGCCAGCAGATCCTTTAAGTGAGATGTTCTTTTAGCACACATTTTTTTTATTAAATACTTTTGATTTTATCTTTTCAATCAAAAGATGTTTTCTGCTTGTCTGGAGATTCTTCATTTTAAAACATTAAGCTGGATTTTAACCCCACCAATCCGACCTCCACACAAGCAGAAAAAAGCTGTAGTAGTATGCTGTTTAGGAGCTCTTGTGTCTTACTGTGTCCTACTAAATCAGACATACATACAGTTCTCTCCAACTATTTCCTGTAAATGTTGCTACAGTATTTATTACATTACATGTCATTTATCTGAAGCATTCATCCAAAGCAACTTACCCTGCATTTGAACCCATGGTTTACATTTTGCCTGGTGAGCAATTGGGGTTAGGTGTCTTGCTCAGGGACACTTTGACATGTCATATGGAGCAGCTGGGATTCAAACAGCCAACCTTACGGTTCCAAGCGCACCACGCTACTCCATGGGCCATCGCCCTTTTGATATATTTTTTTTTACCTATAACACCACAACAATATTGAAGATATAATAGCCTTGGCTTATTGTATTGAATGTAGTCGTCATAACTGTGGCGCTTTTCCCAAGTCATAAACAGAACATTACAAGTCCAAGCAAAGCTAGCATCTCAATAAGACATCAGCTATGTACTCTATGTACTTATACGCTATGTAATCTTTTCTAATGAGACCGGAACGAAAAAATCTATAAACATTTAATAAAAAGTGAATAGTAAATACACATGACTGTGTAAAGTTTCTTGGTAATTCCTTACAAACAATGCAAACGTGTCCTCCAACAACGCTCTTTAAAAAAATGCAAAGTTTCCTAGTAAATTTCATGAACATTTTTGTGTCCAGTGGATCTATTTTCTACCACAGAAACACTCAACCCTGGAAGAGAAATTCAGCAATCTTCCTCCTTTGAACTGCGCACCGATTCACCCTCTGTACTTTCAGATCTGCTGCAGCTCTTGAGGTGAGAATAAAAGATTTGAGCCGACATTGTTCCCTGACCTCTGCACTTGTGGAGGTGGCCTGTATTCTCACTTTGATAAAGCCTGGCCTGGAGCCCCGCAGCAAGGCTGCCTGGTGCTAGACTGGAGAAGAAACATCACAAGCAATTACACTCCCCTGCCTCAACACCTCTTCTTTAATAGTTTTTTTCACTTTCTTTCCTTTTTTCCTCCCCGATGTATTTTTTTTAATACCATTGTTATTCGTATCTGCTTTTATTCAATTCCAATAGTGACGAACATTGACAGACTTTCTTCTGGATTAAGCCTTGTATGCCTTAAATTTACACACCCCAATGTGGAACTAAAATATTTGTAGGAATTTGTTTAGTGTTTGGTTTGGCATAGATAATAAATGTCTGCAGAGAACATGACAAGAAAGAAGTGATCTCATTTTAACACGGGTAAGTGCATCGTCTTAATTGACCAGTCTTAAGACTAACACACAGCTTTTAGTGTCTTTATGAGAAGCATTCATTGGACTACAACACCCATCTGCTTCAAAATTAGATGCTAGAATGAATGTCGAGTAAATGGCAAAGCAGGAGGGAAACAATACTCTGAGAACTGGTGTTTGTATTCCTTGGATATTACATAAACATTCTATGAATTAAAAAAAAACAAGATTAAATATGTGAAAAGGGTACCAAACCTAAAAAAATAAAATTTTTCAAAATAGATACTTCATGGATTGCAGTGGGGTCAAAGAGAGCTCCTTGAGATCTGCGTCATTAAAAAAAAATTCCTCTATTTGTCTCCAGTCATCTTTCTTTCCTCCCCATCTTTTAATTAAAACCTCGTCTTTTAACTTTACATAGAACATCAAAGGAAAAACAGAAGCTCTTGCTAATTAGAGGTATATTTACACTTTAATAATATTTTGTAGCAACTAATTTCCTCTTGCACACAGGTGTATACTAGGAAAAAGAGAAAGGGGTTGAGGAGATGGGTTTTTTTAGGTAGCGAAAAGAAAGAAAAAACTCAAAGCAAGATAATAGAGAGGATAACAGGGGGAATGAACTGATTAGTACCGGCAAAAATAGTACAGAACAGTCATTTTGCTTGGTTAATTTATTTTTGAAACAGTTGAGTCAGAGGCAAACACTGGGGTTTGGGTTTTATAACAGTGAAATGAGTGGAAGTAAAAATAGGGATGGATAGAGAATTGAATGCTAAATATTATGAGCACCGTTTGTAAAATGTTGCACGTTCTAAAATCCTGTGCAGTTTTGGTACATTTAGCGTTATCATATGAATAAAAATGTCACTGTTTGGGTCTGCTTCTTGTCTTATTTTGTAGTTTTCATGTCTCTTGTGTTCCTGGGTAACTTCACTTCCTGCCTTGTCCTGTCTTCCCATGTGATTGTCTGCTGTGCCTGATCGTTTCCACCTGTGTTCAATCACCTGCACCTCCCCTGTGTATTTAAGCACTGTGAGTCTCTTGTCTTGTGTGGCGTCATTACATGTCGACGTTCTTGTCAAGTCTGTTCGTAGTTTCAAGTCCAGGTCCCTGTTTTTGTCTGTTTTGTTTTTGCCTCCTTCCTCCCCTTTTTTGGTTGGAGTGATTTTGAGTTTGAGTTTTTTGACTATTAAAGTCCTTTTATTTTTCATTTCCTCCGCGTCTGAGTCCTCCCTCCTTGCGCTCGCACCCGCGCTCTGACAAAAAAAGCAGGACAATATTCACATGTCACTTTTTCAAATGTTTAGAGACAAACTCATGTAAATACATACAACTTTTTCAAGTACAATGTTTGGCAGTAACACAAAGTTGTTAAATAATATAATTATGTAATCTAAATGTAAATGTTACATTTTATATATAAATGTTGAATATGAGGGTAAATGTTATATATAAATGTTAAATCTAAATTTAAATGTCAGACATGACGACAATGACGACAATTACAATACTTAACGGTAATTCATGCAGCAAGCCAAGATGGTAGGTCCGTATGAATTAGCTCTTGTTATAGAGCAGGGTTATCAAACTAATTTTAGGTACGGGGGAACATACAGTACACTTTGATGTCACGCGGGCCGGACTAGTGGAACCATTGGGCATCGGGGGGCACGATCGCGGATGGTCCCGTAGACGAGGGTTGCGCGGCCATTTCCCACCTCCGATGGTCCGATCAACGGGGGTGAGAAACGGCTGCAGTGCACGGTTGCGGATGCTCCGATCTACTGACGGTCGTGCTACCCTCGTCTGCAGGACCATCCGTGATAGTTCCCCCCGTCCCGTCGATCGGACCATTGGGGGTGGGAAATGGCCGCGGTGCCGGATGGTCGCGCAACCCTCGTCTACGGGACCATCCGCGATCGTGCCCCCCGATGCCCAATGGTTTTCACTGGTCCAGCCATTCCAGATGGTCCGATCAATGGGGTGGGAAACGGCCGCGGTGCGGGGTACCCCTGCTCCACAACAAGAGCTAATTCATACGGACTTGCCATCTTGGCTTGCTGCATGAATTACCGTAAGTATTGTAATTGTCAGTCGTCATGTCTGACATTTAAACTAAACATTTTGATTTATTATTTAGATGTATATTTAACATTTAGATTACATATTTATATTATTTAACAACTTTGTGTTCCTGCGAAAAAGTTGTTGCATGTATTTACATGATTTTGTCTCTAAATGTTTGAAAAAGTGACATGTGAATATTGTCCTGCTTTTTTTATTCATATGATAAAGCTAAATGTACCAAAACTGCACAGGATTTTAGAACGTGCAACATTTTACAAACGGCGCCCCATAAAATATAGCAAATGCCAAAGTGTTGCGAAGAGAACAATTAACATGGGAACCCGTAACAAGGGACTAGAGGGGTATGGGGGAAAAAGCAGGAGCTCTATTTAAAAGGCTACAAATTTTCTCTTGGTAGTCAGTGTCGAAGGCCAATAGCATGAAATAAAAATGCACTTGTACAATGAATAGAATACAATGAAGAGCTAGAAAAAACAGGCTTCATTATCACTTCCTGTGAAGTGTTCATTGCTTGATTATGCATTATGCAAGTTAAACAGCTCTGCAGGGAGTTTTGTGGCACTTCCATTTATCAAGTCAAAACAGCCACCCACACAAGGACTCCTGGCATTTAACGGGTGGGGAAGAACGATGAATCGTCCCGGAGGGCGGTTTTCAAACTCTGCAAGAGGCATGTGGGAAGCTGATTGTGACAAACTGAGTCGTAAGGCTGACGATCCTGCTGCTTTTGACAATTTACAGATGAAGTCATAATGAAACCAGAAAGTAATAATATTCTTTGATGCTTGAGATAAAAGAGGCTAAATACCTGTTATTTGTATGACTTTTGAGCTGTCCTTGTTCAAGGCTTTTAATTAGGGCTGTCAAATGATTAAAAATTATAATCAAATTAATCAGAATTTTCAGGATTAATCACTATTTGCAATTACACCTTAATCCTAACCATTTTTTCTTTCTGAAATGCATACCAAAGATAAATTACAGGACACAGATACATAATTATCATTGTTATTATCATCATTATTTTTTACATAAATACATGTTATTGATATTTTACCTGGTTTAATTATTCCAGAAAATAATCAAAGCAATGTTATTTGATAAGTTACAGACTGATTTCCCTGCATGGCTCTAGAAGGGTTTCGAGTAGAGGTGAGCCGGATACTCGGCTGAAACGAGTATCCGTTACGGATAAAGCACTTTTGCCGAGTATGAGTATTATACGAGTAATACAAGTCAATATCTGTGCTCGGATTGAATAAAAGTCCTCATTGGGTAGCTGTCTGTGTCTGCGTTCTGTGATTGGCTGGTAGTCACAGCGCCCCTCCACTACACACATACTGTTTGTGTTGCTGTGTCCCGCTCGGCTCACTCACACACAGAACTCCTCTCTCCCTACCTCTGTCAGCAGGTTCGCGGGTCTTTCCCGATAAATTTAAACGATTTCTTCGCCTTTATTTTTTTTTACTTCGGTTTGTTGTTCTTAACTAATAGAGTTCAGGTAAACGTGGGGCTTGTTAAGACGTGGTGCTTAAGAATGCGACTCGCATTGCGTCTCTGCCTGTCGGAGTTTTTTTTTTTTCAGTCGGCTCTAACGAGTTTTTTTTTTTACTTCACGCACTGACCTCTCTCTCCCTCTCTCTCTCTCTCTCATCAGTTTTTTTTACCGTCTGCTGCCTCTCTTCACGCACTCAGTGTCTGACGTTGACTAGTTGTGTTGAATAACTAAATATTAATATTACAAATTAAGCCACACACACACTTCCCCTCTCTCTCTCATGATCATCAGTGATAAGAATTAAGAAGGAATGCTGTTTTAACCGCAGAAAGGCTTAACCCGACAATTTACGGGGTAAATCCTTCCTACTTCCGGGTTAGGCCCCGCCCTTTTTCGGGTTAGGCCCCGCCCAGTCCGAGTACGGATACGGATACAGATAATTCATATGGTTCAACAGATACAGATACAGATAATGCTGTACTCGCTCATCTCTAGTCTCGAGCCTCTGCAGTTTATCCCACTCTGCTGCGGTCGGCAAAACAAGTTTGTGCTCCTGATGGTCCAGGGCTGCGATGACGAGATATGTCAACCCTCCCGATATTTCCGGGAGACTCCCAAATTTCAAAGCCTTTCCCGAAAATCTCCCGGACCGCCCTTAACCCAAATTTCTCCCGATTTCCACCCGAACAACAATATTGCTCCACCATCCGTCACTGGGCGCACCGTTTCAGACCAAACAATAATAAAGGTTACACCTTGAACCTTGGTCTCAAGGTTGGCAAGTAGGGCGATGACGGCCTCTTTATTTCTGCTCACGCGCTTGACCATTTCCAGCGTCGAATTCCAACGTGTTGGAACATTTTGCTATTGTGTTGGTCAAATGATCTGAGGTTGATTTTTTTAATGGCCTGTGAACATTCAGCGTGGACTGGCGCAAACGACTTGCTGAACCTGACGGCCTGACATATGCCTACAGGTGGCAGTAATGTGTTGTATAAGATGAAGTGCATTCCCTAGAGCAGTGTTTCTCAACTGGTGGGTCGCGGACCTGTTTGTAGTGGGGAAATAAAATCATCCTGTGATTTTATTTTGAAGGGACTTTCTCAAATGCAGCGGAGTGTCGGTTTATGTTTTCAGTCAGCGCGGCAAGTAGAATGCGAAAGCACCCCCCCCCCCCTCCGTCGACAACGCTAGCGCCACCTCCCCCCGTTGACCGATCGATTTGGGTCGCGAATTGTCATAAAGGGGTGATGGTGGGTCCCGGAGCCAGACCAGTTGAGAACCACTGCCCGAGAGGAAGATGTACTTTCCTGACCTGAACAATTTGTCACACTACGCATGCGTGAAATGTGTTAAAAAAATGGACGTAATTAACAACTAATTAACGTTGTTAATGCGGTATTTTTGACAGCCCTACTTTTAATAATACTTTAATAGCGCTGCTAAGTAATCAAAGCGTTACATTGGGTAAAGGCAAACAGAACAAAACTAAAAAAAGGACAAAAGAGCAAAAAAAAACAGATTTAAAAAAAAAACAGATTTTGTTAAAAAAAATACAATAAGCTGTGTGGAATGAGTCACGTGGTGGGTAGAGTGCAGGGGTAAGCAGGAGAAGATGAGATTTCAATGAATCTTGAAAATAAAAATTTCTCTGTTTTGCCGCTACTGGGGTTGTCTCATTTTATTAGTCTCTGATCCTCATCCCCAAGGTGACATAGCCATTGGTTGCGTGTAACTGCTCTTTCATCTTGTGTTGTCAGCACTTAATTGCTTCTTCCTTTCCCAGCAGCTCTTGTCTGTGTGGCTGGTGAACTTGAATCTCTTACCTGCCTGTGCTTGGGGCACCTGAAGGAGGACACACATTCATTTTTGTCCATAGCCAGAAGGGGTCCCCCTTTTTTGCGTTTGTGAGAAAACCCTCTCTCTATGGACCTTCAGCTTGCAAATTGATGCATCTGTTCTATAGATACTGAAGCTCTAAGAAGGCAAATATACACTCACCGGCCACTTTTTTAGGTACACCTGTCCAACTGCTCGTTAACACTTAATTTCTAAGCAGCCAATCACATGGCGGCAACTCAGTGCATTTAGGCATGTAGACATTGTCAAGACAATCTCCTGCAGTTCAAACCGAGCATCAGTATGGGGAAGAAAGGTGATTTGAGTGACTTTGAACGTGGCATGATTGTTGGTGCCAGAAGGGCTGGTCTGAGTATTTCAGAAACTGCTAATCTACTGGGATTTTCACGCACAACCATCTCTAGGGTTTACAGAGAATGGTCCGAAAAAGAAAAAACATCCAGTGAGCGGGAGTTCTGTGGGCGGAAATGCCTTGTTGATGCCAGAGGTCAGAGGAGAATGGCCAGACTGGTTCGAGCTGATAGAAGGGCAACAGTGACTCAAATAACCACCCGTTACAACCAAGGTGGGCATAAGAGCATCTCTGAACGCACAGTACGTCGAACTTTGAGGCAGATGGGCTACAGCAGCAGAAGACCACACCGGGTGCCACTCCTTTCAGCTAAGAACAGGAAACTGAGGCTACAATTTGCACAAGCTCATGGAAATTGGACAATAGAAGATTGGAAAAACGTTGCCTGGTCTGATGAGTCTTGATATCTGCTGCGGCATTCGGATGGTAGGGTCAGAATTTGGCGTCTACAACATGAAAGCATGGATCCATCCTGCCTTGTATCAACGGTTCAGGCTGGTGGTGGTGGTGTCATGGTGTGGGGAATATTTTCTTGGCACTCTTTGGGCCCCTTGGTACCAATTGAGCATCATTGCAACGCCACAGCCTACCTGAGTATTGTTGCTGACCATGTCCATCCCTTTATGACCACAATGTACCCAACTTCTGATGGCTACTTTCAGCAGGATAAAGCGCCATGTCATAAAGCTGGAATCATCTCAGACTGGTTTCTTGAACATGACAATGAGTTCGCTGTACTCAAATGGCCTCCACAATGACCAGATCTCAATCCAATAGAGCATCTTTGGGATGTGGTGGAACGGGAGATTCACATCATGGATGTGCAGCCGACAAATCTGCGGCAACTGTGTGATGCCATCATGTCAATATGGACCAAACTCCCTGAGGAATGCTTCCAGCACCTTGTTGAATCTATGCCACGAAGAATTGAGGCAGTTCTGAAGGCAAAAGGGGGTCCAACCCGTTACTAGCATGGGGTACCTAATAAAGTGGCCGGTCAGTGTATTATTGAATGAATAAACAGACAAAATACAACTTTCATTGGTAAGATAATCCTCTTAGCTTTGATATGTTTGGACATAATGAATACAAGTATTTGGGCGTTAAGTTGCGCTTCAACTAACACAGATTTATTAGTGATGATAACAATAATATCAAGCAAGTAATAATCATAATAATAATGATAATAAAAATAACTATAATGATGCTTTCATAATATATAAGATCAGTCATTTTTTAATTTGATTTAAAAATTACTTTTAGGGGACAAAAACGCGCCAAGCCCAGTGCTTGGTCCTGAGTGACGATGACAGAAGGTTGGCACCCGAGGACAGGAGGCAGACGGAAATATTGTGGTGGAGAAGCAGGTCAGTGAGGAAGGAGGTGTGCCGAATTATTAAGGGCTTTGTAAGTAAACAGAAGGACTTTGATACTCGTAATTTAAAGCAAACTGTGCAGAAACTTAAAATCAGAAGAATCTATGCTAGTTTGGCAAGACAGCGTTAAAACAAATGAGAAGGTTCTTCGTAACGCAAGAGCATCTTATTACTCGTCATTAATAGAGAAAAATAAAAACATCTCCCGTTTTCTCTTCAGCACTGTAGCCAGACTCAGAGTCACAGCGCTGTCAAGCCATGTATTCCTGTGGACCTCAGTAGTAACGACTTCATGAACTTCTTCAATAAAAAGATTCTGACTATAAAAGAGAAAATGGATGGTCTCCTGCCTCCAACCAGTGCCGACCCATCCTCGGATGAAGGAACCTTGGATGCAGCAGTGGGCCCTGATACCTACTTGAATTGCTTCTCTACTATCAACTTTCATCAACTGACTACAATTTCAAATTCTAACTCTACTACTTGTGTCGTGGATCCGTTTCCGACTAAGCTGCTTAAGGAAGTTTTTCCTTTAATTAGCACATCCCTACTGGATTTTATGAATCTGTCTTTGCTGACAGGACATGTACCACAGTCCTTCAAGGTAGCTGTAATTAAAATTCTTAAGTAACCTACTTTAGCTCCAGAGGTGTTGGCTAACTACAGACCTCTAATCGTCCTTTCCTCGCTAAAATCCTTGAGAAATCTGTCTCAAATAATTTGTGACTTTCTAAAGAACAATTCTTTGTTCGAGGATTTCCAGTCAGGATTTCGAGTGCATCAGAGGACAGAAACAGCACTGGTGAAAATTACGAATGATCTTCTACTCGCATCCGACAAAGGACTGGTCTCTTTTCTTGTCCGATGTTATCAGAAAACACTGCATAAACATCCATTGTTATGCAGACGATACTCAACTGTATCTGTCGATCCAGAAGAGACCGACCAGCTTGTTAGACGTCAAGAATGTCTTTGAGACATCAAAACTTGGATGACCTGACACTTCCCGATGCTAAACTCTGAAAAAACTGAGGTTATCATAATCTTCTAGACTGGATTACTGTAATTCTTTGTTATCAGACTGCTCTCGTAAATCGATTAAACCTCTCCAGTTGATTCAGAATGCTGCAGCATGTGTATTAACAAGAACTAAGAACAGGGATAATATCACTCCTGTAATAACTTCTCTGCAATGGCTCCCTGTTAAATCAAGAATAGAATTTATGGTACTTCTACTCACCTAATGGCACTTGCTGGTGAGGCAAAGTCTCATCTTAAAGAGCTTGGAACACCGTATTTCCCTACAAGGCTACTATGCTCCGTAGATGCTGTCACGTTCTGTCACGGTATCGGGCGGCAAAGATCCACGCGCAGGGGGAGGTCACAAAATAAGGGTTTTAATGTTCAACAGAAACAGCGGGTCGAGCTCGATGGCAAAAACATAGAACAAAAATGCATTCTCTAGGAGACCAGCTAGGCAAAAGGCAAAACGAAAAATAATCCTCCGGACAGGGGAATCTCCTCCTTGGAGAGCGAAGCTCGGCAGGAGCCCGCAGGATGCAGCCCCCGCGGCGCGACGCAGGAGACCGGACGAGCAGGACTTGGCTGTGCGCAAAAACAGAGGTGGTCTTGAGGCTGCTGGACAGGGCAAGGGCTTGACTCACAAGAATAATCCGACAAGACACAAAGGGAAACAGGTGTAACAGCAAACGGCGCGGGCACTGATTGAAATGAGCGGCAGGTGGATGGGAAGGCTATGTGAGAAGTGGGTGTGTGCGCTAAGGTGAGACTAATGGACAAATGAGTGTGTCAGCGAATGTATATGGCAGAGGGGAAGAGAGAGACCCGGATCCTGACAGATGCTGGGTTAGATGTTGTTCCTAGAGTTTTAAAAAGTTGGATGGGGGCTAGAGCCTTCAGTTATCAAGCTCCTCTTTTGCGGAACGAGCTTCCACTTTCAGTCTGGGGGGCAGATTTGGTCAGCTCATTTAATATAAAGCTTAAAACCTTCTCTTTGATATCGCTTATAGTTAGGGCTGGCTCAGGTTAGCCTGGACCAGCCCTTGGTTGAGCTGCTATAGGCCAAGACTGCCGGGGGACTTCTCAGGACACACCAAGCCCCTCTCTCACTCTTACTCCTTTTACAATAATCCACGTTTTATTAATGCGCATCACTATTTCAGAGTTTTTTGTGTTTTCTCCCCTAGCAGGTCTCCGTAGATCATAATTCCGTCTGGACCCTGGTCTTGACTCCTGTCGTGGCCCTCCTGACACCTGCTGCTGCCATCATCATCATTATTTTAAAATTTGATTCATATTACTGTCATCATAAGCCAACATTATCCTTTCCAAAAATCTTTTCTCTCCCTCCCCACAGAACTTGCAGAGGTCCTGCCGTACACATGGCCTGTTACTTGAAATTATTTGTATCATTTATGTTAGAGGAATTGAATGTATTGTACATCCTTTACATTGTCCATTCTATACACATGACATCCAATACAGTCTGTCCATCCCGGGAGAGGGATCCCTCCTCTGATGTCCTCCCTAAGGTTTCTTTCCTTTTTTCCCCATTGAAGGGTTTTTCCTGTGCCGATGTAAGGGTTTTGGGACAGAGGATGTTGCATGTGTACAGATTGTAAAGCCCTCCTAGGCAAATTTGTAATTTGCGATTTTGGGCCTGTGGTGGCGGGCGTGGTTTCGGCTCGGCTGCAGCCGACGATTATTGACGTGTGTGCATGTCCTCTCCTCCCTATTTAAACAGTGAGGCGAGCGAGCGAGGAGAAGAGTGCGAACGAGCGAGCGGGACGCCAGCGCGTTGTACTGAACAGAAAGAAATAAAAACACATTTGAAACTTGCCACCCTGGTGTCAAGTGCCTTTGTCCGGAACCAGACCAACCCACACCATACAGGGCCATACAAAATAAAGTAAAATGAATTGAATTGAAACCAAAGGGTTGTTTTGTGCCTGAACTTCCCCCCAAATCCAGCCAAAAACATATATGAATTCTTCACACCCATCAAAGCATTAGTCTTGGCTATAATCCCCATTGATCCATTTAAAAATGCAGCAATTTTTTATAGGCAGACGTAGTTCTCGAGCTGTTGTCGAAGTGACCTAAGAAGGTTCTTATTTGGGTCTTTTTAAACATCCCAACAACATAATATCTTTCCGTAAAGCTATACAAAATTGCATATCTGTCTTCCATGAAGACGCAATGGAACCTGTCAATCTTTTTTTAGATCATACAAAAGAAGCCTGGGAAAGATACATGAGTAAAACCCCAACTTTAGAATTCTATTTAATAAGCTAGCCACATGGCAAATCAAGAGTATCAAGCTGAACTTGTTAGTTGAGTTGTATCAACATTGATTTATCTGCATCTGTTTGCAGATGATGTAACACTTTTAAGTACAACCACGCTGCATCTAGTTTCCTCTGGAAATAACCTCATCCCCTTTTTTCCTTTGTAACTGCTGCCAAACGCTATCGTTGCATCTTTAAAAGTGACACAAGTCAGAGAACAGTCAAAGCAGATGGTGAAAACACTCTGAGGCATTTCTCTGTTCCAAAGCGTTCGATTATTTTTGCGCTGAAGCAGAGGGTAGACTGTGGGGGTAATCTCGGTAAAATATTAGCTATTTATGATCTACTTAATGAGGGTCATTAGCACGCACATTAAATAAGCAATTAGTGAATCATTTTGAGCTGACAAGTGTTACACAATATCTCATGTTTCTCTTTTATCTAGGTCATCCTCTCTCTGACATTGCCATGTTCCTCTAAGAGCGCCTCTGTGTCTACCTTTGCCACTTTAATTGCTACAAACAATTAATACTGGAAATATTTTAACAAAACAAGAACTGCGGAGTCACCACAGTTTGTGAAATGGTAACACAAATTCAATATAAAGATTTTGTTCCTGTTTGGAAAAAACAAATAACTCATGTACACATGAATGGCGTTAACTATTTTTGCCTTTGTAAGAAGGTATTAAATGTACGTAGTATAGAATTAGAAACATATGTAATGGAGGATCAGTCAAAAGTATCTATTTGGAGCAGCTGCAACTATGGTCCAGGCTTTAGGGGCAGACTGGGTTATGTCCTGGAGGAATGGGAGAGCAGCTGGCCAATAGTGTCTTCAGGCTTGCATGCTTAGAACACCTATTTCTACCCCTGCAGCAATTTCCCCTTTGCCCCCAAAGTTTGACCAAAGCCAGCGGACATCAGGCATCATTAGGATGTCTTCCTTAAGCAAATAAGAGCTGCTCCCCTCGTAGAACACATTGATATTGAATGGGATGAAAGCATGCAATCCCAACAGTAAGGTTTTCTGTATAAAAGTGGCCCATTTGTTCAAACTGCCTCAAATACAAGAAGGATGTCAATATTTTTTGTTTTGCAGCATAATGACTCGGATCAACAGCTTGTTCAAAGGCTGAATTCTTACTAGGGATACAAGCCAACAGTGCACCTTTGTCTACAGTTGAATTATGAAGTAGAAGAAGTGAATTAAAATGGTGCTTTATGCTTTTTTTTATTCCTCTCCATAGAAAGTCTGTATTTCTGAAAACTTGTTGAATAAAGAGTGGCCGCTCCTGTTTGGCACGTCATTACTCAACTGGTATTTATTAAAAACTTACATTTGACATTTTTACCAGATAGCCCTGAAGACTCCTTTGCCTTTACATATATAGATATATTAGGGCTGTCAAATGATTAAAAATGTTAATCCATACGTTTGACACCCCCGATGAAGGCCATTGTTAAAATCGTTGTCTTTTATTTTCTCTTTCTAATTATTATTGTTAGTTCCTCTTCTCATCCCCACACCCCTTCACATCCTTAACTATCTCTCCCATCTGACTTCTTCCCTAAGAGATTTACCACTCACTCTCTGATTGAACGAAAGTCTCAGAACTTTGCTGTTAAGATTCAATTTGTACTGACCTCAGTGAGGGGCATGAACGCTATCATCTTATTATTTGTAGTATCATTATATTGAGAGGAAAAGGGAAGATGCCATCGAGGCAGAATAGAAGTATCGGATCCCGAGCGTAATCATCCTAATGGCCCCAGGCAGAGAGCAGAGTATCAAACAGGATACGGGGTTATGCTAATGGGGGGAAGGCTGATTGAGATTTCAGTAAATTAATTAGGCCCTGGGAGAGAGATAGACTAAAGAGGTGCGTATGATTGCCATTGCAAAGAGACAGACAGGATAGTGTGGTGGAAGAGGAGGGTGAGGATTGGGTCAGTGCGTGGACAGACAAGACAGAAACCAAGAAGTTAAAGAGCAGGAATGCGCTGTGTATGGATGAAGCAGCGAGACAATGAAAGTAGGGCAGTGTGAGAGGGGTTTATTTCTATATCCATGTAGAAATACAATGAGTCTGTCAACAAAACCAAGCTTGAGATTGAAGACCATATTAGGCTGAAGCAACGTTTTGGCCTACAAGGCAAACTACAACAAACTCTTCAATGTTTTATTCATGCATTTAATTACCTTAATTATAAAATGCTTCTTTAAATGAATAAAAAAAGCCCCAGTGTGCTTTGCTTATCCATGGTCCCAAGCACATCATTTTCCAGACAAAGAGAAAAATGCCAAATTGAGTGTGTCTGGGGTGTAGGAGAAGCACGTGAATACAGAAAGAGGAATTGGAAAGGGATGCAGAAAGACAGAGACAGACTGAGACCATTAGATTCCATGCGCACAGTGTTCGAGGGCGACAGAGAAGCTTCTTGTCTGTGTAAATGTCAAGCTCTCACTTCCCCATGATGACCCCAGAATCACCAACAAGCCAGTCAAGAACATGAGTCACATTCTGCTTGCTCCATTATCTGCAGGCAGGGTAGCCTCGGGTGCTGGCCCTGGAAAGACTCAACACCCATAGGTGGTCTAGTCAGGGGATTAAAATCCCATCATAAAGTTGTCAGAGGGAATACAGGATACGACTCATCGCTAAATCCTCTACATATCACTCCAGTCTCGTTAGTAAAACTTTCTACCAAATAGAACATAATTGGATGTGAACCAATATGTTTTTAATGTCCACTGGAACACTACAAACAAATACAGCAAGGTTGGAGTGAGGAAAAGATTATGGCCATGGAATTTATGTCCATTAAACTATGGTTAAGATATGGCTAGGGTTAAGCAAATTACAGCACTGATATACTGTACATCCCTCATCCTACCAAGTGGGGCTTCAGCAGATCCCAGTGTCACGGTTTTGTCTCTCTTCCTGTTTTAGTTTGAAGTTTCATGTTCCTTGTGGTCCTGGGTTAACTTCACTTCCTGCCTTGTCCTGTGATTGCCTGAGTGTTTCCACCTGTGTCCAATCACCTGCACCTCCCTTGTGTATTTAAGCCCCGTGTGCCTGTTGTCCCTTGTCGCGTCATTGTCCATGTTACTGGTCGTTGGTGCACGTTGTCCTGTCTGGTTTTGGAATAAAGAGCACTTCGTTGGAAGACCCTGCGTTTGAGTCCTGCTTCTGCCTGCACCTCCACCCATTGTGACACCCAGGAGTATACCTTTTGATATAAATCAAAAGTGGTTCATTCAATTAATTTCCTAATAACTCCAAATCATTGTTCAGGGTTTTATGTCATTTTTACAACTAATGTACAGTTTCTTGAAAATAATTTGCCCCTTTCCCGCCTCTTTGTCACCTATCAAATCAAGAATCACTTAAATACTCTGAACCAAGTGAAGTGGCAAAAAGCTCTCAAAAAGCAAAACATCATGCTGCTTGAGCCGTACTTGCATTTATAATTCATAAGATTATGAGGACAAATTTCGCTACATTGGCGTATTAAAAAATTATGACAACCTCCTGAATTGAAATGAGCTTATCTTGATCTAATCTTGCTATGTCTGCAAAGCAGCATGTGATTAATTGGGTGAATAACTTGGATGATTGTACAGTCCCCAAAGCAACATTATTCCATGTATCGGGCTTGCAGATTTTAAAGGTAGTTTGGCAGTAGTTTATGATGGAAAACAAGATGGTTGCGTTAATAATCCAACATGGCAACGGTGAAACTGTTGAGCTTCAGTCTTAATGGCGGTCTATAAACGGAGAATCTCACAATAACTACATCCACTTTTTATAATGTCAAGGGTTTATAGGTAGACTTTCTAGAATCGATTGCCTGAATGGCTGGAATGGTTGTCACCATTTCTAAATATTTTCCTCAGAAGGATCAAGAACCATGTGTCACACATCTGTCCACATCATAGTTTATTTTAATCTTCACTGCATGGTATCTAACTCTCCTGTCATTTCAGATCCTCCCACATCGTCAGCTCATTACCCTTACCTGGTTCTCCTTGCCCTCAACTGCAGCGCCTCCCCTCATCAGCCACTCACTATTTTACTGGAGTGGCTGTCCTCACACTGGGCTACCACATAGATGTGGTTTTAGACTGGTATTTTAATGTTTTATATGATTTATCGTGTTGTTGGATTCTCTGAGGCAAATCTCAAACGTTTTTTATGTATTTAGCACCAAAAGAAATTCCATAGTTTGTCAAATGATGTAAGATGTATGAAATAGCTGCTGTAGTAAATACACTGCTGATCAAAGTCATTGTGAAGTCAGTATTTTGACAATCACACAACTGACTTCACAATGACTCACTAACCACTCTTATCCATTTCCAGAAAGTACCGCTTCATCTTCTTTTTACACACCTTACATGTTGTCACTTGAAAGCTGCAGTCAGTCTGGAAACAACCTTAGAGCAATAAATATAATTGTCATCTTTTGTTCTGAAGTGTATTTGGCAATGTCAACATGAAATTGGAGTGTGATAATTGGGGTGTCCAATCTTCCAGAAATTACATACCAGTGAAGGGAAGAAAAGGATTATCTCCACATTGAGTCTCAATAGTAGTTATTTTTGGCCCCTCTACAGTGAGAGCCATTAAGCACCCATTGTCCACTGGCTAAGAGGGCTCAGCGGAGCTGTATCATTTTATTAAGAATGTACAGTGCCTGCTTTTAATGTAAAGGGACTCAATTAGCTTCTATATTCACTATATTCCATACCTCAAGTCCAAATGGCCTTTGGGTTCAAAATCATAGAAGCATTGGATTTCTACTGCTTTCACTTTCTCATATTTTATGATTCTTTCCTCATACTGATACATGATACAATTTGGGCTTGATAAAAGCTAATTAAATTGTATTAACTCATGCTTTAGTCAGGTGGTCGCTAGCCCAACAACCTCTAAAATTGTATTCATGTAGGCTTTGTTTTAAACTGAAATGAACCCACAGTTTGAACCCAGTAACAGGTTGAACTTGCTCTTTAACTAAAGATTGTCAGAATTGGCGCCTTTCATGTATGAGGAGACAATCATGCAAACTCAACAAACTGAGTTGATTTACCCTGAGATGAGAAAGTGAGTTTTGGGTTTCAGAACAGCTGTTCGTTCAATCAACTCGGAGTAGGTAGACTCAGAGTTCAGCGCGTACACCACCACAATATGAAGGCAGTATGAATGGAGCCACGATACTACGATTTACCATGGCAACAGCCACAAATAATCGGTCGGCAAGTTTCCCCTCTGAAATATTTCAGGCCTCTTCAAATCTATCTGTCTGGGCAGAAGTTAGCTTAGCATGAGTTGTTATTTTTGTGTTGATGTTTGCTGTATTGTTTGACGAGCGATTGTGTATGATAATGAACTAAGATTATTCTACAGAATCATAAATATGTAGATAAAGTGTAATTGGGCAAAGGTCTGGGCCCCTCCGCCCGGTAATCGCTGTGTAATAATCACTTTTTTTGCGCCTGTAATATTCTATTGGTTTGCTAGATTTATCCCCACAATTGAGGCCGGTATTTGTAATTATTCAGAATGCAGAAATTCAGTTTTACAGTAGCGTGATGATGATGTTTAAAGCTATGCTACCACGCTGGAACCCTAAAACACGGCTCAGACTCAAATGAAAGACAGGTAGCTTTACTCAATGTTCAGGAAGGTTTAAAACTGGGAGATCAGTCAGAAGGCAAACAAATCTAGAGGGCAGGCAGGGAATCAGTAGACGAGTACAGGCAGGGGTGGAACCAGGATAGCGATAAGGCCGGCAATCAAATCTGAGAAGAGGCAGGCAGGGAATCCATGGTCGAAAGGCAGACTAGGTCAGAACAAACTTAACTAACTGTGAACCTGCTGGTTGACAAACACACAAGATAATCGGGCAGGGAACAAAAGAACGTGACAGGCTTAAATGGTGAGTGGATGATGAGGGGATGTGCTGCAGGTGAGAATGGCAAGGAAAACCAGTTGAGGGTAATGAGCTGATAATGAGCATCTCAAATGACAAGAAGAAAACAAACTTGGATAGGACTTGATTTATAGTTTGTTTATTAGTCCATTTTAGGGTGGTCCTTGTTATTTATTCATTTTGTATATTTTCATATTATAGTGATTATTAATACTTCTATTGATGAATTTATTTTCACACAAGCTATTACCAGACAATTGCCTTACACCTTTGCCAACCGTGGGTTCAGAAAGGCTTTTCAAAAGTAATGCAAAATTGCTGTAAATATTTTTTTTTGAAATGCAAGTAAACAGAACTTTTAAAAGTTTTAGATATCCACAGTTCAAAGAAAAAAAACAACAACCACATTATTACGAAGATTTTTCAACTATTTCAGTCAAACAAACATTAATTTGGTTTGGACATTCACTGACCAAATCTACAACCTTGCAAAATGTCTTAACGCTACCATTTTCCCCTTCCTTCTGTTCTTGCTTTCTTTGCCTTGACAAGTCAAACCCTCCCCTCTCATCTCCTGTCCTCCCCTGGAAGTAGAGCATTAGTCAGTAGGACATTAGTCGGTAAAAATGAAAGCATATGGCACATAATATTTACTTGTAATGAGCCTGACTGCCACCATGTGTGGAAACCAAATTATAAGTGCTTTGTTTTGTGGCAGCCCAATAAATATTTTACCCTGTAAAAGTATGGGTGACGTTGTAGGAATAAGATGAGCCACCTGCTCTTGTATGCTAAATGACTTACCAGATGTCTCATCTTCATTCTTTTTTTTGTCCCCCCATTTATTTTCCTATTTCTCCTTGGTACAAATGAAAGGGAGTAAGGGCGTATAACAAAAATAGAAGATTAAAGGAAAGCAGCTGAGAAGTAGTGTCAAGGTTATTTAGAAACATAGTGAGCATGAATAAAACGCTAATTTGGCAAAGTGCTAAACATTCAGCCACAGATGCAAAATATCATAAGTTATTGATGCTGACACGGTTTTGCTATCTCCCCCTTTTGTTTTCTCACATATCCCCCCTTTGAGGAGGTTATTTTGAACCAAACACAATTTTTCAAACAAACAGCACGTGTTTTATTCTAGTAGTGAGTTGTGTTGTGGCTGATGGCACTTCCTGTTAAAACCTGTTCTACCCTGAGGCTGTTTTTTAGCCTATGCTCCTAAAATGGCGCACCAATGATAATACGTGTAATAACTTTGTCTTTTGGGACAAAGGGGAACCCATGTGAGTGCAATATTACAAAAAAGGGTTTGAGGTTTGCCTGAATTGAAATCACAAACAGCCCTATAAATCCTATAAACATGGAGATACCAGGCCAAATCATCCACATGGTAGCCCAATGTGTGTCCACATTGATAGAATGAGAATAAACTACTGCATCTCGGCTTCCCATAACCGAATCGGGCCAACCACATTTCTAAATCGTCAGATCCAACTGAATACAAGTAAAGCAACGGAAATGATCGACAGCTTCCTTAGCCACTCAGAAGCCAAAATTGGTTCCACACGTGACGTTTCACCTATTACTCTTCCCCCAAAATTCCCTTAATAGAATTTGGTTAAAAGTAGTTCAAGATTGGCATCAAATGATCTGTCCAGCTTTTATTTACCTCTAAATTAAAAGAATTGGGCAAAAACTAGTTTGCTTCAAGTTTACATTTGTTCTACCTTGTACAAATGTAGCCCTCACTTATTCTAAAATAATTGTTTGAGTAAACCACCCAAGTGTGAGTATCGACGAAGCAGTTTTGTTTTTACTTATGTAAAAGCAGAAAAAGTGAATTCCTTTTTTTAAATATAATCTTTCCATTAATAAAAGCGATGTATAAAAGTAAAAGCTTATCAGCCTCATTGAAGCTGTTAAAAAGCGATCCACTGAGGAACAGAAAAGGTAGCGGGGGCGGGAACGCGCCTGAAGAAGGCTGTGCCGTGTGGATGACAGACGCTATGGAGCTATCGACGGCCTCTTCTGACGCACTCTGCACTGAGGAACAAGAACCTTGCCCAGGAGTGTGGGATAGCCGATCTTCGCTGTACTCAGTGAAGAGATTGGCTGACGCAGTTAGTGAGATAGTGTCAGACTCAGGGAGGTCTGCAGCTTCGACCCCTCCTGCTCTACGATTGAGGTTCAGATGAAGTGATTTCATCGGTCAGCTTAAGCGGAAGCGCTCTGCTGGATGTTACTAGGACTGGCAGTGAGAGAGGCTTCTAGCCCCCTTCAATTTGACAGCCAATGCAGGTCTTCGGGTCCCCCTAGGTAGCACTCTGCTATTGTGGGAACAGGCCAGAAAAAATAAAACCAATCCTACAGTTGAAGAGAAGTGAGGACACTCTTCACTGGGGTATTTCTGCAGATATTAGTGTCCCACCAGTCAGCTTTGGGCGGGAGCACTGGCTACTGTGGGGGACAGGCCAAAAGAAAGCAAAGCAAGTCTTGAAATGAGAGGGGAGCGAGGACACTCTCTTTACTCGGAAATTGCTGCAGCAACCCTAGAGGTCACCCTGCCAACTGTAATAGCTGTAATGGTTATGAACCAATGAGAATATGATCTAACTAACGTTAAGTTAGTATCCCCCCAAGTTAGCTGATGCCGCTGGGACAGGCGTTGTTACAGTGTAGCTTCCTCTACGCTCCTGTTAACGTGGCCCATGGTCAGCTCAGCACAGCAGCGCTCCAAGGGTAGAAAAAACAACAGCGGTTCAACAATTTAAATCGATCTCACCAATTGCCATTTTCGCGCTTCAGATGGTCCGCAATGGACCGCACGGCGAATCTCGGACCAATGGTCACAAGGCAACCTGCGAAAAGCCAAATTACATCTAAATTTTAGATAAATTGTTCAGGCTCAGCTACCAGAGTAGATACCTGCGTAACGAGAAGATGAAATAGGACTGATCTCAGGATGACACCGTAACATACAGGCCGGGCGGTCATTTGTTGGCATAAAGACTTGACCTGCGTAAGTGCGAGACAGAAGATAACCCAGTGTGAAGCACTGCCTCTGGCGGTCAGTAAGGATGAAATAGAACAACAGCAACAACCCAGCTAAATAAATACAGATTGTGTGCAGAACCAAAGAGCCGTCTAACTAGAGGTTTTGAAAAAAATGTTGTTGGTTTTAGCAATGTGTCACATGACAACAGTTGCTTTGGCTGTTGGAGGCATTTTACAGTCAAATACAAATTCAAAACAGCACAATTCAGACGCTCAATGTTAAAGTGACTAAACTACTTTAATGAGGATTCAAATTAAATACAGAATACACACATGAAACTGCACAGATACATTCTCTTAAAAATCTCAGCCTCTCACAAACACAACACATAGACCACACTTTCCAACAAAGTGAGAGGTGGCATTTTGATATTAAGAGAAATATACAAATCCCGCCCACTATACCTGGGATTTGCGCCAAAACACACACACTCGCACACCCTCTGTCTTTCCAACTCTTGAGAAAACAGGAGCTTAGTAACGAAGGGTTCAGATGGTGTGTGTGTCCACCCACCTGCTCATTTCTTGAATAGCTGTCTTTGCTTTTTCCCCAGTTCCTTCCTCTTGTTGTCTCTTCCCTTATCAGAGTTGTTTCCAGTTCATCCTTTATTATACTTTCATGCTGAATCTTTTCATCACCCCCTGCACATAGTCTGCCAACAGAGGTTGTCTACCTGCTCCCTGAAAAAGGCGTTATGTCACTGACATGGCAATAAGAGTTACCTTCGATCTCTGTTGAAGGGTCCTGAAATGTGAACATTCAACGCATAGACATTTTCTGTGCGTCTTTCAAAGACCAAGATTTCCCGTATTATATTGAGTTGCTGATGTAATCTGAGAAGTTACTCAAAAAGGCAGAATTATGGAAATTGAAAACTAAACAGCTCTTTTCTTCCTATGTCCGGGTTGTACATACTTGCTTTCTTTCACAATACTTTTGCGCAGCCTTATAAGAAGGGGGTTAGAAAGCAGGTTACCTTATGCAGTACACCAATTGATTACCAAAAAGATCTCAAACTGACAGTCCAAAATGCAGGTAACAGGTATGCACAACTACAGCAACGACGCATTTACAAAGAGACAAGTAGTTCACAGGTATTAATAAGAACACGAGCAAAACAATCTCGCAGGAAGTAAACAAGAGAAGACAGAAGAGGTGAGGGCTTGAAAACTAAAAATAGTAAACTAAAGCAAAAACTTAAGGTTTCATGTCAAATGGTCTCAGATTATTAGGCTGTCTCAAAACTATATTTGACAACGCAACATTCTCACAAACAAAACTCACTCACTCTTGGTGATTATGGTACAATTTAACCTTTGAATGCCACATAAAGCACTTCCAAGTACACTATCCATTTTATATTAGCAGAAGCTTTTGATATTACATTTAATTGGTACCACTCAAAAAGTTATTACACCCTCCTTCTTTATTCTCATTTCCTTTTTTTGAGCATCTTCTTTTTTAGGTCATCATCTCTCTCCTCCCCCAGATATTTTTCTTCTCCATTTCTGTTCCTCAAACATATTCTTCTTTTGCCTCACTCTCCGTCTCCACTTCTCTCCTATTTCTCGTGCCATTTCGTTGCTTATTTCTTTATATTGGTCTTGCTTTCTTTTTCTGAAAAGATCACCTCTTCTCACGGATGTCCTGGATTATTCCATCACCATGGGGACAGTCGCAGAGGAGATAATGAGCGGGAGCATTGGAGAGGGATGAAGTGGTGGAGTAGGAGGCAGAACTCCAGCTTTGTGGGGCCTTATCCGGTTTGTTTGGACAACAATTCTACGATAACGGTAAAGCTGACAAATGAGGTGGATGAATGTTAGGCTGATGAAGAGAATGGATGAAAGGGAATGATGGAAGAAAAATGAGAAAGTCATTGAGCGTGAGTAAAGCACATAGTTAATGATCTAGATTTCAAAGGCTTGGTAGTACAAGAGGACTGGTAAGTGGCCTAAAGACATGGGGTTCGTCATGGGAGAGAGATGACACGGACTGAAGGAGACACGAAGGGAAGATGAATGAGATGAAGAGGCAAGAGAAAGGGTGCTACAATAAGAATAGGGGGGGGGCAGAAAATAATGAAAAGGAATATGGAGAGAAAAAACTGAGGGTGATGTAAGAGGGGAGGGAGGGGTCCGTCATGTTGAAGACGGGATGAAGAAGGACAGGTGAGGAGTGTGTAGGTGGGTTGCGCACCTGGATGATGAATGAGGTGGCAATAGGTCTTAATAAAAAATAAATTGTGCTCCACTTAGAGTCTTCCGCCAGTTTGCATTTTCCCTTCTAAAATCGATCAGTACTTTAGGGGTTCGAAGAGCGTTTTTTCTTATTATTAATGTTGATAACCTACAAACCATGTGTCTTAGTTGTGTTATTGGTTTTGTGATGACATGCTGTAGTTTTGTACTTTATTGTTTACATTTCCTCAATCTGCCTTGTACCTTGTTAATGATATCTATCTTCTAGCTATTCATAGAGGTTATTTATTATTATCCATCGCAGTTACTCATGGAATAGAATTCCTATATTTTTGGAGATTATATTTGTAAATGAGCAGGATCAAGACGCAGCAGTAGTTTAAAGTGAGTTTTATATATATTCTGTATGCGTCTTGAAATTAAACTTTTGTTAATGTATATTTCCATTGGCAATGACTCTTTGTCATTCTCAACGCAGTAAACAAGACTTTACCAACCTTCCATCTCAGAGGTCTGGCTCAGCGTTTGTGAAACCAATATGTGTAACAGGTCCCCTATTTCAAACCTATTTGGGGAAATATTTTAATTGTCACAGTAAAGTTGTATTTTATCATAACAGTATTTGGCTCTCTAAAATATCTTTGGAATATGGTTGCCTGACGGGCAAAATAAACCTGTAAATAAAAAACATAGGTGAGGTGATGATGGAGAATGGGAGAGAACGTTTGTTTAACATATGAACGACGTAATACTTAATAGCACTAGAGAACTTACTTTCTATTCAACTTAATTGTTGCATCACTTAAGTGAGTAGGACGTGAAAGGAGAGGGAACGTTGTTTAAAGAATAGCTGTATTAGCAAATAAAAATGAATCTTTCCACTGGCATGACAGAGTAACAACTGAGAGCAGTTTGTTCTCAAATGTTTATTCACTTTAAACTAAAACATGATGTTATGTTATATTATAACATGTATATCCGTAGTGAGTGAACTCTAGACATCCACTGCTGCCGGCTCACCTCTTACCATCCTCAATAGAACAAAATCTTCATCAGCCCGCAATGCTTGATGGGATGGAATGGGGGGGACTTCCTCTTTGCGTCATCAGCTTTCACTCTGCTGCTCAAACACATATCTCTAAAACCGTCACAGCCTCAGTAGGATATTATTATTTAGCCTCTAAAGCAAGGGTGTCAAACTAATTTTAGGTAAGGGGCCACATACATCATAGCGGATGGTCAGGCTGACGGGGGATGGCGGGGTTGTGTGGCTCATAATAACGAGTAGTAGCGGTAACCAAACGGAACAACAATGCTGCGTACCGTGAGCGCAAGATGAATTGATATGAAAAAAAACAATTTGATAAGTCAGAAGTGAGGGAACCGTCACAACCAAGTTATTCCACATATTCTTGGTCGTTACCCAAACGTAAAACTTGCACTGATTGGAGTCAGCCAGGGTTGTTTTCTGAATTAAATTAAATTTGTCTTTAGTAAGCAAGGATTTTTTTTCTAAAGGTACTACCTTGTTTAATGACCTGATCCCGGTGGTCAAACGCATGCCCTCACTTACAGACTGCGACCCCCAGTGGACTGATTTGGAATAACAGCTACTGCAATTTTATGTCTTTCTGTAATTCTCGCAATAGCAAAGTAATTCTGCGGGGGCTGTATTGGACCACACAGCTGCATGTTGTGTATTTGTTATAAATGTATGTTGCTACATTGATGTTCAAAAGAAGCAGTACATGGACCCAGGGGGGGTTCAGGTGAGGAGAGCAGTCTAGGTCAGGCTGTATGGCGGAAAGCAGGATAGCGTTATAACTAAGAGCTGTGTGTTCTACGTTATATGTGCATTTAAAAATACAACATTGGTTAGAACGACATTTCATACACCAAGATGTAATGTTAGATATTATAATAAAGCAATTCCATCTGTAGAATTCCAATACTTAGTGTTTAAAACATTTAAAAGTGAACTCTTCCCCCACTGTCAGACCAACTGCCTCCGTTTTGAACAAAATTAAATTCTCGTCGGCCCGCATTATATGGTGGGATATGCTGGACCAAAAAGGGATAAATCAGATGTGTCCTCCAAATCAAATGAAAGTGATAAGACAAGGAAAAACACAACAGAAAACCACAAACCAAGAAAATAAAACTTACCAATAGAGGACACTAAAAGATTATTCAGCTAAATCTTTACAAAGGATTTGTAGGCTCCAGATCTTTATGACATGATGACAGAATGAGGTTGATACTGCTGGGGACAGATGCTGGCAGATACTGAGATACCTGCTTGAATATATTGTGGTTTCATAAGCCATAATCAAACAAAATGAATTTCTCTAGAGGAGAATGCATGCACTTTCAAGTTTCACTACCTTAAGCATATGTGTGAGGGATTCTTTTTTTCTCCACTCCATCAAAAACAACAGACCCAGATCAAATACATGTATGGGCACTGAGGGGACCTACCACAGTTCAAGTCTCATCAAAAGAATAACCTTTTTTACCTTGTTTTGTTGAGGATGATGATGATTTAAAATATATTTTGAGTTCTTGAGCACAATAATCATCATTTACATATTTGTACAATTATTCAGAGCACGAGGTTATGAAGTTCATTGTGGTTTGACATTATGCAAGCCATCTTATAGAAGTCTCACTTTTTTTTAAGACTTTAAAATTGCAGGAACTTGAGTAGGTATGCCACTATCTAATCTAATTTACCACGCCTTGCCAATCGTTGACCGATTCATGAATTGTGTCTTTTATTGTTCCCTTCTCACATATAGTACATATTGCGCTGTATGTTGTGCTGAAATGGAGTGGAGAACACTGATAGACAGAACAAGGTTTCTTTGCCGGGTTTTTTTCCTTGGTTGATGACTCAACGGTTTTGGTCCAAACTACCATACCGCATCTACAAATAGATTGGAATTTCATCTTAAAGGCCAAATGGAAGATCCTTCATTAACACATTCCCCCAAAGTCTGAGACAAAACTTGGTTCATACTCAAGGTGTATACCCACCATAACTACAAACCTGCCTTTTGATTCAAGGTGAAGCACAGCTTTACACCCCTTCCAACACCTTCCAACCTGAGAAAACACCCACATCCACCTGAGCATGCAACGCAAAAAAGGGGTTGCACGTTCCCAAATACAGTATTCGCTCTCGTGGTCTACTCAAGATGCAGGGGGCACACACCCTACTTTATCTGGAAGGTTGTTGCGTCAATATGTTTGTGCACAAGAATTGGGAGACAACCGGATTCATTCTCTGTGTCAATCATTTTGTTGGTGCTGCTTGGATTCTGGGTCTATATGAAGTTCCGAACTTCTGTTTTCCTGAGATCTAATCTGAGATGAATTTCATTGACTTCAATTGCATTTCCAAATTATGTCTCTTACGCAGTGAAATGTCTTATACTATGACTATGATGGACAAACAGTTATTATATAGTATATATATTATATAGAAGTATATAAATACAGTGTGTAGTATTCACTTGATCTGCTCAATTAGAAACAGTTTTATTGCTGATGCAGGAGGTTAGAAGGAGTTCTGTGTCCAAGAAGCGGTTAAGTTAGTTTAATACTAATTTATACACGCTATTGGAATGGATGCAACGTGATCCCGCAGTGTCATCCTATAAATATGTTCCATCCGGTCTATCTAAATTTTACCTGACGGTGCCAGCAACAGGTCGTGATTAACCCACGCTTGTTCATGTTGTTTGAGTTGGAGAAGAAATGTTAAATGTCTTTCTTCATAACTTATTACTATCCCACTTCTCACTGTTGTCTGCCTCAAAATAAAAAACCAGAAGGACATAACAAACAGCTAAAAAAAAATCATTGTTCTCCCTGCAGATTATTTTTGGGGAAACTTGATGGAACACATTGATTAATATATAGAAATAAAGAGAAAATTTATTTCACACAGGACCGTCTGTAATACAGAACTTTACAATTCTTTAGCTGCTAAAACATTGAAACATTGCTCCAATGATCTATTTCAAAGTTATAATGTGTTTAGTAATAAAATATAGGTTACAGTGAAGACCTTTTAAGTAAACAGGAAAATGAATGCACCTCCCCGAAGGCCTTGCTTTATTTCAGAGTTTCTTTACCACACTCAGAAGTCAGATTATGTTTCATCAACTAAAGAACATTACATCCGACCTCTTTGTGGAGCTATAGGTGACTGTATTTTTGGGAAACGGTTGTAAACTTTCTCTTTTCTGCTGGCACTGTGGTTGAGCAAGGATAAAAATTTGCAAACAAGTTCTTCGACGGCTTACAAGTGGCCCCAATCCAATCTGATGATTAGGTCTTCAGGGTTATTTTGTATTCTTTACAGTCACTTCAATGTATCACTTTGTAGGTGGGTGAGCCAAATTTACTCCTCAGAAACTGCAGCAAAGCGATCTTACGCTTCTCACGCGATCTTACACAGCTAGCATTTATCAAAATCTTCTCCCTAAAGAACACATTTGAAAAGGGTTCCCTTTGTGCTGGTGGACATATCCAATTCAATAATGCTCAGCAAAAGGGCCTGCTATAATCATCTGACAGTGATTGTGTCTTTTATATTCCTCTTTCTTGACAATACCTTTTTTCTTTTTTTTATAAGGCAGGAAGTGCCAGAACCACTAACACTGGGATTGTGCCTCAGCTTGTCTGACATTGAGTGGAGTCATTTAATTTCCATATCAAAGGTACTCCAGGAAAATAAGAAAACCTGCACAACCCAAGCAGCGCTAGTCTTTTGCTTTTGATCTGCAGAAAAAGGGGCAAAGAGTGATTATTAGAGAAGCTGGCGAGGAAAAGTAGGGGGGTGAAGATGTACAAAAAAGGAAAATGCTTTGTATTCCACATCTAAAAGGTGTGTCTCTCACAAATGGTGTTTTGTGTCATAAAACACCTTGTTGCAGGGAGGACTGTGATGTCAATTGACATTGAAGGTCAAACTGAAACTAGAACTCTTGTTCTCTCTGTCGCCCCACTGCTTTTTTCCATTTCACTATTTTTCAAACATGTGCATGCTTCAATTTGTCATTCTCCAATTAGACATAAGATACCTGCATCAGAAAGACTATCCACTATGGAGGCTAAACACTCTATTGCTCTCTGATAAAGATTTTGCAATAGAATTACAAAATCCATGGACACCTACATCAAAATTAACACGTCTAATACGGTTTCCTTCTCACATTTGTGGTGAACCCTTACAACGTTTTTACTGTTGTGGCCGGTCATATGTGTATGGGGACAGAACAGCCGGCCACTGGCTCATCAGCAAAAACGGGAAGCAGCCTACGAATGACCCCTTAAATTAAAAATAGTTATAGTGACTTAAAAACAAGCCTACACTAAATTGTAAACATCTGAATCCACTTTAACTAAAGGACCAATGACAACATTTTTGGGCGGCCTCAAACTCCAATGTCTTAAATTAGATGAGGGAAAAATCAGGGAATTAAATCGGACCATAGAACTGGAAGAAGTCCAAGCAGCAATTACAAATATGCAGAGTCGCAAGACTCAGGGGCCGGATGGCTTCACGGCAGTTTTATAAATACTGTCTTGTTGATTTGAAAACAAACTCCAACATCCACAGGTTACTCAATATAATCTAGTTTCCAGTCCGTGCTGGTCCTGGAAGCAGTTGTCTTATTAGTTAAAAAGCTTTTGACCGAATCAAATGGGAGTATCTATTCATGGCCCTGCAGAGATTCGGTTTGTATGATGTTTTCGGCACACTGGATAAGACTGTTATTTCTCATTAAAAAGAGGCACTAGCCAAGGATGCCCACTTTCCCTGTTGCCTTTTGCAATTGCAATAGAACCTCTATCCATTGCATTAAAGCATTTCCACTTTTGGGAGAGTACAGCAAAGTGGGATAGAACATTGCATGTAAATGTATGCAGATGACTGTCTGTTGTATGTGGATAAAACAGTGGCATCTTCTCCCAGAATTAAATCTATTTTAATGGAATTTGGTTCATGAATTGTACCCAATAAACGATTTGGCGTGCAGAATTCAACATTCCTCGGTACCTTTTTGATTAGCCATTCCAGGTATCATTTTTATTGGAACATAACTCGCAGTCTGGCCTCTCTTCATACAGCTAACTTTTACCCCTTTGTTGAAAACATGAAAAATGATCTTAGATGGAGCAACCTTCCTGTATCCCTACCTGGCAGGGCGCAGTCTATAAAAATGAATTTATTCCCCAAACTTTTTTACATGCTTACTAATATTCTTGCCAAAGTCCTTTTTCCGTTCTATTTATAATTATTTAAAACTTTATCTGGACAGTAGCCACAAATGAAGTTCTCCAATAGCTAAGGGACATGGGTGGTGTTGGATTCTGAAAGCCCCTCAATGGAGATCACGCTACAACGAATAAAAAGAGTCACCTGGCTCGAACTTTAAAAATCAAAACGTATTTAATATTTAAACAAAGTGATAAGGAATACAATTTACAAAGTGAAATACAATGTGAATAGTAATATATTTCGCGAAAATAGAGAACTCTCTGACCAAGTCAAAGGTGACTAATCAAAGCGCCTGCCCGGAGAGCTCTAACAGTTTTTCTCTCAGTTTGGTATTTTGAAAACTCCCGGGGGGGCCGTCTTGTTTTGCATTCGAATGTCATTGTTTTCTTCAAAATGTCTCCTCCTGGTTCATCCTCTTCACATCCAAGTGTGAAACTGCACATTCCAATACATTCTATGTAGAAACATTTGGCTTTATGCCTCAATGAGTGAATATAACATAGCATAGTTTGTCTTTATCTGATAGCTAGTACACTTCAATTACAACACAACATATAAGATCACATTTCTTAATTGTTTATCACGTGCAATACTTTGCATCCAATTGCTTATCTAATACCTGACAGGAGAAAAAACTCCCAACAAAAACCCTATTGTGGGGAAATTTGGGAGAAATCCAAAAAGGACAGCAATTAGCTTCTGTCCCCAGGTTTTAACATTACATCCTGACAGGATGTTAATGTGTACAGTATTTATATGATTTACATTATTATAAATTGTTATTGTCTATAATGCATTCACTTCATCTAACATACAAATATAATATCTACTAACATCACACAAACTACAATTCTACGCTAAACATTACTACATGTAATATACCTCTCACCGCTGCACTTCTTAAATTCCTAACAGTGGTCTCGCTCTTCCTAAATTCATTTTTTATTATTGGGTAACTAACATCCAAGAAATATCATTCTGGGATTCTTGAGGCTTCACAATATTGGTGCGTCTTGGATCATGCTAATCATCTTCTCTTACTGGATTGGTGTACTCATCTCTTCCCATAAAACCATCTAGCCACTCTTCTAACCCGATTGTCCTTGCTACTCTGAGAATTTGGATCCAATTTCGTCTTTACTTCAAATTTAGAACAGCTTGTTCTCTGGGTTCTATCAGTAACAATCATGTATTCCCTCTTTTGTTCGGATCTCTTGTTTGTTGATTAACAGTCCGTAACTGCAAACAGTGGTCTGTGGTTTTGATTACATGTAACAAATCCCCGCCATTTTGCTCTCGCTTGCCCCTTAGCATTTGGTAGTCGGCAGTGTCACACAGTCGAGTCTGCCTTCAAGCCGCGTCAGTCTACCTCCAGCTAGGATCAGAGCATAGCGCACCGGCGTGTCTACGCCGTCACTTCTTGCCGGCTCTTCTTCCATTCAGAGCGTTAGAGGCCCTCTCTCTCTGTGGGACCCGGTAGTTAGAGAGAGAAGAAACAATCTGCCATGATAGATGCCCGGCCACCTCACAGCCTGACTTTTCAGTTTGTTTTTGGTTTCCTTACTTTAGCCTGAGACAATTACCTTTGCTGTTGGATTAAGCAAGATCTTGTTGTCCTGCGTCTGTGTTTGGGAAACCTCAGAGTTTCCGTGGATGTAACAGAAGTTTATTCGTTGTAATAAGAGGGACAGAGGGGAGGGTCAAAAATGTACTCAGAAAGGGTTCACCAGGATTCCCGGGGACATCAGGGGTCTCCGCTGGACTATTCCTGGGGTCAGAGGAAGAGAGCAGTTAATTCAGAAGTACATGTGCAGGCCTCTTACCCTGCGTTGGTTGCTCGCTCTACTGTGGCTTGAATATTCTTCCCCCCTCCTTTCCTTCCGGTGGAGGCTTAAAAAACAGGCTCTTGATTGCTTGTATAATTCAGAAGACCCGGGAAGTGAACTTCGAGATGCCTGGGGTAGTAACGCCCATCGACTACCACGCCTTTTGGTGGCACTCGCCTGGCTCTTGGCCGTGTGGGGCACTGCTCACCGGCTGGGCCATCACATACAACCCCCCCCCGTTCAGCTCAAAACCACGGTAGGGGAGCGGCAGGCCACAGGCCGTCCATACTCAACAAGGCATCAGCGTTCCCATGCAGCCTTCAGGCTCTGTGCTCTACTGTAAACTTGAAGTCCTGCAGGTGTAGAAACCAACAGGTGATTAGAGGAATCGCCTCCAGTAAAAACCAGGGTTACCAGTGAGCTAGGTACAACACTTTGGAAACATAATCTTTGAGGACAAGCAACTGTTCACAGATATCAGAGTTCTTCCTGGTTACCCGGTATAACAGCTTATCCTTAACCATGAAATGTGGAAATTACACTTGACTGACCCCATCTGGCTGTTGACCTTCAATCACTTGGACATCTCTCCAGGCTTAGGTCAGGTTGGGATCTCGCAGCTGGGCTGAGCCAAATTGTCCTGGCCTGCAACCTTCCTTTATTTCAACTAGCGGAAATTGAGAGAATACCTCGTCGGATTGTACGTCTTTCAGAGGCTCCACCTCGGCTGACCGTTCCGGGTCTGCTGCTGTTGTTTGGGTCTAGACCAGTGGTTCTCAACTTGTCTGGCTCCGGGACCCACCTTTACCCCTTAATGACGAGCCGCGACCCAATTCGATCGGTCAACATGGGGGGGTGCTTCCGCGTTCTAATTGCCGCGCTGACTGAAAACATGGACGGACGAGCCGGAAAAACACCGACACTCTGCTGCATTAGAGAAAGTCCCTTCAAAATAAAATCCCAGGATGAATTTTTTTTAAACTTTTTTTTTTCCATGCAATGGCCCGCGACCCACTACAAACGGGTCCCACTAGTGGGTCGGGACCCACCAGTTGAGAAACACTGGTCTAGACAGCCTCACCCCCGTTGTCCTCACTAGTGGCTTCCGGGCTGCCATACAACCCAATCAGGGTAAGATATGAGCGGCTTACTTTTCCCAGGCAGTTTCCTGGCTCGCCGTCTTGAGTCCCTATCCTCCGCTGGCCAGTAGCCTGTCCGGCAAAAAAGCACCTGGACTGGTAGTTGCTCGACGACCCCAACCTGCAGGGTGAGTCATCCTCCAGGAGTTATCGCTTGGATTTTGACGGTTGGATACTTCGAGTGTCCCTGTGGATGCAAGACACCGCCATTTCTTCCCCCCAGGGCACGCTGGCAAATTGTGGTCAAACCAGAGAGACCATACTTCCAAGAGTGCCTCTGTGTCTCTCCCAGCAATCTTCACCGCAAACTTTGGGGCTGGGGCTCCCTCATGGGCCCAACAGGTATCATTATCAGAGTGACAAATTGTTAAAGGCATTCTCATCAGTCTTAGCTGCACTTTCTATTCTGTGCTAATTAAAATAAGTCAAGATAGACTGTTACTTTATCAATGCCCCTTGAGGAAATGTTTTACTTGTATTATTTATTATTTATTTAATATGGTGGGCATGGTTAATTGCCTATAATGTATAATCATTTCTTTATTGTCACTGTCAGCTCTATTACCCATTGACATTGGACTAACAGACTGTGAACTCTTAGTTCAGTTTTTTTCTGAGCTGATGAACATGTCTGATTATCTCCCATAACAGTGAGGAGGAGTTGTCGACGGAACGCTCGGAGCCAACAAGTCGATGGTGCTAAGCAGAGCTAAGCAACATAAACCAAATTGTAAACTGGCAAGCTCCAAGTGTGCGCAGGTAGCGCTATCGTGGCTGTAGGTTGTGTGGATGTGAGTGTGAATGGTTGTTTGTGTCTGTGTTAGCCAATGCGATTGGCTGGCTTCCCCATCTCTCGCCTGAAGTTGGCTGGGATTTACTCCAGCCCTCCCCGCAACCCTGAAGGATAAGTGGTTTGAAGATGGATGGATGGAGTGCATTTTGACTTCCGGAAGCAAGCCTGTAGTGGCTGTGTTTCATTCCCCCAACGTTAGTTTTCTCCAAGTCAATATAAAAACATATAACTTGACTCAAAAACCAGTAGCACTTATCCAGTCAATGCTCAAGCATTAATGGGAAAACTGCTCCCTCACGGGTTATCCTCCTTACAATGAGTTTACTGCACTGTGATAGAAGGTGGGCTAATTCCAAGAGTGACAATCTAGTTACTGAGGTTAAAACACAAACATATCTGTCAACTAGTAGTATTCAGTCACTTTGACGCTAATCGATTATCTTCCAAAGACCATGTCAGGGAATGTGGCTGAAAATATATTCTAAGCATGCAAAGTCATAAGATTCAAGATTAAATAACCACAGGCAATGTTCTGCTGTTGACACTCAATCAAAAGGTCATGTAAAATGTCAACAGTGGCAAACCTGGCTTCAGTCCATGATCATATTGGAGAGCATTTTTTAAATGTTTGTCCCATCACAATGCATCCTTTGTAAAACGAGTTTTTCAACTGCATTTGCATTCTGGCCGTCATTCCCATTGATTCCCAACTAACCCGGGTAATTCCTCGGGCAACACAGTGGTGTAGGGGTTGTGTGGCTGCGGAAAATGGGACCAACTGGCGCCTTATATTCTGTTCTCTATCTGGTAAGTGCCCCCGGGGTCCACTGGATTTTCACTCTTCAAGCTTCTGTTCTGCCGGAGACCCCAGGGTTTGCTGTATGTGGCCAAGGAAGCCTGGGAGCAGCATCCGTCCACCCAATTACTAGTACTTCCAGTATTTCAACCCCCCCATGGAGCAATTTCTTACTGTAATGTTTGATGAAGCCCATCAATTAATAACTTCTTAGTTTTCTTAGCTTAGCGACTGTGAGTGAATGGGGAGCGTGGCCAACTTCCAATCAGATGGTTGGCGGTTTGATCCCAGGCCCGGCTAACCTGCAGGTCAATGTGTCGTTAGGAAAGAGACTTAACCCCAGCACTGCTCCTCTAGCTGTGACTACAGTGTATGAATGTTAGTTACTGATGGGCAGGTGCCACTGTTTATAGTAGGTCCTGTCATTAGTGTATGAATGGGTGAATGATGTTATGTGGTGTTAAAGCGCCTTGAGTGGTCAGAAGACTAGAAAAGCACTGTACACATACATTTTACCTAGTCCATTTAGTTTGAATGACAAACATTCCGTCTCCCAAACCCCTCCCTCACCCAATTCCATTATTTCAAAATAAAAGCCTCAATGATTATCTACCTCAACCATGAAGCACAGAAGGAAGCGGTTTTACTACAAAAATAAAAAATTTAATTCACAATTTCTGTATTTTTTCATATCAGCTTCTCCTATTTCTATTTTTTCAGCAATGTTTAGAATTTATTTCAGCTTTTTTCATTTCTGTACTTTAAGCAACTTTCTGAAATTAATTTCAGCTTTATGTATTACAACACATTTCCAGCAAGAAATGCATTTAGTTTGTATTCATATTGGATAGAAGAAACACAAAACATCCAGAGGTTAGTCCAGCTCGATGCTTAGATGCCATTGAGAGTGCTTTTGGATCTGCGGAGACTGGCGAAGACGTTTATTTTGCCTTTAGGTTGTTACAGCAGCAGCCAAAGGAAAAGTTGTCGGACTTTCTTAGGCGTTTGGAGTTGTCGTTGAGCAAGGTGGTTCGTCGTGAAGGTCTCCCTCCAGGCCGGGCCGACCGCGCTCGAGTGGAGCAGTTGCTGCGAGGTGCGATCCACTCGGATATGATGCTGGTCCAGCTCAAGCTACGGGAACGGAGAGAGGATCCGCCAACTTTCTTGGAACTCCTGAGTGACATTCGCAACGAGGAGGAATATGAGTCTTCAAGGATGAAGCTGAACACATCTATCCAGAGAGTTCATGCGAGGCCTGACCTTGACAGTAGACATGAAGATGTGGAACATTTGAGGTCTGAAGTTCAAGAACTCAAGTCAATGTTCACTGCCATGAGGTCTCTATCTAGCCGAGCGGTAGTGTATGGTAAAGAACCGGAGTCACTAACGAAAGTGCTCGCCCCAGAGACTGGCAGTGAAGAAGAAGTAGCATCCCTGAGGAAACAAGTGAAGAACCTGCAAAAACAAATAGTAGGCCAACAGTCTGAATCCCCTGCAACAGCTCTAAGAGTAGAGCCATCAAGACAAACTTACAGTGAGACTAGAAGGCAACCATCTTTCGACTCGGATGTGAACTTTTGTTATCGCTGTGGTGAAAACGGCCATTTCTCTGCCAAATGTCATAATGCAGAGAATCAGGCCAAAGTGATCCAGAAGTTGATTCAATCTCTAAAGAAAGCTAAACAGGGTGAATCATCAGCTCAAGCAACAGGAGGCAGTCACA
The DNA here is from genome assembly GCF_949316345.1 of Pungitius pungitius. Taxonomy (NCBI): domain Eukaryota; kingdom Metazoa; phylum Chordata; class Actinopteri; order Perciformes; family Gasterosteidae; genus Pungitius; species Pungitius pungitius. The sequence goes on from NC_084901.1 coordinate 28,229,917, forward strand.
CAGTGTGTTCAGCTAAGAAAAGTGAGATAATCACAGTGCAGAGAGACATTCCCCAGGGATTAATTGGCCCCTCTTCAATTGTACCAGTGAAGATAAATGGACAACCGTGCAACGCTCTCCTTGATAGCGGCTCCCAAGTCACAATAATCTTTGAGTCCTGGTACAAGCGTCATTTACCTGATGTCCCAATCCAGCCAGTGTCCGGGTTGGCAATATGGGGGTTGAGCGAAAACAGTTACCCTTACCTGGGATATGTGGTGGTGGATATGGCGTTTCCAGAGAAGGTAACAGGCACCAAAGAGAACCTGTCAGTCTTGGCTCTGATTTGCCCAAGTCCCTCAAGTCCTGAGCAGACTCCTGTGATTTTGGGCACCAATGCTAACCTGTTCCAGAGACTCTCCAGACTGTGCAAAGAGACCACCGGAGTCGACATTGCCCAGACACTTGGCATTAAAGCAAGGGACCCAGTCATGCACCCCGACCAATCAACTGCTGAGGGAGAAGAGGAGGAGGTGGGATGTGTGAAGTGGATGGGTCCAGGCTCACTTACCTTACCTCCTGGGGGTGAGTGCTGTGTCATCTGTGAAGTGGAGTTGAAGCAGCCTCTGAATAAAGACATGCTGATGGTTGAAGCCTCACCCCTCACTCCGTTACCGGCTGGGGTGCTGCTGCAGCCCATGGTCATACAAAGTGCAGCAGTGAATGAGGGCCATTTTACTGTGCTGATCATGAATGAGTCTCGGAAGGATATAGTCATCCCAGTTGGAATCGTCCTAGGACAGCTGTGCCATGCCGATCCAGTAATTCCATCACCCAAGGCGGGAGCTGAGACTGTTCCAACCAAGTTAGATCCTGAGCTACTTCAGTTTGGTGACTCACCCATCCCCCCTGAATGGAAAGAGCGACTCCGTCAAAAGCTATGTGAGCGAGCAAATGTGTTCTCATTGCATGAGTGGGATGTCGGCCTGGCAAAGGACGTGGAGCACCACATCAGGATGACCGATCCAAAGCCATTCAGAGAACGTTCCAGGCGCCTCGCTCCAGCCGATATTGATGATGTCCGCAAGCACTTGCAGGAGTTGTTAAAGGCTGGAATCATTTCTGAGTCACGTAGCCAGTATGCATCACCAATTGTGATAGCCAGAAAGAAAAATGGGCGTATCAGAATGTGCATTGACTATAGGACCCTTAATAGGCGCACGGTTCCAGACCAGTACACCACCCCGCGCATAGATGATGCGTTGGATTGCTTAACTGGGAGCAAATGGTTTTCAGTCCTCGATCTGCGCAGCGGGTACTATCAGATTGCCATGGCAGACCAAGACAAAGAGAAAACCGCCTTCATTTGCCCCCTTGGATTTTTCCAATTTGACAGGATGCCCCAAGGCATAACAGGAGCGCCGGCGACGTTCCAAAGACTAATGGAGAAAGCGGTTGGCGATATGAATCTCCTGCAAGTGCTAGTATATTTAGACGATCTCATAGTCTTTGGACGCACGTTGGAAGAGCACGAAGAGCGCCTGTTGCAGGTGTTAGACAGACTTGAAGAAGTAGGGCTAAAACTCTCCCTTGACAAGTGTCAATTTTGCCAGCCCAGGGTCAAGTATGTAGGCCACATTGTTTCAGCCGATGGTGTTGCTACTGACCCTGAGAAGATTGAAGCAGTCACCAGGTGGCCAAAACCCACAGACCTTAAGTCCCTGCGATCCTTCTTGGGTTTCTGTGGTTATTACAGACGCTTCATAGCGAACTACTCCTCCATAGTTAGGCCCCTCACTGAACTGACCAGGGGCTATGCGCCGACTCAGCCAGGAAAGAAGCAGGTCCTGGACAAGAACAAGACCTACTTTAAAGTTTCAGAACCGTTCAAGGACAGATGGGACCAGCCCTGCACGGACGCTTTCAATCGCATCATTCAATGTCTGATTAATGCCCCCGTGTTGGCATTTGCCGATGCCAACAAGCCATATGTCTTACATACTGATGCAAGTTTCCAAGGGATTGGTGCCGTGCTTTACCAGGAACACCCAGAAGGGCTAAGGCCTGTCGCCTTTGCCAGCAGAAAGTTGAGCTCTCCAGAACAGCGATATCCAGTACACCAGTTGGAGTTCCTTGCACTGAAGTGGGCGGTAGTGGATAAATTCCACGACTACCTTTATGGAGCCAGGTTTACTGTACGCACCGACAACAACCCATTGACCTATGTGCTTACCACGGCCAAACTCAACGCGACTGGTCACCGTTGGCTTGCAGCCTTGGCCACCTATGATTTCGACATACAGTATCGGCCGGGTAAAGCGAACATAGATGCTGATTTGTTGTCCCGCAACATCCCTGAAGAGGTAGAGGATGGAGAATGGGATAGCATGGCCCAGAATGTGGTGAAGTCCATATGTCAGTGGGTGCAGGTGGAAGACACACCAGACACGTCCCTGAGATGTGTGGTGCAGTTAGAAGACACTTCAGCCGGTAGTCCAGACGTGTATGCCTTTCCGTCACAGTTACACTTGAGCTCACTGGAGCAACTGTCAAAATCAGAATTAGTGGCTGCTCAGAAAAGAGATCCAGTGGTTAGGCAGGTGATTGAGGCTGTGAAACGGGGAGTTTGGCCTAGTGGCAAAGACGTAAATCCAGAGATGAGGTTGATGAAGAGGGAAGTTGGCAGACTTGCGATGAGAGATGGACTTCTGCTCCGAGCGAGTAAGAAAGCTGCAGAGGAGACACTTCAGTTAGTGCTGCCGGCCCAACTCAGAGAAGTGGTGTTCCATTCTCTTCATGACGACATGGGTCACTTAGGAGTGGAACGACTGACTGACCTTCTAAGAGCAAGATTTTACTGGCGGAGGATGGCTCAAGATGCAGAGCAGTATGTCCGAAATTGTGGACTATGTCTCACTCGCAAAGCACCTGCCAAGAAAGCTGCTCCCCTACATCACATCACTAGCAGTGGTCCACTGGACCTGGTGTGTATTGACTTTTTGTCCATGGAACCCGATTCCAGAGGCATTAGTAACGTCTTGGTGGTGACAGACCATTATACCAGATATGCTCAAGCCTTCCCTGCGAGGAATCAGAAAGCCCTGACGGTAGCACAGATCCTGGTTGAAAAGTATTTTGTACACTATGGCTTACCTGCTAGGATTCATTCTGATCAGGGAAGAGATTTTGAGTCGAGACTGATCAAAGACATGCTGACAACCTTGGGCATACGGAAATCGCGAACGACTCCGTACCATCCACAAGGAGATCCACAGCCGGAGCGTTTCAACCGTACACTGCTCTCTATGTTGGCGACATTGGGGCACGAGAAGAAGAGATCCTGGAGTCAACATGTAGTCTCATTAGTGCACGCATACAACAGCACGAAGAGTGACGCAACTGGATACTCTCCTTACTACTTGATGTTTGGTAGGGAACCGAGACTACCAGTAGATCTGTGTTTCAACACAACACAACCTGGGAGCCAGGAAAGAGAGCGTTACCAGTATGTTGAAAGCCTGAAGCGTGACCTGCAAAGAGCCTACGAACTGGCCAACCAAGCCGCCGACAAGACTCACTTGCGCAACAAGAGAGCCTATGACCAGAAGGTCAGTTTTCAGAACATCCAGGAAGGAGACCGGGTTCTTCTCAAGAATTTAGGACTCAAAGGGAAACACAAGCTGGTCGGCCGATGGAGTGCCATACCGCATGTGGTGGTAGGCAAGATGCCGAACTTACCTGTATTCCGTGTGAAACCTGAAGGGGGCCGAGGTGGAGTTAGGACCCTCCATCGAGATCACATCTTACCAATTGGGCCGTCAGTGAGGATCCCACCAGCTGAAGATTGTGAGGAAGTCCCTGCGAGACCGAGAACACGCTCAATCAATAAGAGACAAATACAACCAATAAGGAGTCAAAGAGAAGAGGGCACAGAGACGTCCGATTCCTCGTCTGATGTGGAGGGTAACAGGTCCTGTAGACCATACCGGGAGTATCTGGAGAACCTACTAAAGAGGAGAGAAGAATATGATGGAGATTCGGAGAGCTCAGAGAACGAGGAGGCCAGAGAACTGACTCCTGACGGTGCCGCGGAGGAGCCTGAGGCGGACGGAGAAGAAGAAGAAGGGCCGGCACTGACCAACACAGACTCCTACAACTCTGAAACCGACCTGGAGGATGGGAGAAAAACTGTTGGTGCCCCAACACAAAGACTGAGCTCTAAATCAAAAACCGACAGAGTACTTAGGTCACAGACCCGTGGGAAAAGAACAGTAAAACCAGTGTTGAGACTTACCTATGATGAACCTGGAAAAGCTAGTGAGCAACCACTAACAATTGCGCATAGAGGTATCATTATCAAACTTGGGTAAAACTAGAGCATGTTTAGTTCCAAATGAGTATCCAGTTCTGATGGGCTCTTTCTCATACATAGTTAAAGGCTAAATAACATGTAATGTTAAGAGTGCCTGGTTTATGTCTATGGGGACATTTAGACATTTAGTAAGGGGAGGATGTAGCCCTATGGCCAATTGGGTTGTATCTTGGAATGATTGTATTTTATTTGTGTGTTTGTTATTGTAGTTAATGTTGAGCATGTTTAAACATTGTATTAATTGAAGGGATAGTACTCCAATCAGAAAAGAGGGAGAGAAGAAGAAGAGGAAGAGGGACGAAAAAAGAGGGAGAGAAGAAGAAGGGGATACGAAGAAGGATGACGGACAATAACAAGACAGCGTAAAGTGAGATAGTAGAGGGATTAACGAGCGGAACGGCGAGTGACTCTCCACTAGAAAAGACAGCAATATCTGCACGATTTGCGCTACGTTGGTTTTGTTTTGTGTAACGGAACTCGGATAGAGATCCGCGCCGTTTATAGGACCGCGGCGGCAATAGCGCAGTGAGCCAGGCTTTAGCTTGGGAGATCCGGACCTGCACGAGAGGGAGAGAGAGTATCCAACCCGGCCACTCTTTTAACCATCGGTTCGCGGATCCGGAGGGACCAACACCGCTACGGACGTCTGCGACGCCAGCCCCGATTCCGACTCGCCAACACCGTGAGGAGGACGAGTGAGTGTTCAGGGGGCACTTTGGCGCGAAGTAGCCATTTTTCTTATTAGGAGGCTTCCCCGCTCCCTCCCCCGCGCAACAGGCCTGCACCGTACAGTGGACAATTGATTGGGTACCCACGTTTGGTTTATGTATATTAGTTAGTTACCTGCCGGCTTAGATAAGTAATGGTTGGACAGAAGCCTAATGTTTGAGTGTTATTTTATGTGTATTTGTGAATCCCATGTCCAGTAAAATGTTAAATGTATTCTATTGTGTACGTGGGATGTCTTCCTAAATAATTGGTGTGATAAGGTGCTAAAATAATAGGGATAACAGTGTAGTAACCTAGTATAAATTAAATAGTTAAGAATTCGGGCAGCGCACTCCTTTAACAAAGCCAGGACAGCTAGGGGGCGCTACACAAGGTTTTATTTAAACTTTAATCAAATAAGCTAAATTTCCCAACAACAAAATTGTGGCTAATGAAATTGCTGTGTGGCTTGTAACATTGGAAAATAAAGGAACATTTTTAATGTTGACTTATTGCTGTGCAAATAAGGTGTTTAGTTTTGCAAAGGAAGCACATTGAGTAGCCTTTTAGAGTCAATAACAAAAATATATCCTCGATCTCTGAGATTGTTTATATGTGAAAGAAAAGGCGCACTGGGCCTTGTTTTAAGGCCATTTGCAAGTTTAGAGTGGACTTGGGGCTAAGAAGGATTAAGCAGACGAATCCCTATCAAACATCTTTAAATAAAATAATCTGTCAATCTGAGGAACGATTTCAGTGATCCAGACTCTGAAATGTCCTGTGTTGCTGCTAAATTGTCAAAAGTAAAAGGTGTATTCTAAGAGGTTTTAACCAATTTATGATATGCAGGGTACGGCTGGAAAAAATCATGGATGCTCAGCAGGTATTCTCAGGCCAAAAACTGGGTTAAAATAAAAAAATATTGATTTGCAATGATGAATACTGGGCTACTCCGACTAGCGGGGACTTGCAGTTTGATTTCAAAGTTGTAGGATATCAATACTGTAGCAGGTGGCGCTCTGAATTGGGAAGTGGCACTTTGCCAGGGAATGTCAGTTTCCTGTTGGGTAGCCAGAGTGTTGCTGGACCCACAGCAGTGTGGGGAAATCCCCGTTTCTATGAATTAAAAAAATCTTTGCTGGTTGTAATTTTGTATTATTGTGTTGCAGTCATCATCCCACTACCTGCTGTACTTTTATTAGTTTTGATTTTGTTTTCCGTAGTTAGTTCCGGGTCCGTTGTAAGTTGTTCCCTGTATGTTACAGATGTAAGAGTGACTAACTACTTTAATTTTTGTCATCTGGTCACTTTCCCTGCATTTCTCTGTACTTTCTGCTGTGCTCTCGGTAGATAACCTGATCCTGGGTGAACTAAAGGGTGGTTTGGTTTTGCCGTGATTTGCTGTGTACACAGGTGTGCAGTGCTGTGCCAGTTAAGCAGGTTTGGCCGCCGTGTATGGATCATTCAGGTATCGCTCAGAGCTTGTATTGTGTCAGAGTTTGTGACGCCGGATTCAATAAATAGTTAAACTTTATTTTGCTTCCGTTTCTTATACCCATAAGTTAACAATACTATCATACAGTTGCATAATTTAAGTGCAGAGAAATATTGCTGTAATAGCAAATAATGAAGCCCCAATGGGCAGAGTCTTTGGATGGGGCAGGTTTTCTGAAATGTGTTGCAGTAGCTGTATGATGTGGGATAATTTCATCAACAAAACGGCTGCTGTAGGTTTCATTAGAATTTATACACCAAACCTCAAATTGACTATGGTCTAATGAACCAAAATGTTCATCTTTTGTCTGGAAATGTGCCCCCAACAACGTTTCATGTTTTATTTAACTTGCTTTTTTAAGAGCAATAGTCACTAAAATGTCCTAGGTATCAGGGCAATATTATCTACATCTTTTTAAATATTTCTGGAATCATCACGCCTGTAGCTCAAGGCTCTCGCTAAAGAGATTCTATCAGAAAAACATTGAAAGCATATCCAAGAACGCCTAATGAAAAACAGGTTATTTCTGCACAACATGGTGCGTGTATAACAATAGTGTGGCAAACTCGCCAGTGGACAAATTATTGCATTGCCTAACAAGAGTTTCTTCTTATACAGCCTGTGGTAAAATAACTCATATTTTCCATTTAACCTATGCGGTGGAAAAGGTTTATGGAATATGTCAGAATATCTATGAAAAGGCCCTCTCTTGGTTGAAAACATGGTTAACCTTTAGTAGTTATTTCTCTTTGTGGGAAGCACAAAATCAAATCATGTCCGATTTGACAGGGGGAATTGGTTTGCATTGTTCTGCGGTCAATTTAATTTTGCTCCAAACTTTTCCAGGCACCTTTTCACTGTGTGTCTTGCAGTCTCTGCTTGTGGTTGCAATTCAGGTAACTAAAGAGGAATAGACAGGAGACATGGGTTTTCTGTTTGAATTCAGCAACAGACACAGACATTCACCACCCACACACTTTATCTCCCATTTGGATAGACAGCATTGACCTCCTCTATGGATATACGTGTAGAGCATAAATTACAGAACAGAAGGACAAACACCATTGTTGTGCAAAAATATTGTACCCAAGTCTTGGTTCCCTCTTCATCCGCCTGGTACAAATACTTGGAGCTCTGTTCCAACTACTCTCTTCACTTTTTTTCTCAGGACATATGACAATGGTATTGAACCTACTTTCTGTTACACGGGTGCACAAATAAAAAATTCTTTTAACAAAACCTGCACTGTGTCTCTTGCTACGCCTAAGTTTTTATTGTATTTTAGCAAAACTACAATCTACTAGTCTGGGTTGTGACCAGAGCAAAAAGATCGTGGACCAAAGTTGCCAAAACAAGTTTTCTTCGTAGGGTGGCTCGGCTCAGCCTTATGCTGCGTTCACATCAAAAGCGAAGTCAATTATTTGCGTGAGTAGATTAGCTAAATGATGTCAGTCTAATTTTCATAATTGTAATGGACTTTGCGCATGCAAAGACGTGTGGGTCTCCTCTGCTTTGACAGCAGCTGGCCAGGCTCCTGTTGGACTAACTAGCTGACAACAGTAACTGCAGAACAATACTTGCTTTCTTGTCAGACACCAGAAAAGTCTCCAATAACACCAGAAAAAGTCGCTAGACTTGTTAGGTTTGGAAAGCTGTCAGATTTAGCGAGACTAATCTGAAGTGAAAGGAGGAAAAGTTGGAGGGGAAATTAAGACGGTGTGGAAATTGCAACGCTAATTGGCCAAAGCTCGTCAAATGTATTCAAAGTTCATTGCGAAGACAACATCCTCATTTCTCTTTTTCTCATTCCAATATCAAAAATATTTGATGTAATTTGTTGATTGTGTTAATCAACATGGGTCATGCTTGTTTAGCAAATCTACATTCTCTGTGAAGGCAGCTCACTCGTGGAATGCTGTGCCGCATCACAATGCGCACAAAACCTTTAAATACAAACCTTAAGATTGGCTTGTTGCCAATCAGGTGTGCAAGCACTGATGTGCTGTCCGTCCTCCCTGCTTGATTGACCTATAGATTAGTCTTACTCAGTTTTGCTAGTTGTATCTTTTTTTTAGCAATACACACATTCAACTACCCACAGGAGCTCTCTCAAGCTGGGCAGCGGTTCATTCACAGCGCCTTTCATGCAAATACGACAGCACAATCAGATTGCGTTTATGCATATACAGTACATGTCATTTAGGTGACGCTTTTGACTTACAACAAGAGCATTTCAACTGTAGAGATACAAACTCAGAAGAACAAGAAACCAATTTGATCAAACGATCCATTTTACAACGTTATAGATAAGAGCCATTTTAAGGACAATTTAAGTTCTAAAATTTCTGCTGTCTTGAGGGGGTATTGCACAAAAGTAGAATAAAGAAATCGGGGCTATGTGATTAAGCGCCGTTTGACTTAGTGTGACCTGCTCGTTACGGCTTAATCGGTTGCACGTTTAAGCCGCAACGATTACGTTTAGAATACGCTGCGCGCAGCATATTTCTCACCCGCTGAGCAGCAACTTATAATGGAAATGCATGAGGAGGTGAAGCATATCATACGCAAAAAAGGGAATACGGCAGCTGTAACTAAGAGAAAAAAAGCAGACAATCGCGGACAGACTGAATGCGTAAGGATTTTGAAATATCTCAAGGAATGTTGTACATTGTTTCAAAACTGAGCAGAGGGAATTAAACCTCTGGAAATTTATCCAAAAGACAAGGCCTAATTTTAAACCCTTATCCACAATGCGAGGATAAGTTTTACAACCATATACACAAATCTCTATGCTGTGTCTAATTCTAAATATCTTTCTAGAATTAATGTTCATACAGAACAAACATGACTGGACAGCAAAGATCCTGGCAACAAGTCAAGATGAAATATAAAACCATTTTGCAGGCTGGTAAGTGCCTTAACAGAGGATGTTGCATGTGTACGGACTGTGGAAATCGTCTTTGGTAAAACAAATTCTTGTGGCCAGGGAAGGTAATGAAGATGTGTGCCAAGGACTCCAGGGCCAAACACACACTTCGGACGGCATGGCAAATAGTGCCTTTATTTACAGTTTCGGCATCTCTATATATAAAAACATGCCGCTTGCAAAAAAGCGCAGACCATCTGTGGGATAGTGAGAGCATGGCTTCACGCTGTACAATGCTGAATTTTATGGACCCAGCAGTCTGCACAAATAACGGATTCCATCTCCAGAAAATCTATACCTCTCATGCAGGTACTCGTCGGGAACAGCTTAAGGGTCTGATCTGTCCCGGAACACCCTCTCACATCTGAAAGCACGTCTTAATATCAGCGCTTCTTCATCCATCGTTCAGAAGTGGACATGCCATTGTGCAGGAAGAAACACAGGTGAATGGACTTTATATATTGCCCTCAAAACGTTTACAATTGTTCACTCCGCACTGCGCAGTTTCGCCCACCAGCGGATTGTCGGATTTAATTCAACCTGCTTTCGTGCAACCAAGTCGGAGCTAAATTCCTCCAGGATAACCTGGATAGCCCGGCTTAATCCCTTATCTGGGTTTCATGCAATAGGCCTCTGATGTCAGAGAGCTCATTCCACCATTTGGGAGCCAGGACAGCAAAGAGTCGTGATCTTGCCGAGTGTTTTGATCTCAGTGAGGGAGGAACAAGCGGCTTGGCAGATGCAGAGCGCACGGGTTGGGATGTACATTACATTACATGTCATTTAGCTGACGCTTTTATCCAAAGCGACGTACAATAAGTGCATTTCCACACAGATACAAACTCAGAAGAACAAGTAACAAGAAAGTACATTTTTCATCAGGTAGGGTTTCACCATGTCCTATATGTATAACTATTATAAATATATGTATAGAAAATCTATTAGAACATGTATATGTACAGCGGGTGAAATAAGTATTGAAAACATCACAATTTTTCTCAGTAAAGACATTTCCAAAGGGAGCCATTGACATGGAATTTTCACCAGATGGTAGAAACCCAGAAATAAAGTTGTGTAGTAAGGTTTACTGATATTTATTCAATACTTTGTACAAAAGTCTTTGTTGGTAATAATAGACGTCTCCTCTATGGAGAAACTAGTCTCATGCATTGCTCTGGTGTGATTTTGGCCCATTCTTCAAGAGTTTTCAAAGCTTGAAGGTTCCATGGGCCTCTATGCATCTAGATCTACAATGAGATTTAAGTCAGGTGATTGGATGGGCCATTCTAGCTTCTTTATTTTCTTTGAAATCAGTTGAGAGTTTCCTTGGCTGTGTGTTTGGGATCATTGTCTTGCTGAAATGTCCACCCTCGTTTCATCTTCATCATCCTGGTAGATGGCAGCAGATTTCTGTCAAGAATGTCTAAATTTGCCCATTCATCCAATTATGTGAAGTTTGCCAGTACCATTTGCTGAAAAGCAGCCCCACACCATGATGTTCCCACCTCCAAACTTTACTGTTGGTATGGTGTTTAGGATAATGTGCAGTGCCATTTCTCCCCCAAACATGGTGTGTATCATGGCATTCAAACAGTACAATTTTGTTCTCATCTGACCAAACTACATTCTCTGAGTATTTCACTGGCTTTTCCAAATGTTGTGCAGCAAACTTTAAACGAGCTTCAACATGTTTTTTCAGCAATGGAGTCTTGCATATTGAGCGTGCATATGGCCATGGCGGTGGAGTGCATTACTTACTGTTTTCTTTGAGACAATAGTATCTGCTAATTGCAGGTCTTTTTGAAGCTCTCCACAAGTGGTTCTTAGCTCTTGGACAAACTCTTCTGATTATTCTTTTCACTCGATCAGAAAACTTGCGAGAAGCACCTGATCTTTCCATTATGGCCCCAACAGTGCTCACTGGAACATTCAGAAGCTTAAATGCGCCAATAACCAATGCCATCAATGTGTTTTGCAACAATTAGGTTGAGACAGTCTTGAGACAGCTCTTTGCTTTTACATCACAAGATGTGTATTGTGTGACACCTTGGCAATGAGACCTTTTTGTAGGCCATCAGTTGGGACTGAACCAGCTGATATTAATTTGAACTGACAAGGGTCTGGATTCCTTTTTAATTACTAATAGTTTTGAGCTCCAAAATGTTTTTGCACCTCCCTATCTTCATGTGTTCAATACATTTTCCCTGTGTCATTTCACATTATTACACATAACTTTTTTTCTGAACTTCTTTGTTTTGGTGTATTTGGTTAACACATGTATACCGTCCTCTTTGTTTACCTTTTTTTCCCACCTCCATGCTGTCACTAGTTATCCTATTATGACGTCACATGGCAAAGACCTGTAGATTGGGGTTTCAGCGAGGGTGATTGTAAAGGTCAAACCACAAAAAGTGACAACTTTGTTGAATAATAAAAGTATTTGATTGCCTGGACAGGTCCTGACACTTCTAACATCATTCTAGAATCCCTTTATCTGGATACACACGGTTTGATACTAAAATATTTGACAGGACAGTGTTGCATATCTCTAGGAATTATTATAGTATTGGCTTATTCATCGTGGATTGTTATTATTTGCAAAAGAACCTTCCATTCTATGTTTCTCTGGCTATTTCATTAAAAACATATCCCACACAGCAGCCCAAGTCAAGGAAAGAGCTGGCTCTGGTGCACCGGAAATAAACGCTGTTTGTTTGAACACCGTACAAAGTATCACAAGCTCACCAAGTGAGCTTTCATTCACTGCTCTAAGGCAGTTTGTTTAAAAAAAGAGGAGGAAAATTTACAATAATACTAGAGTTCATTTTGAGTTTGAGATACCTTTTGTGTTTCAGAAACAATGTTACCAAGGCAATGTTTGTCATGTGTGCCATTTGGCATGTAGTACTTAAAGCTAGTGGTGTAAATATAATTGCGTTTTGAGTTTGTGTTTGTGTTTGATTTTAAGAAATCTAAAAAACTTTTTCAAATTGTCACTTGAAGAGTTCTTACAGGACAGCTCTCAACCAAATTTAATTGCAAACCACAAAATGTCAGTCAACCCTCTAATGGATCAGATCTCTTCATAAGAATTTATCCTCTGGGTACCATAAATATCTGTGCAAGATGTCCTGACAACCTATCATGTAGTATACTTCAATGATTAAATCAAGACCTAAGTGAAGGACTGCCTGTCACGCCCTAATTGTGTTAACCTGTTTTCCCTTGTCTCCTCCTACAACGGGTGTTTCCCGTCTGTCAATTATTATTATTATCAATTATGGTGCATTTCCACCGAGCGGTATGGTATGGGTTGGTACGGGTCGGGTCTGTTAACCATGATTTCCACCACCAACAGTACCCTTACTTGATAGGCGTTGGGTATTCCAGAAAGTAGTGGTAACGTCACTTGATAGGCGTGGTATTGGATGGAAAGTAGATTGACGTCATTCGATTGCGCGAAAACTGAAAGCTAACCGCAAACAACTATGGAGGACATACAGCCGATCCTGTTGTTGCTTCTCGATATGTGGCTGTTTGTAACAAGGAGATGACAATCTTTGTTTGAGCAAAGGGTACATGTTGCAAGGAAAAACACAGCGAAAAATACAGACGAATTCGGAACGCGCAAATGGCGACACTCTTTCAACCAATCAACGTTCTGCAGTGAGTCTATCTCCACCCTTTAGTACCAAACAACTGTGCCATGTACCCCAACGGAAGGGTACCCAAAAAGTGGTTCGGATTTTTGGTACCTTTCTCAAGTTTTGGCAGTGGGGACACAAATAAAAGGGTACCAACCCGTACCGCTCGGTGGAAACGCGCCATTAGAGATCTCACGTGTACCGAACCCCTGCCTGTCTACGACGACGACACTGCCCGCCACCTCTGTACCCCGACCCCGTGTACGGACCCCTACCCGTCTACGACAACGACACTGCCTGTCGAATTCCTTATTATTAAAGATATTTGATATTTCCTGCATCTTATTTATGTGCGGTTCTCTGATCCATTGAATAAGTTCATCAGGGTACTGCTTACACTTCGATCCACGTCTACTCAGTAGATGCTTGGTGATCATCATTTGTCAGAAATCAGGGAAATACATACTGATTATTTCGATTTATCCATGTTACACATTGCAAGACACACTAGCCTTTGACCATTTGAACAGATGAATAACTAACATACAGTTTCGTACAGTTGCTCCTCTCTGATTCTTTTAGGATTGTGGCCAACATCACGCGTCACTGTAAAATCACCATTAATCCACAATGAATCTGCTGTCAGATTAGCATTTAACACAGATATGTCTTTTTGGTACACATATGCCAAAACAATCACCTCTTCATTCAATCCTGATAATGACAGCTCCCCCATTCCCTCATGTTCCAACTTTGCTACTTCAACCCAACCCAAGGCTGCTAGGAAGCGCTCTCTACTTTAAAAAAAGAAAGAGGCCAGCCGATAAGCTGGCTAGCTCTACATGCATTATAAAAGGGCAGAACCCCAGTGCTAATTGGTTTTCATTTTGATCTTGCCAGCCTTTGAATATGCCTCTCACCCCTCGGGTAACGGAATGGCCCTGACCACTTTAATTACCCTCCACTGTCGAGAGAGAGCACAAGTCAGATGAAGAGAATGAGATGGAATAAAAGAAGCGATGATGGGAGAACAATCCAGTTCCTGGAGGCTGAGTGAGGGAAATAAAGGAAACGAGGCAGTCGAGGAGGGAATTTTGCAGTAGGTGAATTTGACCAAGGACCATGACCATGATCTTGTGTGGCGTGTCCTTTACATTAATAACATGTTTACAATGATTAGAGGGTTTGAGGCTAGCAGAAAAAAATGATAAAAAAAGGAGTTGGTAGATGAAAAGATGCATGATCTTATAACTGTTAGTGGGGTGGTGTCCACTTTGGGACCCTGTTGATGTTGGTCAAGTATATAGATTCTTAAGCTGGGAGACATACTTTCATTAGAAGTTGAAAACAAGAATTCTATGTTGGGCTAGACTCAGACAACCTGTTTATAAATATCATGATACCATCCAATACTTGTTAAGACATCTCACTTTGAACCAGAAGTGTGTTAGTGCTGAAATCAATAATTCTACAGGTTACTTTTATACAAGTCCATGCTCTAGCCATTGTGTACCTTCAAAATCTTTTCTCATTATTGCACAGTAAGGATTTGAACAAACATAATGGCAAGTCTGCTCTGCCTAAATAGAGCATAGCTCCAAGGTTAAGGCTTTAAAAGCAGTATTGTCAGTACATGCTGTTGGTGGGCAAGGAGGGAGGACTCAGATGCAGTGTTTCAGGAAATAAAAATACTTTTAATTGTCAAAGAACTAAAAAAAATAAACTCAAAACCACTCCACCCAAGAAAAAGAGGAAGGAGGGAAAAAACAAGGTTGAGACATGGATCTTACAAAAAAATCAACATGAACTAGGGATTAGTCTGCGTGGCATCATGACGACGACGACGACGACGACGACGACGAGACGTACCTGAAGCACATGAAGCATAGACAACGATGACACGACAAGAGACTCACATGGCCTAAATACACAAGGGTGCAGGTGATTGGACACAGCTGGAAACAATCAGACACGGCAGACAATCACAGGGGAAGACAGGACAAAGCAGGAAGTGAAGTTACCTCAGGAACACAAAAGACTTGAAACTACAAAATAAAACAAGATAAGAACCCAAACAAGTATTCCCTTTACATACGGATCCCTTATATGAAAAGACGTGAAACTTACTGCTGGTGAAATTACTCCTTTATTTTCTTCCTTTCGTCAAAATACCCTCCTTAAACTCCGTCGTAAAAATAACTTTGGTTCCATGACTTTGGCTGCCTAGAAGAGATGTTAAAGGAAAATGTTACATGAGAGTTTGCTACCTTTCTCAATTTTTCTGTCCCCGCCAGTTGGTTAGTGTGATGCTGCAGCTGTCTTAGGCCTGCCCCCAAATGCTCTTATTGCGTGATGACGCCCCTCTCAAGCCAATACACAGCCCATCAGTTGATGGAGAGTTGAGAGCAGGAAGAGTTGCTAGTTCAACATGTTCAACCCGGTGAAATTCTGCCATGGAGATGATCAAATGTTTGTACTTTGGTGCTTAAAAAAAGATAATTAAAAAACAGTGTCTCAAATACATACTTTCTAAAATGATTACTAATTAATTTATTAGAGATTAATTCATTTCAAAATGTGTGCGATTAGTCATTCTTTACACATTAGTCATTCAATCTATTGACAGCAATGTATATTTGCACACACCGTACCAATCAAAAGTGTGTCCAAATTGAACACTGCTCAAGTTTTCTAAAGGAAACAATCTTTTATCAGGGTGCAGAGCATGAATTCGATTGCACATCTCTGATAATGATCTGGTCAGGTACCACGAACCAACCAACCACCACCACCACCAAAGGAATAACAACCATTCATAATTTCTTAGTTAGGTTCTCTTTATTCCCCAAATAACTTCTAAACATAAATAATTTACATAAACAAACATAAAAAGAAATAAATTATATAAAAGATAAAACTATAAATACCAAATACCACCACAATTACTAAACACAGATTTTGAACTGAACATTGTAAACGCAGAAAGTATATAACCGTGTAAGTAAATGTGCACATTTCTTCAGTAAATAATATACATAAGTACAAATAATAATAAAGTGCAAATTTTAAAGTGCAAATAACCATAATAATAAGTACAAACTGCACAGTTGAATTTTTCACTACACAATAAGATTGTTTGAACATAATTGATAACAAATGCAAAAAAAGCGTCCTGAAGTGCAAAGCAAACTAGGCTAATAGGCTAACGTTACCTGACTATATCTCTGATAGCAGGCCTAATTTAAGCATAATCAGAAATACCATTGCTAGCTAGCTAGCAACCTAAGGAATGATTAAACGTAAATGATAACGGTAACAGAAACGTTGGGCGGCCCGCGGACGAGTACCGAATACGGCCCACCGGCGATCCGTGCGGACATTATGAGCGCGAGTACATGTGGCCAGCCGGCCGCCCGGTGACTGCTAGCAACGGTCCTCACGAGACAAAGTTTGGGGACGCCTGATTAAAAACATTGTCTTAGCTGAGAGCGTCCCGCTGTCTCTTCTTTTTTCTTTTTTTTGCCTTTTCGAAGCAGTTTCAAAGCTGTCTGCAACATTTGAGATTTGAGGCATAATGGAACAAACCACTGGGAAGGGGGGCCGCACAGGAGGTTCCCCTTTTTCTCGACTAATTTGGTCTAGGCCTATTACTTTTGTATTGCTTTGGCATATTAACATTAACACATTAACAACTTTAGACATATTTTATTTGTTATTTATACTAGTAGCCTACTCTGATAAATTTTCACGTCCCAGATTTTTTTATGCCCACCCAGGCACTTGGTGCCCTACGCGCAGTGCGTGTGCGGAGCGCCGGCGCTGCGTGCACTAGAGGGGCAACAATGGGACCACACCCCAAAACAGGGCTGGTTTCGCATGTGGGCATTTCCAGTTTCTCTGTCTTTGACTGATTTTCCAGTAGCGTTGGCTTTAGCTAGTGTCATTACTGGGAGCATCAGGCAATTTCTGTAGGCAACACTACAGAAACTGCACAGCTACATGTGCCAATACCAGGACATTTAATGTGTCCCCCAGCACAAACTCCACAGCAAGAAGGAGATTCCAGGAGACAGGACACTTTATGAGAGCTGGACTCTGCCGTAGAAGGTCCACAACCCATCAGCGGGACCAATATCTGCTGGTTTGTGCAAAGAGGAACAGGTTGAGCACTGCAGCCTGCAGGCCACTGGTGTGCATGTTTCTGCACAAACAATCAGAAACAGACTTCATGAGGGAAAAACTCCGGGCACAAAGTCAGATGGCACCAGGTTGCTCCTCACTGATACCCTTAAACAGATCTGCCGGGACATTTCCCAAAACACCATCCGTCGCCTCATTAGGAGCATGGCACGACGTTGTCAATCATGCATACAAGCACGTGGGGGGCCACACAACATAATGAGTAGCATTTTGAGTTGTGGAATTAATTTGAATTTTGGCATAATGGCCTTGCCTGCCATGTAATATTTTCACTTGGATTTTCAATATATCAATTAGAATATTAATTAGTGAAGTGATCTTGAGGGTTGCAAGGGGAAGGTTCGGAGGAGTTTTCCTTTCCTGAGATCTACAGCAAAAGAAGAAGAAAAGGGGACCAACTGTTTTCTTTCAGCTCGTGAGTGTGTGACTAGTGACTGGTCCGAAACCACACTAAGAATTTTAGAAAGTGTGTTAAAGCAAAATGAAATAAGGAATCAGAAAAATTGATTGCCAAGTATGTTACAATAAATTTGACGTGGCAGTTGGTGCATAACATGAGACAATAAGACAAGACAAATAAGACATTATAAGAGGAAAATACATGTTCAATTTAAAGTTTAATATAGAAGAATAAGAACTAGAGGAATGTAAGATAAACTAAAAGACAGGTGCACAGGTGAACAGAACCATACTTTACACAACTATATTGTGAGTGTGTATGTGAAAGTGATCCAATGTATTTACATACAGGATTTGCAGTGAAAAAACGGATGTCAGAGTCATCAGGAAACTGTTTGTGTGACATGAGGGTTGCTCCTGACAGACCTAAGCCTCCTGTCAAACATTTCTTTTGTATGGGGTGAGAAGAGTCGGTTACAATGTTTCCTAGAAGTGAAGTCCTGGAGGGGAGGCAGATTTCAGTCGATCACCCTGTCTGCAGAGCAGATTTCCCTTTCTGCACCCTTCCCTTCTCCTTGGTTGTGGCTGCAGCGTACCTAATGGGGATGGAAGAGCAGACGAGTGCACAATTATTGTCTTTGGCAGGTTGAATTTCTTCAGCTGACTCAGGAAGAACATCCTCTGCTGAGCCTTCTTAGTGATGGAGCCATGTCACCAGATGGTCAGATTCCCACCTGTAGGCTAACTCATTCCCACCCGAAATGAGTCCAATGAAGGTGACGTCTTTTGCAAACTTCAGGAGCTTGACAGACTGGTGGCGGGAGGTGCAGCTGTTGGTGTGCAGAGCGGAAAGAATGCCGCCTTGGGGGCAACCGGTACTGTTTGATGAAGAGGCTGACACATGTTTTCCTGAGCCTGTCTGAACAAAGCTGACCAGCACAATGCTTCAGAGTGGGGGGGGGGGGGCACAGTCCGGTCCGGCTGCTTTGCGCGGGTTTTGTTTTTTAAAGAGCCGTTGACGTCCCTCTCCAGGATAAAGAACGTCGTCACTAGGGAGTAGGAGGTAAATGGACGGCACAGCGCTTTTCTAGTCTTCTGACCACTCAAAGCGCTTTAACACTACATGACATCATTCACCAATTCATACACTGATGGCAGGACCTAACATACAGAGTGGCCCTGCCCATCAGTAACTAACATTCAGACACTGTAGACGCAGCAACAGGAGCAATGCTGGTGTTAAGAATCGAACCGCCAACCCTCTGATTGGAGGACGTATGTGCTCCCCACTCACCCACAGTCGCCACCAGGGAGGGAATGGTGATGCAGAGGGGTGAGCCCCTGATGGGTTGGAAGAGGGGGGTGGGTGGAGGTCTAGGGCTGGTCGGTGGAGGGAGGATGAAGAGGTGGGAGTCAGGAGTGTCCCATTGTCTATCAAATCTACAGTAGAACTCATTTAGATTGTGGAGGCGGAGGTCATTCATGGAGAGGGGGGTTTTAGGCTTGTGATTTATGATCTGTGTTACAGAAGCAGAGTCACAGCTTCTCGGAGTTCCTCTGTTAACCAGGGTTTGTTGTTGTTATACCGACATGCACAATGGTGCAGGTACACAGCTGCCCTCACCAAAGCCAATATGTTGAGACTTCCTTCAAATTTGCGAGGCGTGTGTAATGATCCATGGCAGCTACCCTCCTCAAAAGAAAAGTTATTACCTACCTAGCACAATTGTGTGCTGTTGATCTAAATATGTTTCTAAATGTCACTCTGACATCTGTTTAACCAAAGCCCTTTCCATTGTAAGCTTGATTTTATTGTTCCACACTATTTCAATAAACACGTAAATCGCACATTGCAAAATGATCACTCAGATCTGATGGGAAGTTTCTTTTGTCATCTTAGTTACTCGTTTCTTCTTCCTTCACATCCTCGTTACAATTTCCACTCCTCTCACTTTACCTTTTGGACTTTTCTGCTCCTCTGCACTCCCACTCCCATCTTCCTTTCTTTATCTCTTCTGTGTGGTATTTGCGGAGCTCCGCTTCCTTGAACTAAAACTTATCAGGCATCTACGGCTGTGTGTATGGAGTTCTGTGTTTGTTCTCAGAGGGGTATCTTTAGTCCAAAATAATATATTCCTACAAATCTTAGAGTCTCAGTTGCACTCAAAGCAGGTTCAAATACGCAAACCTTCTCTGCTATGTCAAATAAAGTCAGTGTCCCGTTTCCAAGGCTGTGCATTACGGCTCCCTGTACTTTGTGTTCTGGTTTTGTTTATGCCAGCAGCGCTTTTCACTGTAGAGTAAAGGTGTGTGCTGGCATGCATCCCTTTATGTTTTCATTTGTGTTTCTGTTTGTGTGCTTCTGTGTGTAGGGCCGTTTGGAAGCAGTCTCTTAAGAGGGGGGTACTGTCACAGTGTTGGCTCGTTTCCTGTTTTATTTTGTAGTTTCCTGTCCCTCATTGGGTTAGATTTACTTACGTTAGATTATCTGCTGTGTCCCTGATTGTTTGGAGCCGTGTCCAATTACCTGCTCCTTCCCAGTGTATTTAAACCAGGTGTGTCTTCTTCAGTTCATTGAGTCGTCGGAGTTGTCTTGTCAATGGTTTTTACGTTGCTCGTGTCCAGGGTACGTGGCCAACTGAGTTAGCTGGATAGTTTTCAGGATAAATGACTTAGATCAGGCTTTTTGGTTCCCTGAAGCACGATTGGCTAAATAACCATGGAAACACATCCAAAACCTTGTACCTGCTCCGGCGCAGGTTAATTTGAGCTCGCTGGATTAGTTCACCATTCCCCCGGAAAAAGGGCAGCTCTCTTCCTCATTGATGAAGAAACAATATCAGTTGGATTAATGTTTTATAGGAGACATCACAATGACGTCCCGTATGAGCGCTGCAGCCAAGCATCGACTGTCTCACAGACCGTCTCAAACAATGTCAATACTGTCTCACACACTCACTCATACTGTTGATCCTTGGGGGTCCCGGAATGAGGACGTACACAGTTGGTCTGTTTATTTCCCACACTCAGTGGTCTCCTGGTGTTGAGCCTCCCCGTCTGGCTGATTCTCCTCCTCTTTTCGGCAGATCCTTCATTTCCTGCATCTGAGGCCAATTACGCCCCCACCTGGCACCGTTCCCTGAGCCACTCCCCTTCTCTGTCCCCTCTGCAGCCGAGCCAAACCACGCCTGCCACCAAATACCCCCACCGACGACTTAGGCCGGGGAGGCATCAGGGGCACATACCACATGACCCTGTTGTGAACACAGCCTCGCCGCCATTAGCTTGTTCTGTTCCTAAACTTACGGGTTGCATCAGACGGGAGATAATCACAACCTTCACATTATGCTTTTTGCCCCCATATGCCTAAATTTCACTGATATTCCACTGAGGATACCCGTGAATGTCTCATGCACACACTCAATCAATGCGCTGGGCCGAACCAGGCTCTGGTGTATTGTAGACAGAATTGGCCATCGCTAACGCGTCACCCCTCTGGATTCTTACCAGAACGCGGTTCACCGCTGCCGGAAGCGGGAGAGAGTGTTGTAACGCCAGCAATCAGAGCCACCTGCCCCACCTCCATCAGCGGAGGTGTCTGGGCTACCCGCACCTCCACCACTCCTGCCCTGAAGGTTGAGATATTCCACATTCAGCAGTACAGCAGCAAATTTAGTCCAAAAGTTGAGTCAATGGACCACTTACTTGCAAAGCTTGTCTAATGCATGTAACATCAACAATTATGTTTTACAAAGCAAAAAATAGACAAACTCTTGCTGTGAAATGTAATTACTGGGTAGAAATGTAAAAAAAAGGGCAATGATATGGGAATAACAATGACACTTCATGAAAATAATTTGTACATAATTGATTGCCTTTATTGTGTCACCTTGTTACCCTCTTCTGCTATGGAAATACACTCACCGGCCACTTTATTAGGTACACCTGTCCAACTGCTCTTTAACACTTAATTTCTAAGCAGCCAATCACATGGCGGCAACTCAGTGCATTTAGGCATGTAGACATTGTCAAGACAATCTCCTGCAGTTCAAACCGAGCATCAGTATGGGGAAGAAAGGTGATTTGAGTGACTTTGAACGTGGCATGATTGTTGGTGCCAGAAGGGCTGGTCTGAGTATTTCAGAAACTGCTAATCTACTGGGATTTTCACGCACAACCATCTCTAGGGTTTACAGAGAATGGTCCGAAAAAGAAAAAACATCCAGTGAGCGGCAGTTCTGTGGGCGGAAATGCCTTGTTGATGCCAGAGGTCAGAGGAGAATGGCCAGACTGGTTCGAGCTGATAGAAGGGCAACAGTGACTCAAATAACCACCCGTTACAACCAAGGTGGGCATAAGAGCATCTCTGAACGCACAGTACGTCGAACTTTGAGGCAGATGGGCTACAGCAGCAGAAGACCACACCGGGTGCCACTCCTTTCAGCTAAGAACAGGAAACTGAGGCTACAATTTGCACAAGCTCATCGAAATTGGACAATAGAAGATTGGAAAAACGTTGCCTGGTCTGATGAGTCTCGATTTCTGCTGCGACATTCGGATGGTAGGGTCAGAATTTGGCGTCTACAACATGAAAGCATGGATCCATCCTGCCTTGTATCAACGGTTCAGGTTGGTGGTGGTGGTGTCATGGTGTGGGGAATATTTTCTTGGCACTCTTTGGGCCCCTTGGTACCAATTGAGCATTGTTGCAACGCCACAGCCTACCTGAGTACTGTTGCTGACCATGTCCATCCCTTTACGACCACAATGTACCCAACTTCTGATGGCTACTTTCAGTAGGATAAAGCGCCATGTCATAAAGCTGGAATCATCTCAGACTGGTTTCTTGAACATGACAATGAGTTCGCTGTACTCAAATGGCCTCCACAATCACCAGATCTCAATCCAATAGAGCATCTTTGGGATGTGGTGGAACTGGGAGATTTGCATCATGGATGTGCAGCCGACAAATCTGCGGCAACTGTGTGATGCCATCATGTCAATATGGACCAAACTCCCTGAGGAATGCTTCCAGCACCTTGTTGAATCTATGCCACGAAGAATTGAGGCAGTTCTGAAGGCAAAAGGGGGTCCAACCCGTTACTAGCATGGGGTACCTAATAAAGTGGCCGGTGAGTGTATATGGAACTGCTATGTAATGATAACAATAACACACCAACTGAACTGAGCTGACATAAATTATCTCAGCCTCAATTGAGAGAAAAGCATGAAGCTGGATAGCAACAGTGGATGTACTATGAATATATCACTGAAGCAAATAAAATATCTCACTATCCAGTCTGGTAATAAATCCCACTGCCTGGGGGACAATGACTGACTGAGAAACTCGCACACAAACGCTCAATATCCTAACTGGCCATTTATTTCAATATGGCATTTATATAACCTCTTTATTTTTCTGTCTCACTTCAATTGAAACCGAAAATAATTACAAAAAACAGCGAATGAACCAAACTTAGATATTGTTTGCTTGCGAAAGAGACCTTGAGAATGACTTTGTTGTTCCTAGTGTGAAAGTGGAAGAGGCCAATGATGTGTTATTATTTTTAAAACACAAACCAACCTTCACCATTTGTGGAAGCATAGTAAAAGCAATGCATGCAGGCTCACTGTGAAGTGAGTTGTTGTAACAAATGAAAGTCAAAGGAAAGCCGATTCTCACCTCAGAAGAGTTTTGTGTCCTTGAAAGTTTCATTTTTTTCAGAAATGTGCACTTCTGGGATTGGTAGGGATCTGGTTTCTACATTTCCAATTAAGTGTTAAACAGAGAGAGAGAAACACAAAGCAAAAGTTGATTCAACCATTGACAGTGTAATAGGAAGTGGCAAGTAGTTTAATGAATAAATGGGAATTATATCAGTTTGGCTCTAGGTTATCTGACTGTTAAGATTAGAGATGTTATTTACCATGATTTTAAGTCATTGTGGTAACATATGCAAGCATGCACATGATTGATCAAACGCAAGACGTTGACAACATAATTGACAGTAACAAGAAATTACTGAGCCACCGGGATTTCCTATTCCCATTCATCCACCCTAAAATTATAATTCCAGCAAAAAACAAAAAAGTGCAACAACTGCAATGTCTAGCCCATCAAGCAGAATAAGAATAGATCCAAATAGGGTTAACTAATTCCATGTCAATTACAAATATAAGACCATCAAGCAACAAGAAGATCAAAATATACCATGTCATGTTCTTAGTTAAGACCAACCAACTCCAATGTGAGGACCCAAATTGTGACAAGCAGGTCAGGACTTCCACGTGGATGCCCACAGTGCTATTTGAAGACCAACCCGTCCCATTTCAAGTTCAAACCCTAAACCTAAAGCTTAGTTCTATGTACACATTTCCTGTAGCTGTACTAATATGGTTAATGTATTCTTATCAGTATACCTATTTATTGATGTTTGTTCGTACTTTTATCAACCCTTTATTACTGTTAAAAATTAGTAAAGTAACAATCGAAAGACTTACAAAGAGTGTATTATTCAACTTATTTAATATATTTTAAACAAATACAAACTTGCTGTGGTTCGATTCAAAATTATTTCGTTTCGTTAAGGGAATATGTTAAAACACAGGGGAAAGCTTTCCTTACATGTCCCCTGTCTATATATTTTTTGCATTAATATTTTAAGATCGGATATAGTTCATCTTTAAACATGATTTTTTTTTAAGTAGCCCTTGAGGGGTCACTTGGCATTACATTGTACATCTGTTTGCACAATTAACATATTGCATAAGCACATGCACAACACATACAAAACACACGTATACACACACTCCACCTCACTGTTTCCAACCTACCCAGAACATGCTGTGTTTAACTTATGCATAAAACATGGGAGTTTAGGGCCACCACAGACAGACTCTCAGAGGAAACTTTTCTGACTTGTTGGGATGTTTTTGCTTAAAGGGTACTTTTTAACTGTGCGTAATGTTCGGATAACCCTGAAATCATTACAGGTTCTCCATGAATGTAAAACAGAGGATTGGCCCATCCATTGTCATGAGAAATTTTCCGTAGCGCTGAGATAAACTTCCACCTTTAGCACCCACCTTTAACACCCACCATTACCTCCCCTTACCATGGTGATTCTAATTCCCTTGAAGGGAATCTGTGTCCCACTTTATCACAGGTGAATTAGTGAACTATTTCACTGAGCGTCCACTACATAAGCCCCTTCAGAATTCCCCAAGACTAAAGAACGAAAAGTAAAATGAACCTTTCAGGGCCCGAATAAAGCAACAAACTCTGTGTCCCGCTGTCAAAGGCAACATTGATTGAGCAGTTCCTTTAAAAAACTAGACCCAATTTAAGTGTTGTGTTTGTTCTACAACACTACACAGGAAGCTTTGATTGTAGCTGCTTTTCATCTAATCATCTGATAGCTGCTTATCTAATTGCTCTAATTTTGAAAAGAATTGCACATTTTGTTAAGGATTCTAGTCTGCCCAGTAACAAACTGCATTGTTTTGGGATGCACACATGGTGTGTCATGCGATCTGGCCAAAAACAAAAATGAACTCTCTAATCTGTGGGCGAGTTACAATAGTGTTTTTACTGGTTGTTCTGTTAGCGGTTAGCCAAACACACCTCTCATAAGACAACAACCAAACCAGGTTACGGTGTTGAATTTACCAGTGTGTGATCAATTATCCCGCTCTCACAAAGTTACCAAAATACCTGCACAAATTGTGCGTTTAGAGAATGTAGCAAGAGGAGCTTATTGACAAAGCCTCCGTATTGAGATCAATCTGCATCCGCCAATCACGGGAGGGAGGGGCTTCCATAAATAGGTATGGACCCTTGGGGTTCCACGCTGACGCCGATCCAGGGTTGCTGTGACGTCCCTGTCAGGTGCGGACCATTTCATGGGTTCTTTTGCCCTCGTGCCGCAAGGGTTTTGTAGCCGCGGCTTTTACCGCCGCCGGTAGCAGCGGTGGTGGCTCGTAGCGACGCGGAGTAAATGACGACTGCCTGATCGTTAGGAACAGTGCTAGCCGGCACCGGAAGAACGCTGCTGTTTTGCCTTGTGTCAGTCTGCCATCAACAACACGGACTTCTACGATTCCTACGGGGAGCCTGAACGCCGCTTCCACCGACGCACCGGCTCCGCGGCTGTGAACGGTCCTTCGCGTTCGGGTGTACAACCTGGCCGGCTCACCCATAAAAAAAACGTCCGGCATCATCAAACGTTGGCATTGGGCAGCGGCTATCTGAGCCGCCGCTACAGCCCCGTTTATTTTGATTTCTTTCTTGACTGAGTTGATTCTTTTTGGTTTTGTTCTTTTTGTTTGAGTAATTGTTTCTGATAGGTTCAGTCTGAGTTTGTTTTTTGTGAACCGTGTTATTTTGTTTAAATAATGATTCCCCTTTGTTTGTAGGTGGTGGGGTCTGCGTGGTTACCCTCTTTTATGACTGCGGTGCATTTGAGGCCTCCCGTGTTTGTGAACCCTCACGTGTGCGTGTGTGAGGGGTGTGTGTGTGAGGGGTGCCTCCTTTATTTTATTCTCTGGGATCCACACCCGTACCGGGCTTCCTTCTCTCTCACCACTGGTAAGCCACAGCCCTACTCTGCATTTTTGTTTGTTACCCCCAGTCCTTGAAACCATATATACTGTTAACTTAATAAAAGAATTATTTTCATACTGGAACCACGTCTCTGGCTATAGTACCAACGGAACTACGTGCTCGAACCCTGACCACCTCTTTCATACGGGTTAAATCTTTGGGTGGAATTCCCAAGGTGGCGTTGCAAGAACCGAATAGTATATTCCACGTGATCACCCCCACTCTCCGGTCACAAGAAGTTTTTGAGGGAGGGCTTTTTCTCTGCTGTTTGAACATGCGATAAGAACTTCTAGGCTACCTTCTTCAATGAATTTCTTTTATATTTCTATATATTGAATTTCTGAGACTATGAGCTAAGAACAATGTTGTGCCACGCTCTTAAGCAGTGAGACATACTATTACCCCTACCCAAAGGAAGTCTGGTGTCAAGGGCATAAGCAGTAGGCACAGAAAAGTAATGCGATAAATGAATAGACTCCCAAGTGCATAAGTAATAAGGAACAAGGTCATTTCAGAAGTCAATTATGGTTTGATGAAGATTGCCCCCATAATAGTGATAAAAATTGAAATAGAGTGAACTTTTACTCTATTTCGGTCTTCTAGTTGTTGGAGGACTGGCTGCGAGACATTTTCTCAGCCACGTTATGGAGCTTGTCCCTTTGTATTGTATGATAAATAACTCCTCAAACCACAGGGACAACGAGGAAAAAAGAATAGCAGGGAAAAGGAAACACTGACAGATTTTGACACTGAAGCACTAACTTTAGTCTCTTTTTGGGAGGTTGGGATTTTTTCTTTTCTAAACCGTTAGCTTCACTCTAAAATGTCCCCCTAGCAACAGTTTGCAGTTTATCCCTTCTTCATCTAGCTTCATGCAGTGCATCGTTAGAGAAAAATATATATTTACGGATTAGTTTGGGATTTACCTGTTGTACAGAACACTTTTTTTAATGAAACCAAATGTGTCACGACAACACTGAGATAAAATTTTTTGAATTATTTAGTTATTTTTTCTGCATACGCTTAGTTTTAAATTATAAACATGTGTATGATATTGGGTGTGGTGAGTCCATGCAGATTCGTAGTTAAGCTATGGGCTATTTGCTCCCAAATAAACATGTGAATTCTTTGTCGTAACGAGTGTCAAATACAGGAAGGGTTGAGGAATGAGAACGTCTCAATGTGTAGGAGCTGTACATCAAGCCAACCCCTGAAACCTGACATGCAAAAAACAAAAGACGGAATTAGCTGACACTGACGTTAAAATGGTTGGAATTGAACTCCTAAGGTTAGGCCCAGGCGGAAACCTATAATGATGCCGGAGGCAAGGATGAGAGAAATGCAAATGTTAAGATGCAAATCATGCAGTACCTATCATAATTCACCATGACAATAAAAAAGCATTATCTCACTGGGGACTGGGATACATAGATCTAGAAAAAAGGGAACAAATATATATATATATATATATATATATATATATACATTTTTCCTCAAACACATGGAAGCATCAAAGGAAGCCCCTTATTATATTGTCAAGTCTTTGTAGAAACATGACATTGATTTACAGGCCTTGAAACAACGTGATATATTGTGCACACACAAGTGGGGTGTATGGCCTTCACATAATTTCTTGTAAATATGTATTTTGTGTTTCTTTCTATATCTTCCTATCGTTTTTTTAATCTGGCAAGTTTTTTTCATTGTTGTCATTCTTCTCTCTTTGACCTTGCTAGTGTGTCAAAGGGGCGGCAGGAACAGCGTGTGGGAGAGAGGCAAGTGGCTGGTGGAATACACGCAGCAGCGCTAAGTCTCTCAACGCGATCCTCACAAATCTGGCGGGGGGGGTGTACTCTGGGAGCTATGCCAGGGCCTTTCGATAGGAACACCTTCCCGACAGAGTCTGCCTTGGGGCATTTTTAATTATGCTCTCAGCAATTGGAACATTCTCCCTCTGCGTGTGCATTGTGGGGATTGGTGGTAAGCAGTTGGATTTAAAATAGTCCCTGTTGTCTCTTATTGTCTCTTGTGCTTTGAAGGTTCTGGTCGTGAGTAGTTAGTCAGTAGCACCCCCACACAATTTATCACATACCCTCTTTCTCATACTTGGCTTCATTTTCTTCCCGCCGATTACCAGGCAACAACCTTCTTCCTTTGTACCCTGCTCTCCTTACATGATCATTTTCCGTTTGCATCCTCAGGTAGCATTTACCGCTGGCACATTGAAATCCCGTCTCCATTTCACCTACCTGCACTCTGGCAGTTTTCTTTCCTCTTCAAACACAATCATTTGAATTTTTTCTTCCATTTCCTCAACTTCCCAACTTCTTTCCCTTCCCCCAACCCCGATCCCTCTTCTGTTTTTGTTTGAAAATGTTTGTCTTTTCTCGTAATAGCGCATCCGTGAGTTCTGCTCGCCACCAGAGAGCCATGTTATTTAACAATATAGGGAAATTAACACCTATTGTTAAATGGCAGTGGTGTAACATCATCAACCCTTCTAACGTTCTTTGTTTGTCTCTGGATTTCTATTAGCTTCTCTCTCTGTATTTATTTTATCCACCAAACGATCTCTCTTCCAGTTTTGCTTGGTTCAATTTCATGTAGGGGCTTGTGGCTGTAAACTTTGTTGTATTATTCTTTTCTTGCTAATAATCCAGGTTTTGAGGCGTTCTGTTAAATGTTACCATTATTTGAAATGGGCTTGAATTAGAGAAAAGTCTTGAAATTAATCAAAGTAAAAAAGAAAACGAATATTTGTTTGAGGTTAATGCTGAATGCTCGTAATGGTAAAGTAACACTTACACATCAAGCCATAATGTTGACCAAATCTTTATACTTAAACTTGACAAAACA
Organism: Pungitius pungitius; assembly: GCF_949316345.1. Taxonomy (NCBI): domain Eukaryota; kingdom Metazoa; phylum Chordata; class Actinopteri; order Perciformes; family Gasterosteidae; genus Pungitius; species Pungitius pungitius. The sequence continues at coordinate 28,259,098 of NC_084901.1, forward strand.
AAGTGTACATAATCAATGCCGGCTGTGTGTGTGGACCTATGAAGTGGTTGGTCATGCACCTCAATTGTGTCATCTTGCCGTGCGAGAACATGTGATTGTCACAAGTATCTTGCCGATGACAAAACTACACATAAAAACAATTTTATTGATGCTTGGAGGCTTAAGATTGGTTGGTTCCGAAAAAGTGTACAATCTTAAAGAATGATTTACTGTGCATTACTGTGACCTCTCAGCTGCACCATGTGTCTAATAATTAATATTAGATTTTAATATTGGATTCAAAAGTGACTCTGAGAAATAGACTTAGTATACCATGGTCTTGCCAATAGAAGTAGAACGTAAGCTACAGTAGGTAAATACTAATGACAAAGGCTTGATACCAATCTTCACCCAAACGGACCCACAGACTTTTAGGTGCGTTACTGCTGACTCTGTGGGGGGTATAGTTCGCTCATTGATCCATCATTGTGTATGAGGGCTCTCTGGCCTTTCTGTAAATCAGCATTGATGCTAAACAAAGACGATGGAATGAGTCTGACTGAAGAAATGTGGCAACTGTCACAAGGTGGCAATGCTGCTAAAATCGTTTTGATCAGGAATCGTTTATTGCCATTATATGTTAGACTTGGAATTTGACTTGGCGGGTGGTGCATGACGGAAGACAGTACAATAATGGACAACAGACAATGTAGTGCAGCAAGAAGATAAAAATAAAATAAAAATATAATAAAATATATGCTATGGGTTAGTATGTCCAGTTTGTTGCAATTCCACAGATGAGAGAAGAAAATTAGGAAATAACTCCGCTGGAGTTGTTCCACGGATGTTCAAGAGCTCCGGGAATTGCAACAGGAAACACAATTTACGACGAAAACAACAAAAAACACAGAGCACCGAAACACAGAGGCAGCCATCTACCTCGCCATCTTGGATCCAACAATAAGATAAGCCAACAATAGTCAGACCCTCAGTGTGTAGTGCCCTTAATTCTACTACAGATTCTAATCTAAAACCCAATACATCTGTAAATGTAATGATTATGTGCTCATTATTCAATAATGGGATATGAAACACTTTACATATTTCATTTCATTGATGGCAGCTTAAAAGCAAGCAAAAAAGAACTGTAAGAATTAATTCAGCACTTTTGTACAAAGAAAAAATCTTATCCTAATCCTCCAGCTTTTAGGTGATTTATATTTCAGATTTGATCATCAATTGAATAGGATTCTACATTTCAGAATGTAATGTTTACTCCTGTTTGTCCTCTGCTGTACATTGCCTTTAAACGCATAATCCCCTTGAGGCTTAATGTATAGTCCAAACTTATTTACTCTCACTCTTTCTCTGCTTATTCTTCACATTGTCGCTGCCTCTGAAGGGTGTTTGAAATGAACTATAACGTTCAGTGAAACCTCAGTAAAATGAAATAGTTGGCATATGTTGCAAGAACAGTAGATAATAATGAAATTAGGACTCAGCTAATTAAAATATGTAATCTATCATGCAACTTCACTATTTATTTTTTATTTTTTTGTGTCTTTATACATTAGAGATGATTATCTTTTTTATCGCTCACCTTTCCTCTATTGCTGCTTGTTCATATTGCATTTCTCTCTAAACCTGAATGTCTATTTTAGAACAATAGAGGTTACCTGTCACATAAAAAGTCTATGTTCCTTCAATCTCTTTTCACACTAGTCACTCTGTCTCCCCCTTCACCAACCTCACATTTCTGTCTTAATAGATCCAGGAATTCTCTTCATCAGAGGAAATCAACTTGAAACCTAACAGTTACTCATAAATATCTCAAACATTCTGCCATCTCTGAAATTTCTTAAGTGGCGCGTGTTTCTGAGAGAGAGATAGAGATCAAGTTCATACGTCTGCATACATTATGCACCTCACATATGTCCAGGTCATTTTTTAACTACTACTTTTGTAGGATGTTTTCTACATATTATAGATTAAATCAATCCCTATGGACATTGCAAATGTATCTTATAAGTAGAAATATGGTTTTAGAAAAAGAAGTTAAGATAATTAAAGCTTTTCATGGTAATTACTAGCATTGCTACTGCCTCTTTATGACTCTTGGCTCGTGGCTGAACGTGCTCACAGCTAATGATGCTAACAGTGGCAACAGTGCCGAGCTCATAGAAGCGGATGTGATGCATGGTGCCTTCAAAATAGATGTCAGACTAATTTATAATTCCTAACGGGATTCCTTTTTTAATCAAAAAATAAACAATATTCCCTAAAACAAGATTGATGAAAAACAAAGTGTGGTCTACTAGAATCTGGAAACCGATTGCAGAGATTTGGATTTGGAGCATAAAAAGATCGTCCTCAAAATGCTTTAAAACCTTTGGATCTATTGAAAAGCCCCTAATAATGAGACACTCAGACTAATACTTCCATCTACACATGATCTCAGTTCTATCAAAGTCCAAGCTAGATATCACAGGGGGAATGGGGTGCGCTGACTGTCAAATGCAACGTGCATGCACAACCATCTGATTGGAGACGGTGGGCAGAAATGCCCCCCTGTGTCAACGCAACACACTTTTCTTCAGTGCTTTGGAGCTGCATATACTACATTTTACTATGAATTATGCAAGCATGTTATAAGATTATTTCCTGGTTAAAGATTGTCCATTGTTAAGCAAGTGATTTTTAAAATATTCCACCAAATATGAAAGGTCAGACGAAGCAATAAACATGTTCATATTTATTCTTCGAACCACTGCACATACTGGTGGTGAAAACTTGCTAGAGAACCGATGTATTCAGTTGTACTCAATTCAGATACGGAGCGATGTCAAAGAAGAACTCTCCACAAACGTAGTTGATTGAGATGTAGATGGTTTTTCACCAACCGAAACAGATAAATGCTGCAGTATTCTCCAACATTCTGAGAAATTCCTCAGTACACCTCAGTTAGGCAAAGAAATGAACCCGTCGTTGATTTGAGAAACTGAGCATGCAAAGATTTTCCTTGGTGAGGAAGTACGCTACTCTGTATGAGACATTCTTTAAGAGATTTGATTAGCTGGAAAATAGATACAATTTGGCCTAATTATAGAACTTTCTCTCTATTCAGATTTTGCCTTGAAGTTATTCAATGCAATAAACATCCATGTTGAATGAATTAAAAGCTGCGGTCCTACTTGCAGTGTAGACTATTCACTTCAATTCAATGCTGAAAGTTCTTATATTTCTTTGCTTAGTTTATTAACTTTTAGTACTTTACATTCATTTGATATCAATGGGGGAAAGAGGACTCAATTTTCAACAGTTCCTAAGATTGGGGACCAGTCGACAGCATTCAAATAATGGCATCGGGTTGTGATGCTAATTTGCACACTCGCATTTTTCTGGTTGCCAAATATTGGGGTTACTTTTAAAACTAATGTTGTGTTCACTCATCTTTAGTGAAATAGAGCACAATAATTCCTGCACAATAGAGTCTGTCTGGTTTGAAAAAATCAATGTCGTTAAGCATAGGAAGAATATTTCCGTAATTTTCTCCACTGCTCAAGAAACACTTAAGAATCAAAATTAGTTAACCTAACTACTCTCAACAATGTTCTACCTTGATTCCTCTCAGCAGTTAAGATGATTTGAGAACTCTCCTGTCTTATTCTGTATATTATATAATTCTTTAGAAAACGTCATATTTCTAAGAATCCTTTTATAATGTAATTCCTGTTCTATACAGTACTACTGAAAGTTTTGGACACACTTCTCATAAATTGAATGAGAAAGTGTGTCCAAACCCTTGACTTGTACTGTATATTAGGAACAATCATTAGAAAATATAGAACTAGGGAGCTTTTATTAGTACGTCTCAGTGTAATATTTTGCAAAGGCAGCAGTTGTGAATTAAGAATTGATGGTTTCAGACCCCGGACATTCAAAACAGAGAGGCATTAAAGCTGACACGTTGACACTTGACTTGATACGTGTGTGTTTGTGTGCGTGTGTAGGGAGAGACTGCAGTTCATCTTTCACTTCAACTCATGAATAATAATCGCTTATTAATGGGCAATTGTTGATGGAGTACCTGATGATCAATCTTTGAAATTTTTCAAATCCACTATAAATGGCTTTACAGTGAAATGTAAAATGTGATTTATGACAGTGCTGGAAATGTATGTTTGTATGTCTTATGCTGGTTGGTCGACAGTGGCACCAAAAGGCTCCCTGTCTTTCTCACACACACAGAAATTGTGACTCAAATGAAATAATGCTTGGTCATTTGTAATGAATGCATAGCTACACCACATAATTTGTGAATTTGTTGACGATAGATGGATTATACAGAACTCATTAAACTCTGGTAGTGACTCATCAGATAATCGGATTTGAGGATCCTTGTTTCAGGTAAACTGGATTTGCGTGACCACCTACGCAATAACAGTGAGTCATAAAATAGGAATCTAAATGTTCAGTATTTTATGTGCTACTTATTTATTAAGCTCTATTTTCAATTAAGGTGCAGTCTGTGATTTCCGAAAAGGAATGTTGTTTGAATGCCAGCGTGCATTGCCAGGTTTTAACATCCACCTCACTACCAGTCTCCTACTACTATTTCAACACAAGAAATAGGCCCAAATTCATCAGAGCACTCACCAACACTATCAGAGTACCTAAAAGGCCTATATTTAATGTGGATGATTGTCTAAAATCAGCTGTGGCAACTGCCTAAAAACAGCTGATTGTCGAGCTATAAGCTTTTAAACAACGGTTATCACGCCGTCCCTCGTACTACGCTGGGACACACTGACCACGTCATGGTCCAGCTTAAAAGTTCCAGCCAAGGAAATAAAGACGACAGCTAAGCGTTAGTAACATTTATCTCAACCAATTGTGATGTTGGTGTGACGCACCTGACATTTAACTAACTGATGTAGACCCATCCGCTGTACTATTAGACAGTGAGAGTGGTTGACGACAGTCGTTATTGGGCAGGTGAGAGGGTTACTGGTGAAAAGAAAAACACGACTTTCACCGAGGTTAAGTTGTTGGGTTAATTAATGTCAACCACAATCTTCTATATATGCTGAATAGGTAGTTTTGTAATTTGCTGTGAGACGGGAGACAAACATTGCAATGCCCGCATCAAAAGAAAATCTGCTATGACATTTTTTTATGACAGAAATGTCAAAACGATACAAACACACTTAACGCATAATGTTAACATGTCTGCAATGTAGCTCTAGTATACTGTGGCTTCGGACCACCGGTGACAGAGACCGACAAAAATGTATGAACGATTAAAAGTCAACACTGAGGTTCACCTCCTCGTGTTGAAAACCACAACCCAAGATAGAAATCTAGGTGTGATTATGGATTCATGCAGGACTTCAACCTAAACAGCCATATCAATCAGCCTACTATCACCTAAAGAATATATATATAAAAGGATTATAGGACTTATGTCAACCAGAATTTGAAAAATTTGTTTTGCATTTCTTTCCAGAAGAAAACTGACTACTTGTTTGCTGCTGCCTTTAATGACCATTTTATTCTTAAAGACATTGTTAAACTACACTGCAAACTATTTTTTATTTTATGTTTCAATCAATGTTCTTAATTCTTCGTAAATATCGTTTTGCTTGATGTTTGAATGTTTTAAATGTTTTTATGTGAAGCACTTTGAATTGCCTTATCTTTATATTTCCAGAATTTCTTTTGGAGGGGGGGGGGGGGGAGTAGTAGTCATTGTGGAGTGGGCAAAAAACATAACGTGTAAACATGGAAAAAAAAAAATGTGAACAGGTACGAGCCAGAGATGCTCACGAGTCCCAAAGCTCGAGTCCGAGTCGAGTCTGAAGTCACCGTGTGTGCGACTCCCTTTTACCGTAAAAAAAACATACCAACAACTTTTTACTGCTCCTTTACTCTTAATGTTTTTTTTGTGGTTTTTCCCATAAAATGAAAATACGAAGCGTAGCCGCTAAACCGGAAGTACGTAGATTTTCACAGTAAGAATCGACGCAACCGTCTGTAATGACAGCGGTTACCAGGGTAACGAGGAGAAAAGTTCATGAACGGATATAAATAAATAATCCTGGTCTGACGGGATGTGTTAGCAGTAGTTGACTACACTCGCTGCTCTTGGCTCTGATATTTTTTGTCCACGTATTGTTTTGCTTCAGTGAGCAGAACAGAGACAGTTAAAAGAGATCGCAGAGTAAACGGTCCGCCGCTGGAACGCATACGTCCCGACGTCAGCGAACCGTCGGTCGGACCGCCAGCGGCACCCAGCAGCGGCATTCGACATCTTTCTCGTGTGTGTGCAGCCAGTAACATATGTTAATGTACGTGTTAAGTAGGCAGGTAACGGAGGGAGCGATATAGCGAGCTCATCAGATTTTTCCTAAAATTAAACATTGTTCACGAGTCCCAAAGCTCGAGTCCGAGTCGAGTCTGAAGTCTTTCGAGGACGAGTCTGAAGTCACCGTGTGTGCGACTCGAGTCGCACTCGAGTCCGAGACTCCAACTCGAGTCCCCATCTCTGGTACGAGCACAAGTAATTTGGTAAAGAGAGAAAAAAATAATTTTCAAAATAAAAGTCATGGCAAAATGTATTCTTTATGTGGTGCAGCCTGATACCAAATGGCCCATGGACCGGAACCGGTCTGCGGCCTGGTATTTGGGAACCTCTTGTATAGAAGATGAAACAACATGCCATACTTTCTTCTCACTGAGCTACTTTTTGTTTTTTTAATTGAGGTCCCTCTGAAGACAGAAGTTGTTTTTTTAAAAGTATGTAGTAAGTGGAAATGTACATGTGGCTTCCTCAGAAAAATGCGCAAATACAGTGATCCCTCGCCACTTCGCGGTTCACTTATCGCGGATTTGCTATTTCGCGGATTTTCATAATGCATTTTTTTTTTTTTTGGTGCATTGTGCTCTGCATTCTGATTCGCTAAAAACTCACTCCCGCTTCTTGTATCAAAACATGCTACGAATTGTGCTATCATTTTGTCGTCTCGTGCAGTTATGTGTACGTACATAAAACAGCTTGGCAAATTTACATTAAGTTGGCCAAATTATCTTGTAATTTCGAACATCTCCTAAACCCATAATGTCGACGAAACGGCCTGGACCGACAAAAGCACCTGCGGATGGGCCCAAACGGCGGAAGATGCTACCTATCTCAGATAAAGTTAAACTTCTGGACATGCTAAGGGAAGGTAAAAGCTATGCAGCCGTTGCTCGCCATTACGGAATCAATGAATCTTCCGTTCGTTACATAAAGAAGGAGGAAAAAAACATAAGGACGACAGCAGCAGTCAATTTTAATACGAATGCAAAAAGGGTTGTAACTGTCCGCAACAAGACCATGGTACGGATGGAGACGGCATTAGCTCTGTGGATTAATGACTGCAGGAAAAAAAACATAACCCTGGATACAAACGTTATCTGCACAAAAGCGAGAATGCTGTACGAAAACTTTGCTGTCAGTGACGGGGAAGAGGGAGAGGATGCCGGGCCTCAGCAAGTGCTGCTGACACAGTGGGAGAGGATGCCAGGCCCCCAGCAAGTGCTGCTGACAAAGTGCCAAGCGCATTTAATGCAAGCAAGGGCTGGTTTGAAAAGTTTAAGAAACGCTTTGGACTTAAAAATGTTTGTCTGCACGGTGAGATGGCGTCTGCGGATACCGCTGAGGCAGAAGCCTTCGTGAACAATAAATTCAAGGCGATCATTGAGGAGGGGGGATATAAGCCCGAACAAGTTTTTAACATGGATGAGACTGCCTTATTTTGGAAACGAATGCCCTCCCGCACCTTCATCATGCAGGAAGAAGCCAAAGCCCCAGGATTTAAAGTTCACAAAGACCGTTTGACCCTGGCTATGTGCGGAAATGCCGCAGGTTTCATGATTAAACCGGGGCTGATTTACAGGTCTAAAAATCCCAGGGCGCTGAAAAACAAAAATAAGGATGATTTGCCTGTTTACTGGATGTACAATGCAAAGGCTTGGATGACAAAAGCGCTCAATCTGGATTGGTTCAAAAACTGTTTCCTCCCGGAGGTCAAGTGTTATTTGAGAGGAAAGGGACTGGACTTTAAAGTGCTTCTGCTCCTTGACAACGCCGGAGGTCACGGTAATGATTTGGCATATGATGGTGTGCAAATCGAATTTCTGCCGCCAAACACTACATCCCTGATTCAGCCCATGGACCAAGGAGTCATCCGTGCTTTCAAGGCTCTCTATACGCGCAACACCCTGCAACTTCTTGTTGACGCTATGGACTCGGATCAAGATTTCTCACTGAAGGACTACTGGCGTGGATACACCATCGCATCGTGTCTCCAAAACATTCAGAGGGCCATTCAGGAAATGAAAACGGAAACTCTGAAGGCCTGCTGGAAAAAACTATGGCCAGAGGCAGTGCAAAACGCAACCGGAGGCTCGCTTGACGAGGTCCACCACTCTGCCGTAGAAACAGCTGTGAATCTGGCTAAACAGATTGGAGGAGACGGCTTTAATGACATGAGTCCGGATGACATAAACGCCCTGATTGATGGAGACGCACAGCCGCTGACCGATGCAGAGCTGGCAGAAATGACAAAGCCACAAAGCGACGATGAAAGAGAAGAGGGAGAAGAGGACACGAGAGATGAGGAGGAAGGACTAACGCTTGGTCGCTTAGCAACCATGGTGCGAATGGCCACTGAACTTAAGCGAGTAGCTGAGGAATGGGACCCTTTGATGAGCCGTTCATTACAGTTCTCCAACGTAATCGATGGTGGCATGTCGGTGTACAAGGATCTTTTTGCAAAGAAGAAAAAAGAGCGACAACAGCTGCCTATCACTATGTTCTTCTCCCGAACAAACACACCTGCACCGCGGGCTTCAGAAGACGAGAACACTGCAGAGCGCAGTCAGGATGCAGCGGCCCAGTCTGAAGAGCAGTGAAACGGCCTACACGTGAGTCACTGTATTTGTATACATGTAATAGTTGCAAATTGTAAAAAAAAAAAAAAGTTTTCTATTTCGCGGATTTCACTTATCGCGGGGTCATTTTCGGAATGTAACCCCCGCGATAAACGAGGGATTACTGTAATGTTTTGAAGCTAGCATACAAACAATTATATTGTCATCCATTTCAGTCAGAATTTGTTGAACAGATCCTGCACCTTACAGGATCAGTGAGGGGGTAGCAAAAGCACGCTGAAAGGATGTGATCCCCTCCTTTTGGCCCTGTTTTCCTGTTTAGTTTTTCAATTACGTAACAAAAGCTGGTGACATTGACCCACCTCTGCTTAAGCAAGCTACGTAGATGATGATAGCACTGTGCATGTTTGGAGGATGGCCTTTTCTGGATCAGACAATCATCCTGATCACTGACAATGTCCCCCTCCTTCACTCCAAGGGCGTGTATTTAGTTGTCACACTCAGGTATGCACCAAAGTTGAATACATGCATACAGGAGAGCTTTTGTTGGCACACTCCAACACTTGGAGGCACGCATGTATCATTTGAATACTTGTGAGAGAAAAGAGAGGATAGGGCACATGGCTCAGTGAATGACTGTGTTCTTTTGAGGGGGCGATAAATTAATTTGTTTCAGCTTTCAGTGATGACAGGCTGGTGGAAGGGAAATTAAAAACTACTGCATCAGGTAAACACAGAGCGTGCTTCTGTGTGTGGGTGCAAGTCAGTTCTGTGTGCCTGTATTCTGTATTGCACATATTTTTTAACTCCTCCCCTAGCCTCCCAAGCAGATTAAAACTGAGCAGGAATAATTAGTATTTTGGGTACCAAAAACAATAATATAACATGCAGCACACACAAATACAAGCATAAATCTCTACTGCGTAGGAGAATATTGGATTGGGCTTAATAATGCAGGGAGAGCTAAAGAAATTAACATAAATGTATTATGCAAAGGCAACAGGTTTCCTTCAGGCTTTTCTTCCCTTGTTGTATTTTAGTCACATTTCGAGATGAGATATGTTTTTATATGACATTGACTTTTCTGTGCCTTGACTTCTGAAGTAGCTTTGCTACACTGTTGTTTAATTGTATTTTAAACACAGCTATACACATTTGATCATCTTGGAGGCAGAATTCCTCTGGGTGGAACCAGCGATTTTTACTGCTGTCCTCTTGCAGTTTGCTCTCAACTCCATCATTTGATGGCTGTGTTTGAAGTGCCAACAATCTCCCCACATTTTGCCAGGACGTTTTCAAACCCAGATCTTTTAGGGACACTGTTGGTCCTCTTCAGAGTTTTACGCAGGGTAGATTTTGCGGTGGAAGTAGCCTAGCAGCTAGGAATACGAGGAATTCTTCTGGCTGTATGTCACGCCTCTTTGTTTTAATTCCAAAGCAAAAAGTTCTCTGAATCTTCAACTACCGTCATGTTTCTCTTGTCTAACTTACTGCAGCTAGCAGCGGTTTTGTTTACTACCGGCACACTGGAAGTAAACAAAGTTACGTGAACTGCGGTCAAATATTCTATCGTTCTAAGATAGTGCCGTGGATGGCTGCCTTAGAAATGTTTTTTTTGTTGTTTTTGGTTCTGTTTTCTGTTGGGATTCCCACAGCTCCCGGCAAGACAAAGGGTGGAGGAATCTGCTTCTAATCCAACATCAATGGGTGCAACTACGTACGTGATCCTACAACACTGTTCTCCTGATCTGGAATCTTTCATGATTAACTGTAAACTCTTTTACTCTCCCTGTGATTTTGCTTCATTCATCCTGGTCGGTGCCTCTTGCAACGTGCAAGAGGCGCAGCGTATTCTTGCTGACCAAATACGGCGTGTGAGCGGACCAACCCGGACTCCTTAGTTATTGTCCTTGGAGACTTTAACAAAGGAAATTTCAACCATAAACTTCCTAAGTACAAACATTATTGCCCAACCAGAGAGGAGAACACGCTGGATCACTGTTACACCACAGTAAGCAGGGCTTATCACGCCGTGCCTTGTCCTGCGCTGGGACACTCATACCACGTCATGGTCCATCTGATTCCTTCATCAGCTCTGCAAACCTGTTGTGAGGGAATTCAAGATGTGGACCAGGTGTTAGAGGATCTTAGGGCGTGCTTCGACTGCACAGACGGGGATGTCTTCAGGACTGATACCAACAGTTTGGATGAGTTCACAGAGGCTGTAACTTCTTACATTGGCTTCTGTGAGGACAGCTGTGTACCATCATGCAGTTGGGTGAGTTTTAACAACAAAAAACCCTGGTTCACAGCGGAAACTACGACTGTAGAAGGATCAGGCATTTCAGAGTGGGGACAAAATACAGGTTTAGCAAGGCGGTGAGAGATGCTAATTGACTATACTCGTTTGAGAAACTTAAACAACAGTTCTCCGCCAGTGAATCTGCTTCGGTTTGGAGATGCTTTAATTCAATTCAATTCATTTTATTTTGTATAGCCCAAAATCGCAAATTACAAATTTGCCTCAGAGGGCTTTACAGTCTGTACACATGCAACATCCTCTGTCCCGAAACACTCACATCGGCAGAGGAAAAACTCCCCAAAATATGAAAAAACCCTTCAATGGGGAAAAACACCTCACAAACTACAAGCCAAAAAAACCCCATTGATCACTGACTTCCTGTCTGCAGGACCGGAAGAAGCACTTATTAATTTAAACTCCTTTTGCACTAGGTTGTCTTATTGTCCATTAACTCTGTCTGAAGTTATGCACCAACTGCCAAGTTAAATTTCCTGTAGTTCTGACATATTTGGTAATAAATGTTCCTGATTCTGGGCCACTTTATTGCGTTGATTTTTTAAATCACCTGCTCCGGCGCAGGTTCATTTGAGCCAGCTGGATCGACTCGCCACTACTCCAGCAAAAAAGGAAGTTAACTTCCCCATTGATAAAGGAGCAATATCAGTTAACGTTTTATGGGAGAGAGAGTTCTCCGAGATTACAAAAATCAGTTTTCACACACAGATAAAACTCCATACATCAGTATTTAAAAAGCAATCCAGACCATTGTCAATGCAAATTGATATCAACTGGTTCAGTCCCAACTGAAGGCCTACAAAAATGTCTCATTGCCAAGGTGTCACACAAGACACATCCCATGTAAAAGCAAAGAGCTGTCTCAAGACCTTCGCAACCTAATTGTTGCAAAACACAATGATGGCATTGGTTATAGGCGCATTTCTAAGCTTCTGAATGTTCCAGTGAGCGCTGTTGGGGCCATAATACGGCAGTGGAAAGACAATCATTTCACCATAAATTTGTTTCGACCAGGTGCTCCTCGCAAGATTTCTGAGAGAGGAGTGAAAAGAATAATTAGAAGAGTTGTCTAAGAGCCAAGGACCACTTGTGGAGAGCTTCAAAAAGACCTGCAATTAGCAGATACTGTTTTCTCAAAGAAAACAGTAAGTAGTGCACTCCACCGCCATGGCCATATGCACGCTCGCTTGCTGAAAAAAAAAGCATGTTGAAGCTCGTTAAAGTTTGCTGCACAACATTTGGAAAAGCCAGTGAAATACTGGGAGAATGTAGTTTGGTCAGATGAGAACAAAATTGAACTGTTTGGATGCCATAATAAACACCATGTTTGGAGGAGAAATGGCACTGCACATCACCCTAAAAACACCATACCAACAGTGAAGTTTGGAGGTGGGAACATCATGGTGTGGGGCTGCTTTTCAGAAAATAGTACTGGCAAACTTCACATAATTGAAGGAAGGATGAATGGGCAGATTTACAATCTACCAGGATGATGAAACGAGGATGGACATTTCAGCAAGACAATGATCCCAAACACACACAGCCAAGGAAACTCAACTGGTTTCAAAGAAAGAAAATAAAGCTGCTAGAATGGCCTAGCCAATCACCTGACTTAAATCCCATTGAAAATCTATGGAAAGAACTGAAGATCAAGATTTGAATACTGTGTGGAAGAATGGGCCAAAAATCACTGCAATGCCTGCGACTAGTTTCTCCATACAGGAGACGTATTGAAGCTGTCATTGCCAACAAAGGCTTTTGTACAAAGTATTGAATAAATATCAGTAAGCGTGTTCAATACCTGTGTCATTCCACATGATTACACATAACTTCATTTCGGAACTTCTTTGTTTTGGTTTCTTTGTCAATAGCTCCTTGAGAAATATATTTTTGAGAAAAATGGTGACGTGTTCAATACTAATTTCACCCGCTGTATATCCTCATAACTTATTAATTAGACCCTTTTGGGCTGGTTTTTATCTACTTATTCTCATTGGATGATGATGCATTCCATGAAGCCTCTTGCCAGCAGGCACATTTAATGAAATATAATTTGATTAGAGTGATAAGGCACTTAAAATGAGCCTATACATTTTCCTAACACTTACACAGTTAACGTTAACTTGTGTGTGATACTTTGTCGGTCTTTTTGGTCTTTTGCAGACCTTCCAGGGGGCAGTGTCAGTTTTTGCCATAATTATATGATTGATTTAATTTAATTTTGTAAACAATATCGCAAATTGGCCTCGGAGGTCTTTACAGCCTGTACACATGTGACATCTGTTGGGGGAGAATTGGTTAAACTGCAAATTGTGAGTCTCTCAGCAATTCCATGTGTGACCTTTTCGTGACCTAGCTTAGTGCCTGAGGACGCCCTGAGACCCACAGATGTTTTGACTGATCCGTATCTTGTTTGTTACCTGTTTTGGGTTGGTGATTGATTTGGCGCCATTAAGAGGGGTCAGGGGTGTTGCCTTACGACCTTTGGGGATTTTCCTGTTGCTCTTGCCCTGACGGTTTGGGGGGGGGGGGTCAAAGTAACAGGGGTCTTCTTGAAGGGTATAAAACAGATGTCCCCCCCTCTCCTCTTCGTCAGATCTTCCTGCTCCTCGGAGGGAGAAAGAACAATCTTTCCCTTTTCAGCTGAATTGTAGTCATTTGACTTCTGTCTGTACTTACGGCTTGTGTTGATGATTTCTGTATTCTTTATCTAGTTAGTAATAAATACGTCAGTTCATACAGTTCAAGATACTTTTGATTTTTCACAAGGCTTCAATCCATCCTCTGTCCAGAAACCCTCACATCGGCACAGGAAAACCTCCACAAACAGACAAGGGAGGCCGCTCCCGTGTGGTCGACGGACTGCCATGGACGTACAGAATGAACAGCGTAAAAGATGGACAATAGGTTCAATTCATCCGACAGAAATAATTCAAATACACATTATATCCTCATATGCGTTGATGATCATCTCCTGCTCGTCAGCGGAGAAAAAATACACTCGTCCTTTGAGTTTATTTGCTGTTGGTTTAGTGATCGACTCTTCCGCCTTCTGACATAAGATGCGCACGCACAATAATTTTGATGACTGACATCTGGTTCAAACTAACGAGACAATTTGAGCACGGATCCACCTTCGTGGACCCGTGATCGACTGATGTCAATCATCTCGTTAATTTGAGCTGGATAATGCAACATTTGATCGACTTATTTGAACAAGGAACAGCACCTCAGCAGCCCAGTAAAAAAAGCCTTTCTGCAAATAGAAGTAGAACAATTTTTTATTATAAAACATTTGCAGGACAGTTTTGTATAAAATGCAAGGACTGTTCCCTAAATAAGTATAGTGGCAGCATTTAATTGTGTATTAGTATTATTAGTAGTGTTTACAAAATATATATGTGTTAATATATACATTTTAATACAATGTAATGAAACATTCTGGCTATTATGAAACATGAAATCAATGAAGACAGAAAGGAATGGTAGCGGCAGTAGCAACAATGCGGTCTCTCTGTGGACACCACAAGGTTTCAAGCTGTAGCTGTTCAGCTCACCAGCAGTCACATGATGCTCACACAGGCAGCGTTGCCCTGCCGTCTTTGACATCTGGCCCTGCACTCATTGCGGTAAAACCTCATTCTACACTTGTTCATAACTCTCTTCATGACCAAAGGGCCTCTTAGCTAATGCATTTCAACATGCACACTGAACAGCCTCTGCATTTTGGTTCAAATGACTGTGCCATTGTCCAGCTGCCATTCTTTGACATCCCCAAACATTTTAGCACTCTTGGCAAAAAATGAAAAAGCCGCCTTCACTGACATCTTTAATAGAATTTGGTATTAGAGGATGTTTCTGTATATAATGCTGAAAGCAGTGGATACATGTTTTTATTTAGAGAGAGAACATATAATTGAATGAGGAAAAGATGATTATTTTTCCTTTCTTAGGTTAGATGTTAACAAATGTGTATTGATGTTATGTTATGATGTGTGTTTAATCAATTTCTCCAATATCCATACAGAACAGATTAAAATTACAGCATATGGGTGTGGCTATTTGACTGGTAGCTGCATTTTAATTGGAAAGAGAGCTCATGCAGAACACACAGTAAATGGTAATGTGGTAAACGTATATTTATGTAGCAAAAGACACATTTGGGTTGATATATTAATTTTGTTAGCCTAATGTTTTCGAAGTAAACTGCCAAAAAAGGTATATATCCCACTTTATGATCTCATCGTTTTCACATGTTACTTAACATTACTTTTTGTAATACACAAACGTGCGCTTTTTTAATGCTGAGGAGGTAGTAAACTAACATTTATCTACCAAGACAAGCATGTGGCTTACACAATGAAAAAAAATCAACATGTCATTGACAATTAATAGCCCCAAATTTGGACTTTTCAGCGCTAGTTTGGCCAGTCGCAGAGTCAATAGATATATACAGTGTTACGCACCAGCTCCCTAGAAGGGAGGGGACTGCTGAAGTCCGGGATATGACGCTTGCCTCTTCTAGATCCAATAAATAATGCTTGATTTGTTCTACGATCTCAGCCTTTAAAGCTTGTTCACTGATCCGTAGCTTGTAGTGTTCAGCTATCTTTTTTCGCTCTTCCTTGCGCATTCTCGTTAGGAGACCTAACGTAGGGTTCTCCAAGAACGTTGCTAGGGTGAGGGTAGCAATCTGTGCACAAAAAAAATTGTACCTCAGTAACACCACCTAACCAGTACCGAGTCCGCTTACACCACGCCGTACATGCCCCAATCATTGACCACAGGAAGATCCTCTCAGCAGCAGCGGGCCAACAGAGACCCCGGACGAGCCCCCATTTGTTACGCACCAGCTCCCTAAAAGGGAGTGGACTGCTGACACGCCGCTGCTCAAGATCCAAGTGTATCACTAACCGGGGGCCTGTGGGGGTCATGGTGCAAGTAGGACACAAACAGTTTTACCGTGTATAGATTATTTTATTGGATTCTAATCACACGGATTGCAGGGAGAAGGGCAGGGCAGAACCAAAACAACGAAAGAAATAAAAAAACACAGGCTTGTTCCTATATATATATTGCCGTAGCTTTGGCACGCTAACCAAAAATACAGGTGGTCCTCAGGTCCAAGCTAGTGTTTCTAGACAGAGGCTCACTGCGGGTGATGTATGCCCATGGGCCTCTAGTCTAGCCACAACGGCTCCCTTCCCCCTGGGACGAAAAGGGAAAAAAAGAACACGGTCGTTAGTAAAGAAAAATGGATGTAATAATAATGATGAAAAACAGATTAAAAAAAACCTAAAACACCCAAACAACAGTCGATTCACAGCCACAATGTAAAACAACTTTCTGAGCATACAATATCACATGTCGAGCGAGAGAGAGAAACAGGGGCCTGAAGACTGTGGACCTTTGAGCTCCAACCAGGTGCAGCCAATCAGGGGGAGGTGGTAGATCCTGTCAATTAAGAGAAGGGAGACACACACACAATAGCAACCTCAACAACAAATGCACATACACACATACAAGGCCCTGCTGTGGAACACAGGGCCGTAACAACAGGTACAGCGTACCAAAGCCAAAAAACATCAACAGAAATTGTTTACAACAAGAAATTTAGAAAACTTAGAAGTCTGTAGTGAAAAGTGTTTGCTGGCCAAACAACAAAAATGAGATGCCAACTTTCTGTAGACAGTATGAGTACTCTCTCGGCTTCTAGAAGCTTTTGTTCTTTGGTGGAAAGTTCAAAGGTGTGCGTCAGCCCGTTGTATGCCAGACCAACCCTTCCCCAAAAAGCTCCTTTGCTCATAATTGTTGGCTAACAGTGCTTTCAATCTGATGGAAATGGTTCAGTTTGATAGGCTCCAACGATTCCAATGAGGTGTCAAACACGCTCATCGGCCAATCACTCGTCAAAAAATTTCCCCGCGTAGTAGGCTTTGTTGACTTGGTTTAAAAAAAAACCCACCACAACAATGCATTGAACACGATTGGTATTAAACAAGGTAAATAGTATAGCACATAACAATTTCAAGTGTTACCTTTTAATATGACACCAAGATTATTCAAATAGACCTTAGGTTGCTTTTTTATTACGTTTTTTTATTGCGAGCAGCAGCCCAAAAAATAGCTTGGTCCAAAAGAGGTTTTAAAAGCCTGTTTTACAGATACAAGGTTTGTGAAACCACGTGCTGTCAGACTTGAATTAAAAAGATAGACCAATTACAGAGCGATAAGAATAGATTTCTAAGCTCCCTGAAGAATTATTCCAGTTAAAGCACACAAGTTGGAAGTGGTTCTTTGGTGGCTCATGGTGAGATGAGGGAGCATCTCCCACTGGATACACGTCCTCATCATGATTGTAGGCCCTACAGTATGGCTTTTTAATCTGACGTGTTCTAAATTAATAGCATATACCGGAAGAAGTCATTTTTTGTCATTTATCGTTTCCATGTTTTCTTAAATCAAAGCATTTTTAGACAATGTTATGTTTGGTAAACAGTAAAATAAAGTGGACTTTGCTAGAATGAGCTGAAAATTAGTTTGTCTGCACTCTTTGGCCTGTTGGGAAAATGGAACAATTGAATCAACGGCCAATTAATTAGTATTTCTCTTCTGTTATGTTCTTAAAGTTTCTGATAAGGGAAACTCTGCTTCTGGTATTTTCTCTTGAGTGGCTAAACACACTAGAATTGAATTTAGCTACATCCACACTGCTCGTGTTTGTGCACCCTGTCTGCCGCAAATGAGTTGACTTGATGGACCCTAGCTAGAGCTATTCCATCTGACCATGTTTGTCTGTGTGACAAGTCAGCTTGATTTTAAAAGTCCAGTTCCATCTTCTATTTTCCCTCTTGTTTCATGTCATAAATGTCAAGTCATGTAAAGCCACTCAGCGTAGATAGAAACAAAACGTTTTTACTGTGTCAGTTCAAATTCATTTCCACTGCCCCTGAAGTAGATGGAATGGCTTTTTCTCTTAGTACTTTCAGTAAAAAATCTGTAAATGTTAATAGCTAGGGTAACAGGCAATATGTTGACCTCTTTGTGTGTGATCCATTATTTACAGCAATTTTCAACTTGAGAAGAACGATTTTGTCACACACTTGACCTTATCGTAGTTTGCTGCAGCAGGGAGGGCGATCCGGATCTGACTACTAGAGTTGAGCCGGATAAAGAACTTTATGTGGAAGTTTATAAATACTACTTTATTTAAGTAACGTAATGTAATTTTATGACTGAAGTTAATTGTTTAAGCAACTATGTTTTATTTAAAGGACATGAGGGGACCGTCCTCAAGACTCTAAATCTCTGAAACTGTAAATAATAATAATGAATAAAATCCACATATGAATTATTGTATAGTTCTCTGTAAGATCTTTGATGTGTGGTCAGCAGCTTGCTGTACGAGGACCACTACACTGATTATTAGCCTCTTGATGTTTTAGTAACAAGAAAAAAGGTAGGTGTGTGTGCATTCAAATATTTTAGTATAATAGTTTATTTTTTGTTACTGTATCCAACCTCCTCCTCCTAAAATGATAAAGTTAATTATTTTATGACTGATTATAAATATGGTGCTCAATATTATATATACCATTTATTATTTTAAATGAAAATGAGACAACAGCTTGTTAATAGTAAAATATTTAGGTCAAAAAATAAATTAAAACGTATTAGCAAGACCAGCTGACGTGGTGACGTCATCAAGTCAGCTGCTGTTCCAATTGCGGAAATGACCGTTCTCCGTTCTCCCGAACCTGCGAGTCAGGACTCCCGAGTCTATTCTCGCGGGAACGCAAGTCCGTTCTCGCCGTCTCAGGTATTGAGAAAGGGCCATTGTTTGTGTTGCTGTGTCCCGCTCCGCTCACTCATACACAGAACTCCTCTCTCCCTCCGTCAGTCAGCAGGTTCGCGGGTAAATTTAAAGGATTTCATCGGCTTCAGGTTGTTTTTTTTTACTTCGGTTTGTTGTTCTTAACTAGTAGAGTTCAGGTAAACGTGGGGCTTGTTAAGACGTATTGCTTAAGAATGCAACTCGTGTTGCGTCTCTGCCTGTCGGAGATTTTTTTTTTCAGTCGGCTCTAACCAGTTTTTTTACTTCACGCACTGACCTACTCTCTCCCTCTCACTCTCTGCCGGTCTTCAGAGGTTTTTTTTACCGTCTGCTGGCTCTCTTCACGCACTCAGTGTCTGATGTTGACTAGTTGTGTTAAATAACTAAATAATAATATTACAAATTAAGCCACACACACACTCCCCCCCTCTCTCTCATGATCATCAGTGATACAGAATAATGAGCACATATATGAACATAAGAATTAAGAAGGAATGCTGTTTTAACCGCAGAAATGTGTCAGTACAGTGCACTGTTTTTCAAGTTCATGTATAATTGGTCATATCACCTGTTAATCAAGCTCCCTGCGAAGGGTCAATTGCATGCTCAAAAAAGAGCATAGCGGTTAAAGCCCATTTTAAGACAACCCGACAATTTACGGGTTAAATCCTTCATACTTCCGGGTTAAGCCCCGCCAACTTTCGGATTAGGCCCCGCCCAATCAGAGTACAGATACAGATAATGCTGTACTCGCTCATCTCTACTGACTACTCCATTGACTTCTGCACCATGGCAGCGGAAAGTGACTGGAACCAATCCTCCCTTCTCGATGCCTTCTACCACAGGTTTTCCAGCCGCATAAAGGATGACTTGGCAGCCCGAGATCTACCTGCTGGTTTAATCAAGTTTGTCGCTCTCTCCATTCGAATCGATTTGTGGGTCCTTTCCCTGTTTCTCGGGTGATCAACCCTGCAGCTGTCAGACTTCAGTTGCCGTGGGCTATGAAGATCCACCCTACCTTTCATGTCTCCAGGGTGAACCCCGTCCACTTCAACCCTCCCCCAGTTCATTGACGAGGACCCGGTTTACGCGGTCCGTCGCCTGCTTAAGTCTCGTTGACATGAGGGGGGATGCAGTATCTTGTGGACTGGGAGGGATACGGTCCAGAGGAGCGCTCGTGGGTCCCTTATCGACACATATTGGCGCCCGCCATGGCGCCCGCCATGATCAAGGACTCCCACAAGGCGCACCCTGATCACCTTGCCTGCCTTTCAACCCCGGATTTCCTACCTGCTCCTTGTCGGATTTGTTTGCCTCCCTGATTGCCATCCTGGTTCTGACCCCTGCCTGCCCCTGTGGAATTGTATGCCTACTGACGGACCTTGCCTGAACTCTGAGTAAAATCCACTTGTCTCGCCCCTCATTGTCTGAATCTTGCTTTTGGGTTCCTTTCTGCACCGGTTCCCGTGACATTTTTGAGTGTTACATTACTGGTACCAGTGCCAAAAAGCACAACTCGGACAACGATGAGAGAGACGGGTGCATTTACTAAAAGTTCAAGCAAGGTCAAAACCGGGAGATCCATCAGCAGGCAAACAATCCAGAGGTGCAGGCAGAGAATCCGAAAACGAGAACCGACAGAGTCAGAACCAAGATATTAATAAGGCAGGCAAACAATCCCGAAAGGGAGCATGCAGGAAATTTGTGGTCAAACGGAAGGATAGGTCGAAACACATGTAAAATGGGGCTAATTTAGGAAAAGCTGGAAAACTTTGCAAACACACAAGACAATCTGGCAAGGAACAACAGAATGTGACAGCCTTAAATGGTGAGTGGCTGATAAGGGGATGTGCTGCAAGTGAGAAGGGCAAAGAGAACCAGGTGAGGGTAATGAGCTGATGTGTGAGGATCTGAAATGACAGGAGAGTTAGTAAACATGCAGGTGAAATGAAAACAAACTATGATTTGGTCGAATGCTCAGACAACAACGATTCCGATAGAAATATTGTACCGTTAGCTACAGATTCTATATTCTATATTTATATTTGTATAATAACACTAAAACTTTTTTTTCTGTCACCCATCCTATGTATAATGTCATTGCATTCCTGTCTAGCTCATAGAACTGGGGTCGGTTTGTAAAGAGTTAGTAAACCCTGAGATGACGGAAACTCTGGGTTGTCTGTTTCAGAAAGAGAGGTAACCTCACGGTGAGTCCCTATGGTAACTGAGCCTGTTAACCTAACCTGATCGGGAGAAGGTTTTCTTCAAAAAACCTTGAGTTTCTTTCACAGGCTCCTCCCTCTGACAGAAGCCAGCCAATGACACAGCGCTCTTTCATTTCCTCATTCATTCATACCCTGAATCAGGCGGATTTTAGCGCAGTTTTCACATATGAACAAAATAAGATACTGTTAACGTTAAAGGGAGAGAATATTGAGGCCCCGATATATCGTCATTTCCAGATAACTACTTTTTTGAACGGTATCGTTCGGTTTTTCCGTTTGGATGAGGTTATTTAAAATATTTGATAGACATTCTCATATAACTAACGTCACCCATCGTGGACATGCTCTGACATCCAAGCACATTATCAGTGTAGCATTACTTCATTTGCAGTTTCCTTTACAACATCAGTGATGTGGAGAATATTGGTAAAGCAGAGCCATGAGGAAAGCGTGAAACGTCTTTTAAACGTATTTGTTCCCCGGACACAAACTTCTGTGATTGTGATTTCCACAGGGTGCACCTGAATAAAATACATTATAGGTTCAATACCATTGTACCAGTTTTTACTAGCAATATTATTCTTGTGATTAAATATGAGCATGGTGTGTATTTCAAGCCTGTGTGCAGTACATTCTAACAGTGTAAAAAATGTAATTTTCCTACTTGGAATTAGTAAAAGTATGGATTATGATTAGCGTGACATTTAAGCAATAAGGTACGAGAGGCTGTACTTTATTGTCCAATAATGTAACAGTTCGAGGGTGTTGTTAGGCCCTTCGCGGAGTACCAATGAAAATGCTGGATTTCATCAACCTGTATTATAATAAATATTAACTGACAACACTTTATTGTAACTTTTGCTTGGACCTGAGCAGCAATTTTCTCCCACGCCGTTTCTCTGTCATTCGCTGCAGTAGCTGTGTTGCTTTTGTTTCTAATTACAGGATTATACTCTCCGTTCCCTTGCATTATTATTTCCAGCTCAATAGGGGTGAAGGATACCGACCGGTGGTTGTTGCCATGGTAAATCGTATCATGGCTCCATTCATGCTGCCTTTATACAGTGGTGGTGCACATGCTTAACTTGAGTCAACCTACTCCGAGTTGATTGAACCAACTCTAAACAGCTGTTCTGAAACTCCAAACTCAGTGATTCCAATCTCAGGGTAAATATTCTACTGTAGTTTACTGTATACAGCACTATAAAAAACAACAACTTGTATTTGTTGGGCTAAAACAGTAATTTATGCAGATAAAACTTAAATAAATTATTGACATTTAAGGCAACAAAGTTGTATACTCCAAAACAATTTGGTGAGTTGTTAATACTTAATCCTTCAATTAGGGTTCAATACAAGGGACAACAGTTCTGCTAACTCTTATTACTTTGTTGTGAAATGCGGGAAAACTGTCCGAGTTGGCACTTTTCACTTGTCTCATTCAAACTGTGCTGCTGCTTCGTGTTGGAGGTGTCTCGTGTTTAACCAACCTTAAATTAAATTAAAATGATACAGGATTTCGCTATGTTGTACGTTGCTTAATGGAGAAAGCGACCTACACATTTCCATTAGCGAAAGCTAGCTGCTAACGGCTATTTAAACAGGACAGGCATGTTATCTTCTGACTGGTTGGTATTGTGACAATTCTTGCTCGCTAACTTGTTACAGCTACAAGAGCAGCCATTAGGGTATTAATGATAACTCAAAATTGTGGTCGCAACATTAGATGACATTTTATGTCATCTTGTGTTGGCAGTTACTACACAGTCTCGTCTGTCATCAGATCAGGCTGGTTTATGGGGACAGAGAGGACAGGTTTTGGCTAAAATATTACAAAAAAGGTCCCATATGTACTATTGTGTTAACATTTTATTGACTAAAAATGCATTAGAACACGTTAATCTGTGAGCTTCTGCGTGATGATTGGAGGATCTGTTGAAAAACCTCATCTTCTATTGATTGACAGCGATTTTGTACTATAAAGTCATTGTATAAAAATTCCCATCTATGACCCATTCTGGGTTACATCAGAAGTCAACTTAAAGTCAATGGATAGTTTCCATTCCTAGTCCTGGTTGTACTGAATCACATGATTTGAAAACGTTGAAATGCATTAAATTGAATGCTCTGTTTTATACTGACGCTGACTTTCATAACCTAGACTGTTGTAGTTTCTTGCAGGGTCCTTAATTAATATACGTCAATTGTAATTCATCTTCACAGCGGCAACATTTAGTTAAAATGGGACAGGATATTATATTGTCAACTCTAGTGTCCAGTCTACTGTTTACATCGTCATTAAATTGAGAAAATGTTTAAAATTCCTGCTGACTGCTTTACTAATCCCTAGCAAATTTTCATTTTGTTTTTCAGATTAATAAAGAATGCAGTGCAAGTTCACCCACACCGTTGAAGCTGTTCTGCTCTTTGGTCTTGTATACATGACTCATGTTTGATCTTTTATTCAATCTCAAATTTTTTAAAGTATATAAATGTAGCACAAATTGACCACTGGGAGTATTGGGTCTAATTAGTTTGCATTTACTTACTGTCCGAAGGGATTTGATGCTGGTTCAGTGTAAATAAAACTAATGTTTTGAATGTATATGTTGCGTCTGTAAATATTTGTAGAAGTTCCTGGTTCTAAAAAAGTTGAGTTACATTATAAACTATTGCAGTGTGCAATTTTAAATTGAATGTTACATTAAATTATTCTGCTATACTAACTTAACCAAATTAAAGTGGAGTTAGTTAGGACAGTTACCAGAAGTAAGGAATAAGTTATTACAATGTAAAATTATGAGTTGGTAGAACTTACTGTTAAGTTGACAAAAATCTGAATTCAGAGTTGAGGAAAAGCAAACCTTATAATATTAAGTTTAAGTGCCCAATCTAAAATTTTACTGAAGTTGCCTTGACATTTTGAGTTCGCCTAACAGTGTAGTCATTGAGCAGGGGGATAGATACAATTACAACTAAAAGGGTGGATTTCAAATGCACCTGTCATGCAAAATAAAATGTGTGAATTGTGTTTTGCTTGTGAATGTTTGTGTTTATTAAAATAGTAAAATATTAAATACCTCAATGTGTTTTTTCATGCATTTGATTCTAGTAGTTATCATGAAGACAAAGGCAAAATAGATGTCATTTATTACTAAACGTGTTTTGTTTCTAAATGAGGGATTATTATTAAGACATATGACGTCTGCTGTATTGTTATGATGGGAATGTTTTGCGTGTGACCATCCTTTAACTTTTGAGAAATCCTCTTTGTATTTAGATCAAATCCGTTCCAGAAGGAGAAAACAGACATAAAAAAACACCATGATTAAAGGGAAACAGAGGTGGTTGTTTTGCTGGACAGACAAACACAGTACTTCATCATGAATGAGGGAGAGTAACAGAGGTTTGCGCGTGTCTTCACATTTGTGCATCTATGTGTTTCCCCCGTCGAAACAAGTTAAGGGAAACGTGAGAATTCTTCAACTGCTGGCACAAAGACACAATACAGAAGCTACCTGAGTCCAAATGTTCTATATTTGCCCTCGACTTATTGCACTTGTAGGAAACATATGAAAAGTGATACTTATGTAATTGCCCTTGTGACAGTATTTATTTGGACTTGTTTACTAACTCTACCATGCTTCTACCCTGAGTGTTGTTGGTTGAGAGAAATTAAAGCATTTTGATGCTTATTTTTCCATCAGTTTACCTTTTTGTATCAAATTTTGTAGAGATGTATTGAGCAGGCACTGGGGCAGTTTGCAGCTGACTGTGAATCTGTTGTGACTCACAAACTCCGAGGCGATGTTAATCTGGCATGAAAACGGTGGATTGCTCCCTCTGGGTTGACTTACTGCCCAACTGAAAGGAGTGAAAGTATCTGAGAAAAAAGGATTGAGCGTGAGATTGACGATGGAATTGGTGTGGTGTCAAGAGTGGATCTAGTGTTGTGGTGGACCGTGAAGCTATCTAAGTTCTGACCATCAACCTGCGGACTTGAGCTTTCAGATGGTGCAGGAGGAATAGATATCCTGCATTAGCGCCGCTCCAAGAGAAATTATACATTTCGGCACACTTGAAAATAGAGTGCAAGGGAAACCCATGTCTCGACAACCTCGCCTAACCCCAATAAGGGGATGTTAATAGATGGATGCGTTACTTACAATTAAAATGGACAACATCAAATTAAGTGTGAATTTTCATTCTTTTCTGGAAAACATTTTTGTTGGAGATAAACTGGGCATTTAAAGACTGTGTAAGTTTTTGCATGCATGTGTCTGCATATTCATGTGTGTGGGGGGCACACAGCGGTACCAGGCACTGGGATGCAAGGGCAAACAGCCTCAGCGTGGTGAAGATCTTCCTGTAATTCAAGTCTTGTGCATATTCCAAAATCTATTTTAGTTATTTTGAGCTTGGCATGGCAGAAAGTTACTCATTATATAACATTTCCTTTGCTTTCCTGCAAGTAGAAGTTAAACCAGCCAAAAAGCCTAGCTGAAGTAAATTGGCATCCACATAGTGAAGACGGCACACTCGTTTGCGTTCTGAGAAGCCTCACTCTAGGTAGCTGGCATTACTTTCGTTTAATTGCACTGCTGACATTGTCCTTGTAAATTTGCTGGTGTGACGTGTCATAGGAAGTGATCAACCCAAAGTCTCCCATATAGACGCAAAAGTGACACAAAACCGCCTGAAAATGTTTTATGGAATTTATTGAGAAATTTGTGGAGGTGATTCTCCAAATTCAAACTTTTTTTGTGTGTGCGATTAATACATTTCTTCAACAATACTATATGAACATAATTGTACAGATAAACAAAGTAGTTCCAGAGTAACAACACTTTTTATATTGGGTTTTTCAGAGCAGAGGCCAAAAAACAGCCACAGAATAGATCTGGTACATTATTTGAGGTACTGCTATGTCTAAAGACTAACTTTATTTAGAAGTAAGGATAATGATGTCCTGAAACAGCTCTGAAATTATCTTGTCTATCTGTCAATGTTGGCAGTTCAATTAAAATTGATCCAACACTTCCCTTTAGGGCCCCTCAGGGACTATGTAGAAAACATGTGATTAACTGTTTCAAAACTACTTGAGGGGGATTTTCCATCAAAGAAATGGAGTGACTTTTAAGGAAATGGAGAGTCAGATTAGGAGATTGATATTACTATTATGTTTATAGCTTGAAAGAAGATGTGATTAAATGAGCTTGGCATGAAGAGTAGAAAAAGCGTGCCTGTCTGTTTTTTGTAAACCCTTTCACTCCTCGTGAGTTTGCTTCATTTATCTTGGTCTGATTTTACATGCCGCCGGTGGGCAACATGCAGGAAGCAGAGCGGACACTCGCAGAACAGATACAGCGTGTGGAGCGGACCTTGTTATTGTCCTCGGGGGACTTTAACAAAGGAAACCTGACTCATGAACTTCCAAAGTACAAACGGTTTATTAAATGCCCAACCAGAGAGGAGAAGACGCTGGATCACTGTTACACAACACCAGCCCAATAACCGCTTAGAAAAAAAAATATGGAAGGGTATTCTTTAGGACTTTTGTCTAAACCCTGGTTACATCTCAAAAGAGTTCAAAGATTGGCACTTATACACATACCTGAATGTAAAACTGTTTGTGACACTATATTATGTATTTTTGTCTACAGCCGATGTATACATTTTCTTAGAAGATGTGGTTTCTGCATTGCAACTTAAATGCTACGCCAAAAACCTGCATGGTCATATTCTTCATGAGGTGCAATGCAAAACATAAACATCACAATACTGCTCAGGACTGCAGATGAAGAGAAAAAAATCTAATGATAGTATAAGTATTTGCTTTTCTGAAAATGCATTTTAAATTTCTGTAGTTGCTCCTCAGTCACAAGCACATTGACAGATTTTAGAGTACAACAACCAGAATCCTGTTGTTTTGTAGAAAAAAAAAGACGTGACGAACTTGTGATTGTTAAGCTAAACATTTAATTCAAATTGCAATTTCTAAAATTGATTTTTCCTTTTCAATAGAACTTGTTTAGAATTAAGGGTGAAATTTCGGCACATATATATATTGCCAGCAATCAGGCACCATGGAAACCGGCCGCACCCCAATTGCGGAAGCGCCGGCAGCTGGTGTCACTTGACCAAACCACATGCTCACACTTAAAGGGGAGAAACCGTCCCCCGCACATATGGAAGCTGCCCACTATATTTTGAGCATTTGCGTTTTTACGTGGACCAGCGCCCCTACTGACGATTGAAAAAAAACTTGGTGCAAAGTCATGCTCCTGAAGGGTGTCATACATTTAAAAGAACAGGACAATGTAAATTGAACATAGGTGCCACATTGAGCCAATTATTTATAACTTTTCAGTATTTTGATATTAATGTTTTATTCACAAATAACGTCTTTCTCTGTGAAACAAACAGAATAAGGAAACAAACACACTCCCATTCAATAAAACAATACTAGACCAAATGGAACCATGGAATTCATGTTGCCCAAGTATGTAGCATTATGAAAGAAAAACCAGATTTAATTTATGTAAGATGGTAAACATGCCAGATGACAACTCCTACTCTTTCCTTTTTGGCATTAATGAATGTTGACAGTTCCATTATGCAATTTGATTTTTAATAAATTGATGTCCAATATATGTGATAGACTGCTGAACCGCTTGGATTAAAACCTGTCATGGAAAGCATGTCGGCATAGGCTTTAGCTTCCACCAACATGAACTACACAATGAACAGACTGACTGGATGCATGGACCCACTATATTTTCTTTTATTATGACCCATTGTCTTACATATGCATATATAACATCAACAATAGGGCAAGTCTCATTTCACCATATGAGAAAATAAATACTTTTAGGTAGTGAAGATGTGTTCTCTTAATTGCTTGTTGCTTCATTTTGTTAGTTGCGCTGAACTGGCCACTGAGTTCAACCATCGGGTCATCAGGTATTCTTCCAGTAACCCAGAGGGCCATTTGCTAAATTAGACATTTTTCAATTGTCATTATGTGTCATTTCAAATAGTCATTTTCAACAATCCCATTATTACTCTAGTAAATGACATACCAATTAATTATAATTAGATTCAGAGTATGATTATTATTATATAAATACTTGGCTAAGGCACAGAACAACAATTAATGCAGTAGTTTTGCATTGTACATCAATAGTTTTTTGCCAAATATACACACAAAACAAAACATCCCTTGACGACGAATCAAGGCTTTTGCCACACAGGCTTCTGCAAGTTAAACACTATGTAGCAGGCAACTTACCTGTCTTCACCTGCTGCTGGTCTTTTTGCTGTGATAAGCTAACAGGCTGACTGGAAATACAAAATAGCTGGGTTTCAAACTTTTCATTTCACTTTTTTTTTCCAAATGAACCATTCTCTTGAATCATCAGAGCTAATGTTTCAAAATGATGAGGTTATTTGAAAATGCCTCAGAGATACAGCCAGGAAGAGAGGAATAATAAATGAGTGTAGTGAAGATGAGGCGAGAATCAGAGAGCAAAGCGAAGCGAAGAGTAAGAGGTGCGAAAAAGAGAAAGCCCCTCGCTCTAAGGCGTTCACCTCTGCTTGAAGAAACCTAATTTTTCCTCCTCTGATGTCTACCCCCATCCATCACTCTCCTCCTTCTCCTCTTCTTGTCTCCTCCTCCGCTCCCGGTGTCCATTTCCTGCACTGATTAATGAGTGGAGCCCCGGCTGAACCTATTAACAAAGTGTAATACCGCTCTGCCTGCAAATAGCCCGCACTGTCCAGACCTACTTTACACTCCTCAAGGTAGTGTTGGCCTGCTAGGTCACTCACAGACTGTTTTGCATGGCCTGCTGTTTCTCTAAGTCTATTTCTGCCCTGCTGCGACCCATCCTGTCTTTCGGCCTCCTCCCCAGTGGTCTTCCTTGTCCCTCTCTGTTGTCAGATATAACTCTCTCTCTTTGCTCCAGCTATCCTTGGCCATATTAGGGTGGTCAAGTTGGGAGATTAATCTACCTGAAAAGTACATCCAGAAAAAGAATATACACAAGGCACTATCAACCTAGTTTTCCTTCTTCATTTGCACGTGTGGACAGACACACACATCTACCCGTTCAATTGTACTCCATATAGCATTACCGTAATTTTCTACACCACATAATGGTCCACATAAAGTGAATAATTTGGTTGGTGTTGGCTAAATGGACAGTCTGAAAAAAAGTATTTTATGTTTTAAAAAAAATACTTGGGCCCTTTGGGTGGGCCAACCAAAGCTCAACTTGGTCTTGTCCACTTCCACAATTAAAAGCCAATGTTGAACCAAAGCTTTGGAGAAGGAAAATCTAATTGAAAATCCAACTAACATTAGGAATACTACAAAAAAGAAGACCATACTTTCGTAAACATGTCTTGGATTACAGTGAAATTGACCTAAAGTAAACATATAACTACATTTGTCTGATATTCAGAAACAAAGCAGGTTATTTTATGACCAAAGGGTCCCTATTAGTGGTGTAATGGATCACTGATCGATCCGTGATGAATTCAGATCACCCCTCAAAGTTTGGATCCCTTTTAAATCATGGATCAGCAATTTTTTTACATCTTTTTTGGTTAAACATCATAGTGTGTAATTAAGTTGTATTGCTAATGTTCCTTTTATAATAAATAAATATACGGTATATCGGCATTGTTTACAAAGAGCCATACAAACACGTCAATACAGCATCAGTCGAAGGGGTTAGGCTGGTCCTACACCGGCACAGCTCCATCTTCACCCCACATTGCGGTACCAATTAATAAATAAATATAAAATTCTACAAAATGTGTCATTCTGTGTTGAGAAACTCCGAACAAGTTTTAGGAAACTTAGAATGTCTTTGACAGAGTATTTAAATATATACACTAAATCTATTACTTGATTCAATGTAGAGATCAACACAGAATTAAGCACATGTGAAAATATATCAAAAGCAAGACTTTATTGTAGGCTGTATGGCAAAACTTGTGAACTTCTAAATGTTATTGCTAAAACTGGTGAGCAGCAATATATATCTTGATTTCAATCTAAATAACTTTAAAATACTATTCTTTTACATTACGTATTATTTTTCTTTTTTTTTCTTCATACTGCTTTATTGCCTTTAATACATTTCAATAGAGTGTGTTTCACTGAACACAACATTTTATTTGAAGGCATGTTGTGGGTCTCTATAGAATGCAGAAGGAGCACTTGTAGTGTACATGTTGTATATAATCCACGCAAATCAAGTCCTGAGGACCAGAACCCTCCCTCACCGTGTTGCTACTCTTCGTCATTATGCTTTCTATTAGAACTTGAGCAGGCTTTTTATTTTGATATATGCCAGGATGAATTTGATGCTGACAAGGCTTTACCCCGGCCTTCTCTTTAGCATCCAACCGAGTCCCAAGAACGTCTGCCTTGGAGCTGTTTAATGTGCCACTTGCCCTCAGTTGACACTTTTGCCCTCTGGATGTGGGCGGGCCGACTGCACACACTGTGTGAATGTTATGACAAAATGTTTTTTTTAATGGAGGGAAATTTAGCAGGAGAACAAAGAGATGAAGCGTTTTGGGGAGGATTGGGAGTCAAAATAAGGAAGAAAAGATGCGTGTGAAAAAATGCTCAGAAATCTGGTGACCTTGTACCAGGGAGATACAGAGATTCAGACGAACATCTCCAAGAGACGACAGAGAAAACGAACAGTCTGATGTTACAGTTGTGCTGGTAATCTCACTATGGAGATGTTTTTTTGTGAAAATGGATCTTTGGCAAATAACATTTTAACTTGGGTTGAACACTTGTGGATAGCACCAAGTTAAATGCTGGCATAGGGAGAAAGTGGATGCCCAACAAAAACTTGTAAAGCTGAAATTGAGGAAAATTGGCTACAACATTTTTAAGTATAATTCATCTGAAAATGTTTCTCAGGCTAACTTTAAAGCTGATAAACTGAGTGTACAAAACATAAATTGGGCTTGAGTGGAATTAGGTTGCAGCCACCCTTTTATAACAAGTCTCTGTACAGCCACCACATATAATAGTCTAATTGGACTGCACTCTAGTGTATTTCTAACCTTGTACTATTTCTATCTATCCTACGACCCCAAAACACACTTTGCACTCTAACATTTTAGAATTATGCCATATAATTGTCAGGTCAATATTAAATCCTTTTTTCTATTAGACTTTTTTTTCCTAATTTATTTGTCTATAACCCTGGAACACTGACCCTTTCCTTTACAGATTTGTATGCGTTTGCAGTGTGCTCCAAACTGACGTGTTTCCTGTTTTCACATTATTTATTGTTATTTCCATTCACTCACTTGAGCCTGATAGCATTGGGTTTGATGAGTTTTATGAATTACATTTCAACAAAATTAATTCCAGTTTTCAAAAATCCTATTCCAGGTAATTTAATAATGACTTTACATTCAGAATTTCAAATTATATGAAGGCAAATAATTGATAAAAAACGTATTAGGCCAGCAGAAATCTGTTGCTAATGAATAACAAATCATAGCATATATATATACTAAATGCAGTTTTTTAACAGAAAACACATTTACTGTGCAATTGCTGATGAACTGGGTCTTATTAGTGTTAGTACAGTTATTGTGTACATCAAAAGACTCTCCAGGTGTTTTATCCGACAGTTGATCAGAAACATAAATTGTTTCACGTGACGCTGGAGAAAATAGGACATCTAATTTCATTTAAATATTCAATCAGGAGAGACTTTTGAACTCTTAACAATGATTAATTAAACAAGCATAAATATTTAAACTACAAAGTTGTTGTGGCTTGGACTCCATCCAACCGTAGGGTAGACCAGGGGCCGGAGTGCCGAGATGAGTGGAGAAATATCCCCTCCATTGGGTGTCCAGACACTAGTGGTGGTGGTGGTGAAGAACTTTCTCCAATCCTCTAATATGTTGGGTTTTCCTGCGGATTGGTGGTCTCACGAGTGGTGGAGGGTTGCATCTGGCGCTTGCTGAAATGACAACCAACAGCAACAGAGAACAGCTTGTAACAGTAGATCGTACTGACGCGGTTGGTTTACAGAAACCGTGCCTCTGCCCCCAATCAGCTTATGGCATACCCACAGTGAGGAGGCCCCTGGGACAGGCACAGGCTTATCCAGCATGACTGAAAAAACGCCTAAGCTTCATTTTGCTTATTTCCTATTGTCTAGAAAGGTGTGTCGATAAAATTGTGGGAACCCCACACCAATGGGATGTGAGGGGTGCAAACACATCTCATACAAACTGTCAGTGAATGCAGGAAATTGGCGAACATTGCAGGAGTATTGATCATTTGATCTTGCCCAAAATGAGAGACCCCAAGGATAGTTACACTAAAAAACAGACTAGCAGGTTAGACACCCCTCCAGAGGAAGAAAATGTTTGTAGTCTTAACCAAGTGAAATTGAGAACCAGGTCCTTGTTTTGTTTATATCCAATCTGCAAATAGGTAAGGGATGTCCTATTTAATAAAACATTTTGTGTAAAATGGAAAACTCAATGTCCTTAGAAAAGGAACCTTTATTTGTAGCACATTTTACTTTATATTTATTATTATTTGCATGGGTTTGAAAAGACAGAAAAATATTAGATTTTATGCCAAGCTTTTAAGTAACCTGTAATTTTTTTGTCACAGCGCTGTCAGACCTAACCTGTCATTTCTACCTCTCACTCCACCTAATCAGTCAATTCTGTACACCTGCAAGTCACATTCACCTCGTCAGCCCAATCACACTCATCTGTCTACCACACTTACTTACTTTAGTATTTAAACCGCAGACCCTCGCTCACTGCCATGTCATTCTCCACACATTCATGCCAAACCTTGCAGCGGTTTGTTTTTGACCAAGTTACTGGTGCCCACCCTGCCTGTCTTGGACTACCTTGTATTGCCCCTGCCCTGGTAATTTACCCAGTCTTCTGTCCCCGACCATGTCTCTTCTCTGTGACTTTGTAAACTGTTTGTTTGCATTGAGGAAAATACTCTTTTTGGAACTACTGCTGCTGCTGCTCTCTGTCGTACTGCATCTGGGTCCGTACCTCATGGCTTCCTAAATGCGCTGAGGGGCTCAGAATGTAAAAGGTTTTTAAAGGATCTCCTCAATTCTAACAGCTTATTTGTTACAAGGTTTGAAATGGAACATGTAGAGTATGGCTTTTTATTTTTTATTTTACTTTAGATATTCTCATTTCGGGCAATATTTTTAAGTAGACTTGCGTTTTCCAATCAAATAGTCTGTCACACATTATTTGATCAAGGACCATAAGAACAACGGATATCTCTCAATGATGGATTTCACAGCTTCTGGCTCTGAAAAACAGTGTAGTTTGAGTTCTTTATTTGAAAGAAAACATTGCCCAATCAAAAACCCAGCTAGCTATACAACAGCGGCTGAGTGACTGATGTACTCAGCACTGTGTGTATTGGTAATTCTGTTAGCTCTCCACTGATTAGACAATTGTTTAACATTTCTAAAATGTCTTTTTTAAGAGAACTGGAAAGTGTGCTTATCCATCATATGTCTCTGGGCACACGGTAGCGAGTGAGTCTTGTGAGGAGTCAGCAGGCAGTTCTAAAGGCATTGGCAAAAAATATTTCTCTGCAACCCCCTGAAATATAATGTATTTTTCTGCAGCAAAATACCAGATTAGCCTTTGGCAGACTAAGAGACGCTTGTCACGCAGTCATTCACGGACGCGTGCTTTGACAACAAGAACCATAGGCCGAGACAAAAACGAACAAATCCAACACATTCATTTTCAGAAGAATATACGCTTTAACATTTATCTTAAGATTAATCCCAAGTGAAGGCCTCCATATGTAGCCAAATTTATCTTAAAGATAACAATGGCATGGGTAATTACAGCACGCAGTGAGACAGCCAGTAGATAACCAGCTTAAAACAGCCTGCCACATAGTTGGCATCGATCTTTTATGCAGCTTGCGGTTGTTGGATGAGATCATCCATTCAGAAGGAATCATCCCATTAATGCTGACATTTTCAAGCAACGTTGAGAGGGCTGATGGGATTATTTGAGTCTGAGTCACGGCCTACTTTTATTTTATGTTCATCCAGGCGAGTGCTAAACCACTCCTATTAGTAGATTACCAGCCTGTGTTTGAACGGAGTCATCTATGACTGTTTTACATGTTGTCCATACTCTGTCTTCGAACTTTTTAGTAGTCACATGACGAAAACCACACGATAGTCTAAGTTGAAAAATAAACCTTCCAATTTGAACTAGGCATAAACACTGTCACAAAGGTAGCAATACAAATGAACATGCACAATTGCACATACATGATATAATTCAAAAGTGGTGCAATGCATGTGTCGACATTCATGCCCTTCTAACTGGAGTACATGTTTGACCCCCTAAACTCAAGTAGTTAACATTCCTTCAGGGAAGGTGTGACATAGCAAAGGCCGCATCTGTCTCCAATATTAATGTCAAATGTTTTTTTTGCCTTTCAAGTTTTAATTGAAAATGTAGAAATGCCCGACTTTCTAATTGTGGCTCTTGTGCTCTCATTACAAGCCTGTGTGTGTGTATATGTGTGTGAGTGTTCTAGTGAGTGCTAAGGGCAGCCGCATATTAATGTTGGCAATGAATCAGACTGTTAATGTGGCCTCTTAAATAAAAAAGGGTAAAGAATAAATCCAACCTAAATGTGAAGATCCATTTTAAGACTGTTTCTCCCCACTCTTCTCTTGAATTCCACTTATCAACAGTAAATGGTGGGTTTTAGTCAGTCCATTTGATGATTTCAAAAATCCAGGGATGCTTTTATAATGCAATTACAGAGATGGTATTAAAAATCCTTCAACTAATGAGTCCCCTCATCAATTCACCAACTCCAGGTTTTTCTCCTGATGATTACATCATTCAGAGAAATGAGAGACTAAGCTTTCTCTAATAAAAACCATTTGTGCAAGTCAAATGAATTAAGCACTAAATTGTTATTTGATCAGATAGCCTGATTGGAAATTACCCGGGCCAAATAAGCTGGACAAGTTTGACCAATATAGTTCAATCAGCAACCATAGTGACAAGTATCGTGATTTAGGCCTATTAAGCTTCGTTAACTTTTTTCCTAACTAATGGTTATGGTGGTTATGTATTACTCAGCCAATTGGTGAAAAATATTTTTTAATTTTTGTCATACTTTGAACTAATGATTACCGTTTCAGGAATTGCTGTACAAGTGATAACTAACCATCATAAAATGGTTTTATTAAATTCAAATTCACATACATAAGACTTTTTAAAATCCCTTTAGTACCAAATATTCATGACTACAGCAGCAGAGTGGAAGGTGCAACCAAGTACCCACTTAAATACATAACACAAATAAAACATATCCCTTAAAACAATATGCAAATCCAAACTGATGATGTCTAACAAAAGGATGAACCAGATTTGTCTCCTTCAATCAGCAAACTGCCTTGAAGGACCCTCTAACCCCCCCCACTAGTTATATATTTCAAAGAGAGGTGGAACTCACAAATCTCCATGCTATTTGAGCACCAAGGACAGTGCTCAAAATTGATCAACACACAGCACAATGACACCTGCACAAATCTGAGTCAGATGAAGGATCAAAGACTCAGGAGGACTAGACTTAAATGTTCAACTAAAAGACCCTGCAGCCCTTCTACCATTCTATTTTGTGGTGTAAGGGTGGGATGATTTGGTGAAAAAATATCTATAAAAAAGTGACACACAGCAGGAGAACCGTGGTGATCTACGCAATTATCCAGTATGGATGAGTATCGTCTGGGTTTTTCCTGATACCAGTGCTAAAACATACTCTCGCTTAAACCAATACTTCAAAAATGATGAATTATTAACAGTTTACCTCAGTGGCGGCTGGTCCATATAGGGCGATGGGGCGTGGCCCCACCATGCATGACAAAATATTCTATTAAAAATACATTTTACAAATAGTCAATATTTGTGTTTTTGAAACATAGATTTTATACTCGGTAATATCTGGACCAGCTTGTCAAACTCTTATCAAGGCGGACTGATGAACTCATTTAAGGGCCTCTAGGTCATAGTCACATTACACAGATTTCCAGAATCTGCCTGAAGAAAATCACTTCCAGGGTATGCCTCACTGTAAAGTATGGAGAAACCAGGCTAAGACTCATCTAAGTCAAAGCCCAGGTTGTGGAAAGAGAGAGACAGGGAGTCTCTCTCTTTCTGTTGCTCGCCCAATCTTCACCCATGTAAATATCATAAAACATAAGCAGTGATATTGAAAAAAAAGTTGAATAGATATTCAAAAGATTAAGCTTTTGAATTTGATTCATTCTAGAATAAGAAGTAGAAAGTTTAAAAGTCATAGCAGGTATTTCTTTGAGAAGCTGTACTTTTTGTAGCCAGTTTTTTACAGTTACATTCTTGGATACTCCTTTGTCACATTTTCCTTCCACTAGTTTTGTGTACCGAACCTAGAATAAAACCCATCCGACTTTAACGTCTGTTTGCTGAATCGTGCGCTTCAGTCATCCGGTTGCTATCCTTGTAGTAGGGGAGTGTAACATTCACCAATTAAGAAGTCACAATAGAGATTGTGGCGCCACTTAATATACTTTGAACAGTGGAGACCTTTGTCATTACATCATAAGAAAAGACATCAAATGTGTTCCTCCTTATCACGTCCCGTTATGTCTTTGTCTGCTGGCGACTGGTTGTTTTGACACTCGCTGACATGTCTTCTGCATTTTTCCTTCAGAGCCTCCCAAGCACTTCCATTGGAAATTGCTCCCCAAACATTAATCTCCTGTTCCACATTATCTCAGGTGGCCAGATTAACGTTTTGTGCTGAAGTTATGCACACCTAATCCCTCCTGTTACATTATATTATCCTTGTGAAGGGAAGCTATTATATTGTAAATGATGAGTCAATCAAGTTTGAACATTTTTGGCAGGTATTCAAATGGTACTGATGTTGCGGCTTTCATTTTAGAGCAGCAGCAGGAGCATTGCAACTTTGAAGAGTAACTTACAAATCAGCATTAACACAACCACAACTTAACCAGTCTAACCTCTAAAAATAGCCCAAAAGAGCTAGAGCTGATGCTGGCCCAAGTGATGCGGCCAAGGAGAGAGCTATAAGCTAGCAAAGCATGTATTCAAAGCAAGTGTTCAGTCACCTGGCAACCACGCCCTTAACTGTGCATAACCTTCAGCGTAAATATCCTTAGGAGAAATTACATAAAATGTCCAACCAGTAGGCTAACCGTTCTAATTATCAGTGGAATAAATTGGAGTAGAATCAATTATTTTTGCCAAGCTGTCAACATTTTGCCTGTTCCACTGGTGCTTGATCTGTCCATTGGAGCTTGGTGAGTTCAGAGCATGACACTGCCAAGACAGAACAAGATATCTGTGGTCACTTTAGCCAACAGGATCAAGTCTCTGACAGGCTGGCCAACTAGCAATAAGATAGCAGAGTTAATCCCCCCCAAACAAACACTAACATGCCATGATGAAATCAAATAAAATGTGGCATTTATTCATACATTTTAATGAGAAAAAAGTCACAATTTGGCTGGTTTATTTTAGAATTTTAAAGTGCATATATAATATACACATGGGTTAGGATTAGGAATCCTAAAATGTATTATCGCTATCTCTTCAGTCTGACACGACACAGTCATTTTCTGGTTATTATGCACAAAAAAGTGATACATGCTGATGGTCTTCTCCCACTGTATTTGCTGTAACTGATCAGCTAGTAGATGCTTCCTTATTTGTTTGGGTTGGTTATGTTTAGGCCTGAGGGTTGAGATTGGTTCAGATTAGAATAAGATTATGAGGCAAAATAACCCGAGGCGGATTAGGGCGGGTCATGGCCTTGTCACTAGGAATGTATATATTATTGCCTCATTCCACAAATTAATAGTAATGATAACATAACTCATGCCTTTTTACAACCTATTAATCAAGGAAATTATTATGTGCGGCCCTATTGTATAGGTTGTGTGATCATGTGCGTACCGAAAACGAAAATCTGCCTGCTGTGGAAGTTAACAAAGGTCTTACTATAGAGGGGTCAGGGGAACTTCTCTCTGTCTTTTCAAGAATAGTTCACACTTAAATTGCTACTCCCCAGTAATGCAACGATTTTCACACTGACACCAATCACTGAGCAGCCTAAATATAAACACCCACATGTGCAGCAACAACACGCAATGATCAGCTTTATTCCCCTGACCTGTAACAGCACTCATCTTCCTCACCGCATTAAAGAAGTTATGCAAAGCTCTTTCATTGTCATAATGCTGCCCTGTGGCTCTACCTTCTCTAACAGACTTTTATTTGCTGTCCTTGGAAAGGAAATTACTTTCAGATTCACTTTGCACAAAGGATGGTTGATACCTTTGCATCTTTAAAAGCTCTCCTTTTTTGTCCTAACTAGTCAAGAACTGGATAGAAACTTTAAAGTGTTATTGGTTGTGCAGATATTCTAAGAATAGATTACATATAATGCTCCAGAAATCTTTATGGATTATGATTACTATAGCGATCTTTAATATGTAAGTGCTACACATTTGTCGCACAGTACATTCCGAACTGGCAGGTGACTTGAGCAGATTGTTAAAAATAAGGACAGAATAGGTTATCTGCGCAAGTAACGACCAATATGTTTATTGTTAAGATCAGTAATAATGGCGGGGTAAAGAAGGATGTCATGTGAGGTACAATGTAGCAACATGAGACTGATCTAACTCATTGCCTATGTGGCATACTTAATTAAGGAAAACTCAGTTATAATTTTAGTAAGTCAACTCACCAATAACCACTCGTTTGCGGGCTGAAAAGAAAGAAAGAAGGAAATTACATGCGCTTTTCCCGCTTGACACTTTTCAGAGAGGTCATCCAAGTTTTTCCTGTGGGCAGCGAATACTCCCCTTGTCATATGTATGTCATTGTGTTTGAGTTACATGTTTCAAACTGAAAAATTGTGTTTTTATCAGCAAATATTACACTTTTATGCTAAACCTATTGTTTGCATCTTTAATAGCTTATTTGGGGAGGCAACAAAAAAAAAGGCAGTGGTGTAAAGTAGCCTGCACTTGTAAACTAAAAATTGAGAAAAGGAATAAGAACGCCTCGGAGTCCCAGGGTGACTGCCTCTAATTGAAATAAATTCTGACTAAAGCATTGACTTTAATGACATGTAGAATCCAGGACTGGAGTAATGACACAGAAAGGCCCGAGGGAAGAAAGGAACTGTAAAAAGCCAGGGTGACAAGAAGAGAGGCATAAGGAGAGAAGATAAAAAAAATTGAGACAAGGAGGGACAAAAAGGGAGAGGTTTGAGAGCAGGTATTTAATAAGAGAGCCTGGGGAGACAAAGAAAGACGGAAATACACATGGAGAAAGAGACGGACAGAGACAGAAGCGCTTAAAACTGAAGAGACATCTGGGGACAGAAGAGTTGTTTTTTTTCTTTTCATCAGGCTTTCAAACGGTTTCTCTTTATAGCTCATTTCCCAGACTGCAAGAGACTTTAGATAGGTCAACCTTTTGAAGTAACTAAAAAAATTCAGCCAACTCAACTGAGGAATCGCCACCGCCTAATATGGTAAAACTGAATCTGTGATTGAATATTAACCACCTTTATAATATATTTATGAGCCTAAAATCTAATATTACTTTTCTTTGAAGGGTTTTAATTGCCAAGTTGCATGTCAAAGAACTTAATATTCACAAATCTGAAGTTATCTAAAAGAAAAAGCAGAATGGAAATTTAAATAAATCATCACCGTAGAAAAATGTTTGGAGAGGGCAAAATACTTTCTTAACTTAATATTAAAAGTCCGAGACCAAACATTAATCGCAGAAACAAAATACTAATTGTATTATTTGGGAGCTACAAGCTTTGGTATTTAATACATTGCTCTCCCCCGCAACGTTTTCCCTGTTTTCCTGGAGTTTCATACCAGGTGCTTGTGCTTTTCTAAAGGAAAGCATCCGATTATCTCTATAATAATGAGCCACCCGAACAAAAGCAGAAGTGGTTAGTTCGTCTGCTGGAGTCTGCGATCTCACCACCAAAATGCTGGTATTAATAACACACAATTCAGAGGCATTTAAATTAGGGCTGCTAATAGATAATAAAAAAAATCAATTGCACATTTTGAAATTTATTGATCTCGATTAATGGTGATTAAGGATTGCTGTTGTTGTCACAATGTTGTTTTTAATGTTTGCTTTTCTTCTTAAGACTAAATCTTACAAGTAATGAATTCCTCTGCACAGTTCACCACTGTATGTTGCACAGCCGTTTTTTTTTTTTACTTCCAAAGCAAAAAGCTCTCTCCATCTTTATGTAACAGATGGTAGCTAGCGGCCGTTTTGTTTCCGCTTGCGGTTTACTTCTGATCAAAGTAAAAAAGTAAGTTAACTATGTTGGAATATTTTGTCGCATTAATCTCGGCCACATTAATTGCATAGATCACCAGGTTTATGTAAACAGCCTTAATATAAATGCCTCAGGCTTTGTATACCCTGTGTGGTCTGTGATTGGCCAGGCCTACACTTAACCCTTTGTCCCTTTATGTGTATATCAACATAAATGCCTTTGAGCAAATTGTTTGTCAAATCCTGCACATTTCTATTTGTTTTTAAAGATCCGTGAAACAGAAATATCCTAGAAAGTAATTAATGGATGCTGCAATGTTAGCAGGCTTTGAATTTGGCCCTGTAGAACAGGATCTTTGGGCACAGTAAGGTGATATCCCCGCAAAAACATTTGTTTTTGGTTATACTAATGTACCCATGCAAAAAATTATAATGTGATATACAACATTTTTGCACGTTAATTAAAGGAATTCGGTTGAAGTCGTATTTGTATACATTCTGCATATGTGATCTCAGCTGTTTTTATATCAATGACTGAACTTCATTATAAACCTGTATTACCTCTGTTTATAAATAACTTCATTGATGTGAATTGGTAACTTCCCTAATTAAGAACAATTCAACAGCACCTGAGGATGTAGTCCCATTTGTCGACTTACAAGATAAATGATGAAAAAATCAATGAAAGATTAATGTGCCCTAAAATGTTCCTAAAAGGATAGACAAATTTTAAATGGTATCTTCATTAGCGTGAATAATATCCGACAGTCTGCACTTTATCCACATAATGATGTCTTTTTTCTATATTTAAAAGGTAATAGGAGTATACAGCCAAAACATGAGGCACAGTGTTGCTGTCCAAATATATTGCAAATTTAACACAAGACATGCTGTCTGTGTACAATGTGATTTATACTATGACATATTATATCTATACATATGATACATTTAATCAGATGTTACAGATGCAAATCGCTTACAGAATAAACAAAAAGATTACCTAAAAATAGTGTCATATTTATGACTGATGTTCAAAATGCAAATTAAGTCATTGTGTGGTTCCCTCTCAGGGAACTCAAGCTGTGTAAAAACGCTGTGGGAACGCCTCTGCGTCATAACCAATGGCGAGCTGGTACGTCATAAAGGGACCCGAAAGGCAGGACCATTCATCTCCCCCCTCGAGGGGGGCTAGCTGTGCAGACTGTGAGCGCCTGTCATGGCACTCCCGTCTCTCCCGTCGAGCCCTCTTCGCTCAGGACGGATCGATGAGGCGCGCTCCCCGCGGCTCCGGTCCAGCTCATGCTGAGGAAGAGCGCCGGATATCTTCATGGCGCCCCGAAGGGGCCGGTGCCCCTAAGAGACTTTTTGGGAGAGTGGCCCAATGTATCTCAATGGGTCCTGCGCACAATCGACGAAAGCTA
Organism: Pungitius pungitius; assembly: GCF_949316345.1. NCBI lineage: Eukaryota > Metazoa > Chordata > Actinopteri > Perciformes > Gasterosteidae > Pungitius > Pungitius pungitius. The sequence goes on from NC_084901.1 coordinate 28,301,233, forward strand.
CGCCACCCAGTTCAGGTGGTGGCCGCCTCGATTTCGCAGGGTACTACCCACTTTGGTAGAACCCCAGCAGGCACGGATATCGGAGCGAGAAGTACAGACCCTGCTGCGGATGGGAGCCTCAGAATGAGTTCTTCCTCCAGACAGAGAGTCGGGCTATTACAGCTGCTACTTCACCGTTCCAAAGGAGGATGGGGGTTTGCGTCCGATACTAGATCTCCGCCGGTTGAACTGTGCTGTTGCGGAGTTGAGCTTCACAGAGATCGCTGCACAGATCAGGTCCGAGGACAGTAGATCTTCAGGACGCTTACTTTCATATTCCCATCCTCCCACCACACAGAAGTTCCTGAGGTTCGCTTTTGGGGACAAAGCTTACCAATACCTGGGCCCTTCCGTTCGGCCTAGCCCTCTTACCCCGTATGTTTACCAAATGCGTGAACGCTGCTCTGGCACCATTGCGTCTCCAGGGCATCCGCATTTTGAACTACATAGACGACTGGTGGATTTTAGCGCCATCCGAGCGGCTGGCGGCCCAACATCGAGGTGTTGTGCTTGCCCACATCAACCGTCTGGGGCTGAGACTCAACGCCAGGAAAAGCGTGCTGTCCCCAGTGCATAGGACCACCCTCCTGGGCGTTGTTTGGGATTCGACCACGATGCGGGCACATCTGTCTCCCGCTCAAGTAGTTTCGATCCTCTCTGCAGTCAAGCAGGCCAAGCTAGGCCAGCCACTCACTGTGAAACAGTTTCAGAGACTGTTAGGTCTCCTGGCAGCGGCATCCTTGGTGATCCTTTGCGGCCCGTTATACTCGAGACCGTTGCAGTGGTGGCTCAGGGCCAAGGGGTTCTCCCCGAGGGGAAACCAGCGCCGTCTGATCAAGGTCACTCGCCCCCATATGGCCAGAGCCATATCGAGACAGGGGCCGAGGCCCAGGGATTGGAGACTCCGCCCCGAGGTGGTGGAGCTCCTGTGTAAAGGCGGTCTTACCGAGGTAGACCTGTTTGCCTTCAGAGAGACCACTCACTGTCCTCTGTGTTTGATGCAGTGCAGGTGCAGGCATGGCCGAGGTCATGTCTGTACGCCTTTTACCCGGTTGCTCTGCTCCCAGGGGTTCTGGAGAAGGTCCGTCAGGACGATGGCCTACTGCTAGTAGCCCCGCTCTGGCCGGCCCTAGTATGGTTCGCAGACTTTTTGTCGCTCCTCGCAGGTCCTCCTCCCATCAGGGTGGACCAGCTGTCTCAGGCGTCGGGGTCCATCGTTCACCCTCCCCTCGAGCTATGGAAACCGTCGGCGTGGCCCTCGAGGGGACCCGCCTTCTAGGAGCCGGTCTCTCGACCGAAGTCGTGGAGACCATCCGCCACTCCAGAGCCCCCGCCACGAGGAAGGCGTATGCCGGTAGATGGAAGCTGCTTTGCCACTTGGTGAGGGCAACGACAGCTGGACCCAGTTAACTGCTCAGTCGGTTCAGTACTGGAGTTCCTGCATGAGCGTTTTTCTGGGTAGACACCCACTGGTATCCCGCTTCCTTCGTGGCACCCTGAGGCTGAGGCCAGCAGCCAGCACTAGAGTTCCGTCCTGGGACTTGGCCATCGTACTAGAGGGTCTCTCCGGTGCTCCCTTCGAGCCCATGGCGGAGGTTGCAGTGAAGTATGTTGGTCTTAAGACCCTCTTCCTGCTTGCTATTTCTTCCCTCAAGAGTTGGAGATATGCAAGCCCTCTCGGTGGCCCCATCGTGCTTGGAATTTGCACCCGGTATGGTGAAGGCGTTCTTACTACCTTGCCCCGGCTATATTCCTATGGTCCCGTCCGCTACGGTCGGGCCGATTGTGCTGCAGGCTTTCTGTCCTCCCCCGTTCCTGACGTCGGACCAGGCGAAGCTTAACCTCCTCTGCCCAGTCAGAGCCCTAGACCTGTACATCCGCAGGACCGCCCTGTGTAGGCTCTCCGAACAGCTGTTTGTGTGCTTCGGGCCTCCCAATACTGGCGGCCCGGTGACTAAGCAGAGGATGAGCAAGTGGGTGGTTGAGGCCATCACACTTGCTTATGAATCAGCCGGTCAGCCAGCACCTTTGGCTGTCTGGGCCCATTCTACTAGGGTTATGGCGGCTTCTAAAGCCCTTTTGTCGGGAAAGGTATCGCTACACGACGTTTGCATGGCGGCAGGCTGGCCTCTGCCCACACGTTTGTGAGATTTTATCGCCTAGACCTTAACTCTACGCCTGGAGCACAGGTGCTCTCGTCTGACTGTGCGTCTTAACTTCACACCAAGGTCACTTGCTTGTATGGTGGAGTGGGTATTGGCGTTCCCACAGAGTTTTTACGCAGCTTGAGTTCCCTGAGAGGGAACGTCTTCGGTTACGAATCTAACCGTAGTTCGAAGGGAACGAGACGCTGCGTAAACTTGCCGTACTCCCGGCTTGCCCGTGGCACTTGATTCGGCCTTTCAAAGATGAATGGTCCTGCCTTTCGGGTCCCTTTATAGCGTCCTGGTCCCGGCGTCGCCCGCCTATGACGTACCAGCTCGCCGTTGGTTAGATTTCACACGTGCTTCATGACGCGGTCACGCAGAGGCGTTCCCACAGCGTTGTGCTTAAAGATTAATTAGAACATACTCAAGGTCCACGATTCAGTCTTTTATATTCAGCCACTAATTTATTAAAAACTAAACCACAAGCACATAATATCCTGTATTGCACTAGGGAATGATTGCATTGATTCCCACCTCTATGCATGGTGCCAGTGAGACAGATAAGTTTACTGGAATCTTGATGATTTAGAGCATTTTGAGAGAAGACATTCAATTTCCAGAAACCAGAACGTAAAATGTCATGAATAAATCATAGGTTTCGCAGTATCATATATGTCTGACGTGCCCGTGGCTGTCTCTGGATGCTTCCCATCCTCACCCTTGAAGATTTAACTCTTTAAGTGAAAGAGACTGACTTTTTATAAATGCATAGCTTGGCAACAGAAAAGGTTCTTTTGTGATAAAACTTTTTCACGACCAGACGCATGATCAACTTTAGGCACAATATTTTATATATATATATATATATATATAAATAACTCATAACTCAGGAACCAGATCTTGATATGTTTTGGAACAATTACAAGAACAGAAGTTTAGTTTACCTTCTGATCAACTAAAAAAGATAACTTAAACCTTTTAGCAATCTTATGGTGAAAAAAGTATTTCTAAATGTCTGAAAAAGTAAAATTAGAATTTTGGTGTTTATTATGACAGCAAGGGGAGAAATAATTGTACAAATAAGAATCACTAGATGATGACAAATGGCAGAGTTAAATTGAGCAGCTGTTTCATTTGTCAGACAGAGCTGCCACTTGGGCCTTTTATTGTTTGATGAGCTGTATTATGTTAGACAATTTATTCCTTTTTCTTTTCAATTGTTGAGAGAATTCTATCTATGCATTTGTGTGTGACTTATGTTTACTATGTTTTTCTAGTCCCAATGATGCTCGGATGTGGTAATGTGTATTATAACTCATGAAATGATCATTTTCAGAATAGAGAACTCCGGTAGAAATGACAGGTCACACAAAGACAACAATTTGTCGTTATTAATAGCTAATCAGTCTTTTATGGGGGTGACGTGGAAAGACAAAGAAGGCCCCCTATTCATATTGTAATTGCTCAAAGTTAATCATTGGTGCCTGCGTGTCTCGAGACTGGCACATTTTGCTTTGGGGGAAATTAGAGTGTGATTGTACAACAGCAGTTGTCACAAAAGTCAGGGCGTCAAATTAAAGATGAAAGAAAGTAGTATGGGGATTTTATTGCACTTGATTCATTATATTCCACAGTTTGACACAGAAAATATTACACCTGGGAGGACCATTTTGAGAGCTTTGGTTAAAGGGGAATACTACTTAATTTCTGAATTCCCACACCATTGGAGGGTGCCATTTGTTCCCCCCCCATACTTTAATTGATATCAGAACATTATCTCCCACATGAAAATGTTTCATAGCTGTTAACCTTTCTTGTGTGAGTTATTTGGAAACATTTGCAAAGTCTAGGTCCTCTAAAAGCCAGGTGTCAAAGAAAAGATGGAGAAAAATAAGCTGGAGTGGTCTGCATGGACTGTGATGTATTCAATTACACAATTTAACTCAGAAAAGTGAAGCCAAGACATGTGACATTGAGAGTGAGGGATAATTCAGACAATTTCTAAGCGTTGATTTTCCCACCTTTTTCTATCAACGAGTTCTGTTCTAACAAGAAAATGAAAACAACAAAAATCAAGGCCAAAAGCTACCATAGACTGTCCGTTTAATACAGTGATGCTGACAGGGAGCATCGATTTGAATATGTTGTACAGGTGAAATCCTGGTGCTGCTTCCCTTTGGGAAATGCGGGTTTGTACTTAATTAGGGCTTCAAAATGGAGTAATAATAATACAAGTTCCATTAATAATGATTAAATATAGTATTCATACACAATTTTTCAGATATGAAACTAATTTCAAAATACAAATAATGAAGATCTAAAGTGCAGAAAAATAAAAAACATGTTTGCTACACTGAATAGGGAAATAGGCTATTTTTCATTTAAAAAATGTGAAAATTCCCTCTTAAACAAAGAAGACTGCACTCACTAAAGTTTATCCTTTATCCATTTTCTGACAGTTATGTTATATTTCTACTAGAGGAAACATTCCACCAAGAACTTATTATGTCTCCCCAATAAGAAAGTATATCAAAGTTTCAAAGAGAGGGTTTTAATTCAGTCATTACCTGATGCTATCTAGCTTTTGTGTTGCCCCAGTCATGAAATATTACTCATCTTTATTTTTCCTCTGCAGTTTATTAGGCAGACACCTCCGATGGACCATTTCACCTTGGACATTGCAGATGCACCTATTTTATATACCAGCTCAGTCTAGCACTGCCAATACTCGTCTCCTTAAGCGGATTGGATATTGTACAATAATCTGACAAATCCCCATTAAATACAGTTTATTTGGGAATGTTAGAAACATCATTGTTTCATTATGTCACAGAGGCTTGCCAATAAGTCTCCTCAATACTGTATGCTGCTTTGTGGTGCATCTTGGAGTACCAGAAACGATAAGCTGCTTTTGTGAAAGATGGCCTCAAGCATCTATGGATCTTTTATCACAGTTATCAAGGTCTATCTCACGATGAACAAGTATCACAGCGGGTAGTCTGTATATGAGGGTATTACGAGGCAATTGGCTTCATGTCCGTCTGTTATCACCAGATCCCCTTTTGACCTGCACCTATTTATCAAAAGCAAAAGCTGTAGAGCACTTTGTATCATTTCCTGCGTTGTTTACAGCAAGGACATAATTTACATAGTTTTCATGCCGCTGATTTTTCTCATGACATTTATGGATTTGTTTCCGTTGCTAAAGCATTTAATTGAAAATGTCATTGTTTTTGTGCAATGTAAATGTATTTTTAGGAGTTAACAATGTTTGAAGGCAAACTCAAGACGCTGCACAGAACCCGTGACTGTTTTTTCAGTGTAAATATATGAACGGGTACATGTTTACGGTAAATGAATCTCAGATTACACATCCCTGTGCTGGCTGAAAAATTCTAAACCTCTCAAGCGCTGGTGTCTAAGCAATGGCTTTTGTTGCGATAACATTTAGCAGCAATTGGGCTCACTGCACGTCACGAAGATGTAAATTGCCACCTGCTAAAAGGGAGCTAATAGTTCTTCAGAGAGGTACAGTTGCCAGCATGTACAACTGTACACACTGGCTCTCCAGCACCAGCCACGGACTCAGTCAATCTCACTCTTTCATAAATGTTTCCAGAAAAGTCATTTTTTTTACCTCTCTTACAAACATTAGTGCATGTACTTACACTCCGAACCAGTCCAGCTCGAGGTGTTTTTGGAAAGTTCCAGCACATTGTCTTTTCAGTTTGTATAAGGCGCCTGATTCCGAGCCTTGCATAATCATCCCCATCAAGTTCTAAAAGGTTGTGTGTGTGTGTGTGTGTGTGTGTTTTGTGTGAAAAATAATGTCTTCAATAGACACACACATAAACACAGAAGTTATCTTCAAAGCCATACGTTTGAAAATGTGTGTTTGTAGGTTTTTCAAACACTACCTTTTAGATATGGGCTTAGACCTGCAGAGTCACTTATAGTTACTCTATATACACAGTATCGTAGTAGACCATCATATTCAATTGATTGAGAAGTTGATGCAAAGTACCTTTTGACTGGTACTGGTTAAAGTATGTGTAACTGAAATAAATATGCACCCAGTGCCAATGTAACCAAAAGGTGGATATCTCAGTGAGGTGGTGTGTGTGCAACACAGCAGGTAACCACTCAAATGAATTAACAAAACATTTTATTATAATCTGAATCAAAGTATTTAAAAACAGTCAAGCTCAAGATAAAAAGAAGGTCTAAAATGACTGAATCTAAAAGTGGTCTCAGAGATCCTGCTTCACCATAAAAAGACAGTAAAACAGATGCATCTCAATTTAAAAGGACAAATCAAAAAAGGACACCAGATTAGGCCAGCATAGACAGGGCTCAATTGGGTAATTAAGACCGGAGGACAGTTTCCTTACCAAGAGAATTAAAATCCCAACATTTGAGGGATTTCTAAAAGCATCTAAAAGAATCTCACTAGTCGCTACTTGGTCAAGGTCCTCCTGTGCCCTTCTACTCCGTGCTGCTCCAACTGCCGACCCTGCCGTTTCTCGCCAGGCTCTTTAAAAAGGGTGCCAAGTGGCACACCTGCCGTCAATTTCGGGCACGCACCTGTCGATCCTAATCAGATGCCGTTAGACACACTCTTAATAAAACAAGGTAGATAACAACAACAAAAACTCAAAACGCATCCGCAATACATTGCCCACTGCACACAACAAACACATGCAAACTATACAACTAGAAGTCAAAGCATGCAGATGCAACTGAAAATAACAATAAAATAACAATAATCAAACAATGTGGTGTCTCACGGTTACACAGACATAACAAATTATCAACATAGTAACGCAACTAATTTGCCATTTAATTAACTGAATGCAGAAAACAAACATCTTAGGGCTAGATGTCTTTACAAGTACATAGAGTCAATTCTAGCAAATTATCATTTTATTTACTATAGCAGGCTTTCCGCCTCCTTAGCCTCATTTATTGCACCGTGCCCCTTGATGATGGTTGATGATAAATCTCAGGTTAATGAGCTGCAATGATTGTAAATTAGTATAAATTGATACATTATACCATCCTCTCTCAGCAAACTCTGTGATGTGGCGACAAAAGATAAGATATAAACGATATCACTGGAATTTTGTACACAGTTTTTACTAAATAACTTAATGATCTCTGATAAATGAAAGTTCTAGGTCTCAGCCATACAATGTTCTGCTTAATATTGGTATATTTTCAAATAGAACAACGTTTCTTGGTGACATCTTTCTGATGCGTTTGTGCCCACTTCAGGCGTATTTGTTTTGCAATGTGCAAAATAGCATGGGGAGGTATGAATAAACATGCACTGATGTAAAAGCGCAACACACAATGCGAAAACTGAAAAGGGCAAATTGTGCTTTCCATGCCATGCATATGCATGAGGATCAAGGGGAAAGTGGGAGTTTCCCATAAAAAGATTGGAGGCAATGCGTAAAGTGTGCCTAATAATGTATTCTGCGTTGTGTACCGAAAACACCGGTGGAACCGCGCCTCCGTTTGAAGGTGAAAATTCTCTCTCTTAAAAGCAGATGTTAACAAGAAAGCAGATTTCCTCGCATATACCTCTTGGTGAAATGGCAGCAGTAATCCAAACCAGATGGCATCATAGGCTAAGGCAATAACACAACAATAGATATTTGCTTTATTAATCCCAATGGGAAAATTTCTGTGTCTTAGTAGAAATACAATACAATAATTAAAATAAGAAATGATAAATGCACAATATATACACTCTACAATAAAAAAGCAGAGCAGAAAATTTTACATTTAATTAATGTAAACGTGAATTAGAAGTGTGAACAGCAGGGTGTCATAGGTATACGATTAAATTAGAAAATATAATTAAGACAGTAGTGCAATTTTGTTGAAATGCTTTGAAGCATTCTGTGGTGGCGGGCGTGGTTGGGGCTCGGCTGCAGGAGAGAGAGGGGGGGGAGCGGCTCAGGTAACGGCGCCAGGTGGAGGTGTAATCAGCTCAGCTGCATCTAATAACAAATTGCTTCTCTCCTTGGCTATTTAAAGACAGTAGCGGCGAGCTGGGAGGAGAGAGGGGACGCCGGACGAGCGAGCCGGAGAGAATCGAGAAAAATTAAATAAAAGTCCCTTGAGACGCAACCATGCCGTGTCCTCTTCCTTCTGGGAACCCCTCCCCTGAACCCATCCACCTCACACATTCCAAGTATTGTTCTTTGAATGTTTGTTACTTATTCCGCGCCACCTTTCAACTCCTTGACACTTCAGCTAATAAAACCGTTACAATATTAAAATATATTCAGCTTGTTTAGGGCTTTTCAACTTTCTAGCTCTTATAGTTGAATTCATATAAACCAAAATAAACTTTTTATTGCAGTATATTTTCAAATTTCTCCTTTGCCAATCTTTCAGCTACAGACACTATTTCTTCATAAAAAAAATCTTGTTGATATCTATTTTACTTTTTTTTATAATCACTGATCATGTTTCATTAGTTTTTCAATCAGTTTCAGAGATTTATATGTGTGTGTATTGCGTTTCTTAGAGTGAAATCTGGCAATCTTGATTGTGCAGCAGCGTGAGAAGCCCTCATAGCCACAATATTCTCTCATTAGCCTTCACTGTTGGATCAAAATGCTTGTGCTGGTTGTACTCTTGTGGCTAGGAAATCCCTCAACAGAGAGTGAGACAATGTCTGTCTCAAGCTCCATAGGCTCCAATGTAAATATGCTGACGTATTTCTTAAAGAAAAGAGGTTCACGTTTCGATAACATGATAGAGCCATATTTTTGACACGCTGACATGTAAATAACCTGGTTGCGTTTGTCAAAGTCTTTGGTTTTGTCAAATAATCTTTGGATTTGAGTTAGATTCCTGGCTAATTTGACTTGTTATGAGTGTGGATTTTGGGAAAATTGGCAACTCGTTAACAATTGCAGATGCGCCATTACCATGGTTACTCAGACGCACGGTGCAGTCTCTACCTGTGCCTCACTGGTCCAGTCTGACAGCACCTGAAGGTATTCAGGTCTCATGCTGCGTTCACACCAAAAGCAAAGCGAATTATTCCTGCGTACATTCCATGCATGTTGGATAGCAAAAATTATAACAGTCTTTACGAAGACAAACCACTGAGATAAGCCATGGCCCCTTTCAGGCGCCAATTTAGAAAAATAACAAACTATTCGGGCGAGTAAAGCTTGGCGAAAATTCTCTCAACGCAGCATTACGGAGGACATTTCGGAACCTCCTTTGCACCCCCTGCGTTATATGAGCCCCCACCTTTTCAAACCCCCACCCCCTCTCCCCCCCAATTCCATAAATTCTGTCTCAGTTTGGGCTTTCTTCCTGCTTTATTTTGTAGTTTAATACTATTCCTTCTACTACTACAACTACTACTAGTATTTATACTGCTAGTAATACTTCAACTAACTAATACTTAAACTACTAATACTACAACTACTTTTAGTGACTCCAACTTACATTAGTACTGTTACTACTATGAGAAAAGTACTGCTATTTATACAACTACTACAAATGTTACTACAAATACTACTATGACTAATAGTATTAGAATTACAGCTGATAATTCATTTCAGTTTCTGCCTTTTCTTTATTTTCATCAAATCGATTGAAAGTAATTTCCATTTCTGTATTATTAGCAATGTTTTAATATTCATTTCTGTATCTAACCATTTTTTAAATTAATATCTGCATTTTCAGCAATTCTTTCAGATTCATTTTAGCTTCTCCCATTTCTGTATTTTCTGAAATTAATTTCAGCTTTTTACATTCCAATGCATTTTCAGAAGGGAATGCATTTTCCAGTGGAGATTAAATTTAGACAGTAGTGCAGTAGTTATTTAATTAAAACAAAATTTAGCAGACAATGGAAAAGTACAGAGCACTGGATAGAACATCTCCAAATCCTCTAGAAATAGAGTTGACTCATCCCCTTCTTGTACGCCACATATGTCAGAAATACAGAACAGTCTCCACACATGCCCAGTCACTTCCGACAGATGAGAGCCTTGTTGTGTCTTTTTTCTTCATATCTATTCCTTTTGCACACCGAACAAATAAAGTAAAATGTTTAACAGATAATTTTGGTCAAGGATGAATAATGGGATTAATCTTAAAAAATATATTCAATCAAAACCAAATACTTCTATTTCATGGTGGAGTTTGAAGAAAAGTTAGGGGTTCACTGAAGTGAAGGAACAAAAATTTATAAATTTATGACAAGCCATCCATTCATTGTTGAGATTCTGAAGTCATGTGCCAGTTGATCCCAATTGGCATAGGTAAATGCCCTGCCATTCACAATGAAAGAAATCCCGTCTTCATGGCCATGTGCACACAGAAGAAAGGCTGGAATAAAATTCTACAGTTTGGACCATTTAAAAAAAATGTTGGTATGTGAAGGTACTTTCATATTTAGCATCATTAAAGGAGATAAATCAACTAATAAAAGGTACATGGGATGCCATACTGTAATGTTAATAAAAGTTGTAATTATACATGATAAAAAGCAGTTGATGGTGGTGCATGGAGTAGTGCAGTGCGCTGGGGGCGGCAAGGTTGGTGGTTCGAATCCCGGCTGCCCCATGTGCCATGTCGAAGTGTCCCTGAGCAAGACACCTAACCCCTAATTGCTCCCTAGGCAAAATGTAATGCACGGGTTATAATGCAATGTAAGTCGCTTCGGATAAAAGCGTCAGCTAAATGACATGTAATGCAATGTAATGAAAAATCTTGTATAGTGACATTTGTACAATTATACAAATTAAAAGTAACACACAGAATTGCTGGAGCGTTTTCACTAGACATTAAAATCACTGACGTGCTCACTGTGTTGGGATGAATGTGGATTGGGAGGAAGATGATTGTTTCTGGGAGAAAGTGAGGTTAATAAGGCAAGTACAGGGTTTTGTCCTAATAAATTGGTCTTTGAGAGAAACCCAGTTGAAAGAAATATATGGTCCGCTGTAAAGCCGATGATGTGTGATTTTCTGATTTTCGTGGCACCACGCTTGGGTAGCAGTTTTAAAATGCAGGTTGATGTCAGTCACGGGAGTGCAGGTGGTAGCGCTGATACAGGGAAGGACAGGACAAAAATATCGCCACCCAAAGTTGTCAGCCATATTCTTACTCAAAAAAAGAGAATCCTAAATGCACATGTTAAAGTATTTAATCTCATGCTCTGGCATGTCCCTTCACTCTCCACTGTTAATGATCACTCACTCACTCCTTTGTCGGGTCCATCAATAAGTTGCCACGGCAACAAGCGTAGAGGTCAACAGGGACTCTCCATCAAAGAATTTGCAAAGCATGTTACAGCCATATTAGACCGATGCCTGTATGGTTGTTAACTCTGTGCCCATAACACTGTACACATACATACGTTCTCCAGTGTTTATGATGTTATTACGCTCAAGTCGATGTGCACAGAGGGATCAACCAAAGATAATTAGAAGTGGATTTATGGAGGCCGTCACATGTCATTAATTTCCAGTGGCAGTAGAGTTCCCAGATTTAGAGGGATGATTGGAGTTGTGAGATGAATGCTGTACATTTAGGGGGGGAATGTTAAGATCCAGCTATTAAAATATCATGACTAATACTTGGCCTTAATTATTTTTAAGGTATTTAATGTATTTTTCAGATTTATCTCTCAATATGTATTACTGTCTGTGATTGAAAGCCACTATTGTTATGTCATCTCAGTGTGCTGCAAATGTTTTTGAGGCATAGGTTTGTATTTGCAGAGTAAGACCAACGAGGTTGGTGCAGTGCAGAAGCAATGTCAGACTACTGGCTGACCGAATGTTCTGAACAGAAATATCTCCACAACTATTGTATGGACTGCTATGAGCCTTAAAATAAATATTGAAGGTCCCTAGGAAAAAATTACTTGGATAATCTCATGACCTTTGGTGTAGCGCCACACTTAGCCGTAAGTCTCATTATCATATGTAAGCAAAGATTTTTTTTAAATGCATTTCTGTTGAATTATGACAACGCAGGAACAGACAATCAGTCAGCTATTCCCTTGTAACTTTTCCTGCCCAGCAGTCATTTGATAAGAGAGAGCTGCTCTCGACAACAAAGGTGTTTCCCCTCTTATCTTTTAATGCTACATTTCCCTCTAACCCCACTACAAAACAACTGGAAATTAAAATGAACACGTTCACAAGAGAGTCTGTGAGTGTTTTAAATTATGGGTTTTGTGAAGCATGAGTACACTTTTTCATAATCCCTCTCAGCGGGTAATCTCCTCAAGTGTTACAAAATGGTTGAAAAGGAAAGCCACATAATGTAGTCACTTACTAGCACTATGTTACTGAAGACTCAATGATGATGTTAGGATGGCCACTATGTGGCTGTATTCTGAAAGCTGGATGGTTGAGATTACAGGGAAGTACAGGCCAACCAGAGGTTTATACCACCAACCACTATCCCATAAAATATCCTTGCATCATACAGTAGTGCATGGGCCGGTGGCAGCATTTGATAGAATCTGGCAGACGGAGATAGCTTGCTACTAACATCGACCTCAACCTCACTACTGTAGGTGTAACTCTCACCTTACAACACAATTGCCCAAACCACATGAAATACATTAAAATACATTGCTATCACCTTGATACCAAAACATCTGCATGATCTGTATTTATTTTACACATTATAATTGAGTCATACATACCCTGACTGGGGAATTCAACTTCACCCTCAAATAAATTGGTGTTCAGGTACTGTGCGGACTCTTATCACCAAACAAACAAAACAACCTGGAGAGAGATAACAACAAAGGTGACTTGAACAGTACTATACATATACAATTCAGGTTACCTTACTGCACAATCAAGCACCAGTTTATACCCTCCATCACCAATTTGGCAAAGATTACACTTCAATGAGCACAATACGCAATGACCCAACTAGCTCAACCAATTTATTGTGTTTGACTAAACTGACAGGCCTGGTTTCCAAACAAATCTAATCATGATATGAAAACGTTTACATGATGTAGTTAACATTCAACACTTTGAGTGCGTGCAGGGGCGGTTCTGCATTGAATGGCACCCAGGGCGAGACCCCCGTTAAAATATTTTGTTGCATTAATTATGGCCTCATTAATTGCATAGATTAACGTCTTTTGTCCAGATATACAAAGGAGTTAGTTATTACATTGTTTAGGGTATGCCTTTTTTGGAGCAGAGGCCAAAAAAGGCTAGGTGTTACTATTGTCTACTGTCTAGGCAAGTGATACTAGGAATTTTGTAGTTCACCGTGTTGCAACAGTGCAGTCACCATGGCAACTGGCTGAATAGCATTTGTATAATCTCCTCATACACTGGTTTAAAAGAAATTGAACCACAGAGAGATGCAAGTGGCAGAGGCAAGTGGAAAAGAAGGGTAAAAGGAACTTCAATTCAATTCATTTTATTTTGTATAGCCAAAAATCGCAAATTACAAATTTGCCTCAGAGGGCTTTACAGTCTGTACACATGCAACATCCTCTGTCCCGAAACCCTCACATCGGCACAGGAAAAACTCCCCAAAATATGAAAAAACCCTTCAATGGGGAAAAAAGGGAAGAAACCTTAGGGGAGAACGTCAGAGGAGGGATCCCTCTCCCGGGATGGACAGACTGCAATGGATGTTATGTGTACAGAATCAACAATGTAAAAGATGATACAAGTAACAGAAATGATACAAGTAAATGCAAGTGGCAGAACAAGTGTGCGGCAGGACCACTGCAGGGACAACCACCATCCACAGAGGCTTCTGTGGGGAGGGGGAGCAGAAATATGTTGGTTTATGATGACAGCAATATGAATCATATTTAAAGTAATGATGATGGCAGCAGCAGGTGTCAGCAGAGCCCTGCCAGGAGTCAGAACCGGTGTCCGCACGGAACTACGATCCACGGAGACCTGCTAGGCGAGAAAGCACAAAGAACTCCCGGAAAGAAGCTGAATTAGTGATGTACATTAATAAAACATGGATGATTGTGGAAGGAGAGAGTGAGCGTGGGAGAGGGGCTCGGTGTGTCCTAAGAAGTCCCCCGGCAGTCTAAGCCTAGAGCAGCTTAACTAATGGCTGGTCCAGGCTAACCTGAGCCAGCCCTAACTATAAGCAATATCAAAGAGGACGAACATTTTAAGCTTTATCAGGGACAGGGGACAGGGATAGAAAGTGGCCTGAGATTTTATCTGCACCTTTAACTCATATTGATGAGAGATCCAAATTAAAGACCTCACATTTCAACCATTTCCCCTAGTCATCATGACCTATGTCTTAAACACTACAAACACAGAGGCACTTGCTGTGGATAGTGGCTCGCACTGAGTCGCTGCTGTAATATTTCCATGTGGAACTACTCGCTCAACTTCCCCCTTAATTTTCATGGTAGGTAGTGGGTCTTATCCACCATGGGTCCGCTATCATTTCATTATCCTTTCTAGACACCACTTATCACCTCAGCATTACTCTGGGCATTCTATTGGAATAGTCTGTGACAACCCTGCAGCACACTGGGCGGCGGTCGTCATCTCCTGAGGCGTCCTATCTCGTCCCTGACTTTAACACAGTGCTGGCAAAGCAAAGTTTCTTGAAGCTGTAAAAGAGCTGTTAAGCATGCATGTAACTGGTGGAAGTGTATTCCATGGCAATGTTAGGTCACTTTAGTGTTCCCTTTGCAGGACACTGCAATAGCGTATTACGGTCCAAGCATGACCTGTCACCCCTTAGTTGACATAGTTGTTCTGTGAGGGTTCCCTCCACAACTAAGTCTATTTGTCACAACTGGGTGGCGGAAGCAGGACTCAAATGGAGAGTGTCAAATAATAAAGGCTTTATTCTAATAACCGGACCAGAACAAGGAAAACACCTACAGACTACTCACAAGGACATTCAGGAAAAACATTCAATAACAGAAATAAATAAATACACTGGACAGGTGCAGGTGATTGGACATAGGTGAAAAACAAACTACAAAATAAAACAGGAAACAAACCTGCACCGTTACACCATTCTGCAGTCTCCCTTGATCCTAGCAGACCGTCTCTTTTACTTTGGGATCTGTTGAAATCCCACCCTGCCTTAACCCTTGCTATGTCCTGCGGTCCTGTGCCCTAGTTTGTTGTCCATTAAGACCTTTCTCCATCCTTTTCTTGTCAAACTTGACCTCTAGTGTCTCTCTGATTCATGTCACCGACAATATGTCAACCTAACAAACTCTAACCCCCTTTAACCTCAGCTTAGGATGGCATTCCGAATTGGACTTCTCCGTGGTCAGAGGTAATTTGTTTATTCATAATCCAAACCATGTTCCGGGGGACATAGTTGTGTATTACTTATTTATCCAAAACCATAGAAATGTAAGTATTGCCCCGCTGTCCCTAACTATAAAACTTAAATAAATTTCCCAATGCCAAATAATACTGTAAAGGAGTCAATCCTCGTCAACTTTATTATCACAATTGCTTCTACTTCACTGTTCTTTTGATTTCTTTTAACCTCCTTTCAATGAACCAGGATTGGCAGCAGATGTTTAACAATGACAGCCTACAAACTTTTTGAGAAACTGGAAAGCTTTTACTTTAAAATTGAGTTTTGAGATAACAGTGTTTAGAATTAGTAGCATACTGTATAATGGCATACGATAACTGCTTTTTCCTACTGTGGTTCCTGTCGGCCTTTCTCCTGTAGGCAGTTCTATAAAGTTCTTTGTTCTGTACTTGGCAATATCTCTCGGTTAAAGCTTGTGGAAATGATTCACTGGCTTCAATATATCTTGGTCCTTAACACCACCAACCAAAAGCTGTTCAATTTTAACTTGATTGCTTGATGCCTAATTGGACACACAAAAAACTGCAGCCCAACCCTTCAGGCCAAATGCAACCAATTAGATTGGTTAGGCATTCAGGCAAAATCTGCCTCTGAGAAATATTTGCTCTGTTAAACTCCAATCTTTAGCCTGCTCCATACGCTTCTGTGAGTAAGAGCTTTTATGTGTGCTTCATTTACACTTTTTTGTTATTATTTGTTTCTTTTGTTCTCTCCATCCTCTTCTCTGTGCTCCATATTCCCTTTGCAGATTGTAGATTTAATACAGATAAACGGGCAGGTGCAGGGAGAGAGAAGGAAAGCGTCACACAATGGAAAGAAGAGTGCTATAAAACAGTGGGGAAGGAAAAGAGAAAAATGAGAGATTACAGGAAAATCTCCACCAGTACGACAGAAAGGTACATTGTGTTCTGAGTCATCTGATAATCAAGACGTCAAGATGTCTGTGGATTGATGTTAATAATCTTGTGGTGCCAAAGATGATCATCTACAACCAAGGTCGAATACTTGCACTTGTGTTTTGTCCAGAGCCCCCCACGGTTTTAGCATGTTTTTCTTTCAACTATATATTCCAGCTCCAGTAGTCTGGGTGCATGACTTGTATGTGTGTCAACTGTGTCTCCAAACTTTTGCACCGGTGTTGAGTCAGAGACAGAGAGTTCCAAAGTAGCACTTAAACTTCTTTATATTGGTCATTAGTTTAATCAGAGGGAAAAGCATGATCCGTGAGCAGTAATGGTGACCCCGCCCTTTCTTTCACTTACTCATGATTTCTGCTCTTCTTCCTCCTCCTTACATGTGCTTCATCTAAGACCCATCCATATTTTTAGTGCTACAAAAAGGTACACTTGTCTCCTTGTTGTAAATCTCTCTACCTCAACAACTGTGGGTGTAACAACTTATTAATTAGATTAATACATACATCACTTATAATTCACTAACATTGGAAAAATCAATCAAATGCAGATAAATTACGTTTGATAAATAACAGGTTTGAAGCGAAAAACGCCTCCATCATAGCTCTCATTAGTAGATTTTCCTTTCATTTTTTACCAAAAGGTTGTCAGATCATTTTCTTAGCCACAGACTCACAGACAAGAAGAGAAATGAAATGAAAACTGTGTGTATATTTTTAACTCCCCAGTAATGGGCAGTGGCGTTTTCTTGTAGAGGCCATGGGAAGCCAGGCTTCCTCACTTTTATTTGCATGTCTGTTTTTTCAGAATATTTTCCTTCTCTCTCTATCATGAATCAGTCAAAGTCAAAACCGCAAAAATAAAAAAATTCAATGAAGTTGATGTGTTATGGCATTAGCCATGGGGAAATGTATGTATTGATTAATATGCTGTAGCAAAGCTTTAAGTTTGTATTTGTGCTATGATACGGCTGAGTGCAAAAATGCAATGACATCTTTGATTTCTTCCAGTAAATGTAAAATTGCATCCCTACTTCATATGTGTAACGTGTAATGATTTCATGTTCACTCAACAGAAAAAGTGTGACCCTTTGTATCCGTCTGGCTAGGATGACTGTTACAATTTCACCTCGAGGCATATGCAAGGAAATTTCGATTCTAATTTACACCTGCTTTTCGGAGACAGAGAACAGAAACGCAGGCGCTGCTTCCCCGGACATACCACGGAGTACATAATGAGGCGCTCTTTATGCCTGCCCTCCAATCTCTTTAGCGGAAACTCTCACTTTTTCATCGACCCACCCGTGAATGCATGACACGGAAAGCACAATTTCCTATTTTTAGTTTCGAAACAGCCAGTCTGCGCTTTTACCGCAGTGCGGCTTGTTTGTACATACCTCGCCATGCTTTTACACGGACATTGCAAAACAAATTTGCCTGAAGTGGGCGGAAAAGTGTTAGTACATTGCGTCTCTGACACCATATTCCAACCATTAACGCCAAATTTGGTTTATAAATTTCACGCGTATGAATGCTCACAATGCCCTGTATGGTGGGCAGAGAAAGGCGTTGGTTACCTGATGATTTGTTGATATTGACGCTCATGTTACACCCCTGCAATGGGGAGAAATAATCACATCAGTAAACGTATTCACCAGAATTGTATTATATACATTTACAAGACAGACCTCAACAGAAAAATCAGCATCTTTACATACATGATTGACAGACAAATTCACCAAACAGCGGCATCACTTGCTGACTAGGGTTGCTACCCGTCCCTTAAAATACGTAATCGTCCCGTATTTGAGCATGAAATAGCGCGTCCCGTTTTGTATTGCCTGCAGAGGATTCATGAATGTGGTTTCTCTTGCATACAGCCTCAAACTAAAGTTGCTTAGTCGGTTCTTGAGCACCATCTCTATCAGTGTTACAATCCCCACCAGAAAGTGAGCTGCCCTCTTCTTCTTTTTTGCTCCACCTCCTTTTAACAATTGTCCTCTAAACCGTAGAACATTGTTTTTTCAGGATGCTCATGAGTAGGGTTGGGTATCGTTTTAATTTGAACGATTCCAATTTCTTGTTTCGATTCCTGTTCTTTTAAGAGGCAGGGTCAAAAAGTTTAAGATATTTTAAATGAGCTAGCTAACCAAGGGTCTTTCTGAAGGAAATAGACTGACCTTCTCCATCAATGTTATTCTATGAACTTTTTATTAACTTTACTATGAATTTCTAACAGGGTTGTTTTAAATATCAAACTATGAACTTGAATATTGTATAAACATTAGAAATTATGAATATATTTTTTACAGGGGTACACTTTCCTAAAGAGAGCTTTATTTTTGAAACCTCACAAAAACACATTTACACATGAGTGTATGATACTGCAGGTACTTAAACGTTACCTTGCTCCCACTGATGGGCTAATAACCCTTGGAGCCAGAGAAAGAGGCAGCGGAGGACGGTCGGTGCAGCGCGTTAAAGACAGGGCACACATCTACTTCCACTCCATGACCTCGGAGGTGCTTAATGTTATTTGACGTGCACCCACTTATGCATGAAACAATTTTGCTGCAAATGTTGCATTTTGCTGAGTTTTCGGTTTGTTTCAAAAAGTGTAACCACACTTTGGACCGCCGACACACGCTATCCATGTTCGATCGCTCTGTTATGCCAACACTTCCGGTGGACGCTTCTTCGTTGGTGTTCAGCGGTTTGTTTTTCCGGTCGGCGCCGAAACAAGGAATCAAATTATAAACTTTTGAACGATTTCAGGTAAATCGCAAAGCTAGTCCCGATTCCAATCGATCCTCGATACCCGATACCCAAGCCTACTCATGAGTCCGAGCTGCTTCAAGGGAACGAGCCACAGGTGTTGCGTTGAGGACCACTTGGTGTTCAAGATGCAGAACAGTAAAACCTGCAAGAGGTCAGACCTCAGACAATCCAAAAAAGTATTTACAACCTAAAAAACGTATACAACACAATTTTTCCTCCATGTCTCCAAAACATTAGCTGTTCTATGTTAACTTTACTCATGAAAAAAAGAGAAAGAAAGAACATAGAATCAGACATCCCCAATGACGCTTTAAATGCAACTAAGTAGTAGATGTCTCATGTTGTGTTAGGCTTCTAAAATACTAAAATTCAATAAGTACAGTTAATGGTTAGTTAAAACCAGTTTATTAATAACTTTGTGCAGACTTTATGAAACGATTTGAATATTACCAGTTTAAGTTTTTTGGCTATATCTATGTTTATAATATTTTTTATTGACCATGTACACTTGGCACCTTTTTTATAATCACTCACATTTTGGGATCCTGTTAACTTTGTACTTAAATGACTATAGATGACAAATAAAGGAAGATATGTTATCAGTTCAAATCATCAGAACATAAGTTGCATTGGGTTGATGTTCACTACACTACACTCCTCTACTGCCTTGAGACAATTGAACGACAGTAGGAAGGACAGAGAAAAGGGACAAACTAAAGCCAAGTGGATGAAAGTAAATGAGGGGGAGCGAGACAGACAAAGGTGGGAGGATGTCTAGACAGATAGATTAACAGATAGGGGACGACACAGGACACCCAGAGGCAGACAGCGGGGGAGCTAATAGTAAATGGACAAGAAAGGACAAAGGGAAAGGTAGAAAATAGAATAGCGGGAACAAGTGAGAATGACACAGGGGGACAGATAGAGATAGGGGCAAGGGACCAGGAGTGACAGAGAAAGGGACAGATTGAGCGACAGAAAGAATCAAAGGGGCGATGCAGAAGTCTGTGGGAGGCAGAAGACAAGCAAGGGACTCATTTATTTAGCAGGGTTGCCATGGGGAACGGAATCTATGATGAATGTGTGGGTTGATTATGCAACCAATTGACTATAATTCACCCGGTCGACGGAACATCATGACCAGCGTTTCTACAGGGAAGGCTGACATCACTGAAGAGGAGATGTTGTCTGTGTACTGTTGCAAACAACCGCATGTTGGCAAAACAGTGACATTCATCAACCAGCTAATGTAACTCTGATGACAGGGCTTAACACTGAAGTAGAAAAAAAAAAGATTTCATATCACGACTGTAGCGAAATGTTCCATTTCCAGATTACTGTGAAACCATAACAAGACGTATGTCATTGTAGTTTAATGGGATTTGCAGTCTGTGAAAGGGTACAATGTCTTCTGAAAAGGTTTTGTCATGCTTGAAAAATTATGCAAGTTAAATGCATTAATTCTGCAAACGAGACACGATGCGTGTAAACTGTAAAGCAACATGTAAATAAAAGTGTAACCCTATGGAAGCCCATTTCCGCCTCTAAAAAGGTCCTGTCAGTCATAATAGTCATAATTTTGGCTGAGCTCTCGCATAATTAAGAGATTCTCATTATCATTATAATGACTTATTAACTTCAATCGATGAACAATAAAATAGTATATTTTTAGTTAATTGCAACTGAAGAAATATGAGATTTAATTTTAGATTCATGCTCATTGTGCAGGAACTAAAGATGCGTACCATATTGGAGCGTCTTGGGTGCCGTGGCTCACTCACGACACAGAGGCAAATGGACGCACCGACCAATGATACTTTACAATTATTAATGTCACTACAGTAGCACAAGATGTATCTTTTAATGACTTCTTTTTGATTTAATAGTTGTGCAAATGTCTCATTTTGGTCCTAGTTAAAATCTAATTTAGAACCCCTGCTATACAACATTTACTAACTAAGTCTGGGGGCCGGGTCCGGCGGAGACGGGAGTCTGGGGGCCGGGGCTGGGGGCGTGGGTCTTGGTGACAGGCAGCCTGTAGCTGAGCAGCCAAAGTTAACACCCGGTCGACATAAGGGTCGACCCCAGGGAAGGGCCACCAGGCTAAGGGGGGTCCGGGTGCCGGAAACTGCCCGCTGGTGACCTCCCCTGACGTCAGCGTGGGGCAGAGGGAGGAACCCGTTCTTGGGGCCCCACTCCGCTGAGTCCTTTTTCGGTCGCGTCATTCTGTCAGGACGGCTGGTGCGGGTCGAGGCAGGGAGGACTCCGACGCAGAGTTTTCCAGACAAAAAGGTGTTCTTTAATAAATCCAGTGAAAAAGCGAGAACGGACATGCACCAGCGACGGTTACACTCAACAATGACGCGACAAGGGACAACGGGCACACAGGGCTTAAATACACTAGGGAGGTGCAGGTGATTGGACAAAGGTGGAAACAATCAGGGAATCACAGGACAAGGCAGGAAGTGAAGTTACCCAGGAACACAAGAGACATGAAAACTACAAAATAAGACAAGAAGCAGACCCAAACCGTGACACCTGCTCCATCTCGCCATCAGTTTGGGGGACCTTGGCCTGAAAAACATTGATGACCCCTGCTCTAGGCTACTGACACAAGGTTTGGTAACAAAAACCTTTTGTTCTGAAAGGTATTAGTATTTACTATTTATAATTTTTCTGGCAACCATATTATAAAAGCAATGAGGTACGAGAGGCAGTCAAAGAATGTACCCTGAGTATTTTTGCTTCTAAAATACCCTACAGGTACAGTATATTTTATTACTGTACGAACACCAATGTAGGGGAGACCTATAATTTAGCAAATGCTTCTATTATAGGTCTTAAATGATGTCAATTTGTAAATGATGGTACATTAAGTGTCAAATAACAAGAGTATGTCTTTGTCATGCTGCCACAGTCCAAACATGGTCACTTCTGTTCATTGGTTGCAAAATTTGTATAAGGCAATGTCCCAATCGCCCAACAAGAGGCTGCATTCCAGTATTTCACCAACCAATGGGTAACGTTGACGCAAATACGTCCACTTGTCCAATTCTTTTTCCATTTGTATAATCCCATTCTCAAACTTTTTTATCGGGGTGTCCCATTTCAAACATCTCTTGTTTATCTCGTAATTATATAAGTATATATCGTATTTTGAGTAAAAAATAACATTTATCTATTTATGTATTATTTAATACATTTTGTGGCTTTAAGGGTAGATAATGGTAGACAAAAACTAGCTTACTATTGTTTCAGGACAATGTGTGCCAACTGTCCATAATTTTATCTTCTGTGGTCATTCCCTGCCAAATAGGTGTCTTTGTATAAAACATAACCCAAATTAACCTTCTGCATCTAGCTTGGATGAAATTCTGGCAACAGATATAGGTGCCCCCCCTCAACAAACCTGCTGTTTCTGGGTGCAAGTGTTACCGGTTTCAAATGGGCAGTAACGGCAGTAACAAAAAGATTCTTTATGGGGTTCGTTACTCTCACCTCGATGTCCGTCTGGAAAACAGAATCCCTTTGTTAGCGAGAGAATGAACGAACCGCCATCTTTAGATCTCAATCTCAATATCTCTCTTTATTACAATACATCAAGTAATAATACCAAACAGTAACATTCCCTAAGGTAAACATATTTCAGTTGGTTAATATCAATTTAACATGTCCATAAAGTTTTCTACACCTAACAGTGTTCATCTTTAAAATACTGTCTTAACAAAAATAAATGTCCCTCTCTTAAAGTGCAATAATAAATGCAATCATATCACCAGGATAAGTCCTACTTCAAGCTATATAGTTATCTATAGTTATTGGTTTTCTGCTAAACTTCAGAAGTGCATCATCAAACACTCTCCAGCTATAAAGGAATATTTACATGACTTCAGTCACAACATGAATAATACACATAGGGAAACTTAACATCTCTCTCTTTTCTCAACATATTTACAACATGTCAGGATATTTAAAAACTCGAAACAAGGCACCGTTGGAGAGTGAGGACACCAATGCACCGACCCATACATTGAGTATTAATATGCTCATGCTGAGCAACTGCGCGCGCCATAGTCGTCACACGCCCTCTCCCGCGATCACGAACGCGGCTCTCCCACTCGGCTCCACCCACCAAACATTGAACTTCCAACCCGCAACAGTTACAACACACCCCGGGAGGAAACAGTTCTTGCTTTTACCACTGAGTACGAACCTGGAAAACAGAATCCCTTTGTTAGCGAGAGAATGAACGAACCGCCATCTTTAGATCTCAATCTCAATATGAGAGAAAAGTAAGGCGTCCGTCACTCTAGGCGGCGCGATGCAACGCCACTCGCACTTTGGTTCCACTTTACCTGGTTCCCCCCCCCCCAATCAATGCTGTACAACACAATAAAATCTGCGATTCTCATGAATGCTTTCAACTATTATAATAACATGTTTTGTCTATATAAAATCCCAATTGTGTTACCACATAAAGGTGCCTCACACAAGCACTTCATTAGAAATCTATGCTTGTCTAAGTGTTCCAGCGTTGAGCTCGTCACCGTTAAAAGTAAGTAAAAACTTTCAAAGTGAAGTACGGTGGCTGAAAATAATAGAGGCCTGATGCGGTGACAACCAGATTTGATATCGGAGCACAAAAATGTACTACCATTTCATGGTATCTCTTTTTATGTGCGATGTATTAAATGCTGATAATAAAGAGCATTTTTTCTTTAACATTAAGATATTTCTGATTTGGAAACTAGTGTTCGACATCGCATCGACATAAAAGGAATGAATTGCAACCATTTAAGTGTAGATTTCAAATAGAAGGTATTAGAATGCTATATGTATTAACAATGAGTGAGTGTCCCACCCACTATGCATAGTGTAAAAGAGCAGAAAATACACATCAAAAAGACCAACGTTAAGCTTAACTGGGAAATTCTTTTTATTATATCGTGGCGGGGTGAGACATCAGGCAAACAATGCATTGCAAGATGATGTATGCACATCTCTTAGAGCAATGAATATATTTTTATTTCATTTTGCCTGCTGGTCTTCACCTTTCTAAGCTCCTATTGTTAACAACTGAAGGTTAACCTGAAAAGGTGATGAATAACACTGCAAACAGCAGAACACACCCTGTGATACAGAGAGGGATTGTGATTAAAAAACGGTTTCATCCAAATGATACCTTTTCTCTCTTGCCATATTTGGAAACCCTTAAAAAACACGTGCGTTGACAAGGGCGTAACCATGGTTTAGACATTTGGGTGGGGTACAAATAAATACTCTTCCCCATAAACATTTTTTAAAGCGGGTATTGGGCTGGTGTGGTGTAACAGGGATCAAGCGTATTCTCCTCTGGATGGACATATAATAATCTGTATTTAGGAAGTTTATGAGATTGTCTGTTAAAGACCAGGATGAATGAAGCGAACTCACGTAGGGAGTAGAAGGGTTTAGAGTTAAGGATGAATGATTCCAGATCAGGAGTACAGTGTTGTTGGATCACTGTTAGGTCGTTGCACCAGCTGATGTTGGGGTAGAAGCAGATTCCTCCGGTATCGATCCACAAAGCCAGGTCTCTATGAAGCACAAAACGGAGCATGTAGAAAAGTCTCTGTCTCTTCTCTTGAAGTTCGTCCAGTTTGTTTCTTAGTGAGCGAACGTTGGAGAGAAAGATGCCCGGCAGCAGTGTGCGAGAACCACGCTTGCGGAGTCTCATTAACGAGCGAAAATACCGATCCATTGAGAGTTCATAAACAGGCTCAGTACTAGAGCCTATGCAGGGAACGTGAAAAATTATCCAAAGACTCGTACACGAAAACCCAGTCGGAAAATGGATAAATCATTTCTGTTTCCTTGACTGAGCCTATGCAACATTCCCGTTGCGTGGCCCTGAGAAAATGAACAAATCGCTCTTTGGGAGGACTCATTACTCCCTGTAAGGACTGAGTCGTTCACGAACGACACATCACTATAAAATACTGGCATGTCATCAGCTACCACCACATATACATTGAAGCAGGGCAATATCTGGTGCCATAGTGCTTGATCCACTTCATATTTTTTAAACCTTTAAGCTGGGTCTTAAAAAAGTTGTGCTTGGCCTTGTGGCAAATACACCACATTAGTACAATATTCCTAATGCAACGAGGATAATGCGTCATGAAATGATGATTAGGCAAGAGGTTTCATTTTCATTTGAAGAATATGCAACCCATCTTTCAAATGTAAATATACACCGGGGAGTGCAGCTAAATCAAACTGTATTTCTTACAATTGACTGCAATATTCCTAGAATTGGCGTGAATGATGCAAAGTAACTACAAATGGTTGGGCGAGTAAAGCTTGGCGAATATTTGCTTCGCTTTTGGTGTGGACAGCAACATTTGGTTAGCAAAATGAAACCGTATTATTATGTATAAAACGAAATACTCTTAAACTAACTTCAGCTCCTGTTGGCATATAGATGGGTAAAACATATAAAAATCCCAATAAGCATTTGTTCAATTCCAGATTTAAAGTGACTGGACTGTGTGGAGCCCCTGTAGATTGAGGCAAAATGACTAGAGAGCATTCTGTAGCACTCACACTGTGGTACCTGAAAATAAGTCGTTTTATTCAGGTATCTCTTGCGTCTGAGAGCTCGTAATGTTCTTGGGAAAAATGGATTGTGTTTGCTGTTAGATTACAAACTTTGGAGAGGTACACACGCCTTTCTTATATATGACCTTTTCAATGCAGCATGCATGTTGGACTGCTCATGTCAACAGCCTGTTTGAACAATATGAAGTACAATCATTTTTGAATGTGCTGAGAATTCTAATCATTATTGTTGTTACACCTCCAAACTATCCTTGGGCAAGCTAAATGATTTTCTTGTATCTGTTTAACAAACTGCTTTAAGATATTTCTGAATTTTTGCATCATCGCTATTTCTCACAGTGAGGTTTAAAAGAAGTCATTGAGTAACCTATGCATAAAATTGAAGAAAATAACGTTTTTGCTCATCTGTAACACAACAAAACAATTCATTCATGTAGTGTGTATTTGGAATTTGCGACATACGGAATGTAAACCGCAGCAACAAAAAGAGTCCCCCGGGCAGATAATATGGCCGACATCTTCAGATAAAAAATTCAACATGAGAAAATATGGTCCATCAACCTTAACTGTGTTTGAACACAGAGTTCACATCCTCCCACCGGAGTCCTGCCCTCTGTTCTGTTATCAAGTGCAGTTTCCTTCATCCTGGATGGATGAACAATGGATCCAGGTCTCTGTGAGGAAGTGGGCTAAGCAGCATACAAAGAACTCCTTGTTCAGAGCATGCTGTTTTTGGTTTTAAGATGTAAAATTCCCTTTTTGTTGTTTTCAATTCACAGGTATTTGGAGGGTCCACCAGTGTTGCTTAAAGATTTAGATTAGATTACAATGTACTGTATTTTTTAACTAAACATGTGTTTTAAAATCTTTTTCAAAGAAAGGCGATCACTGCTTTGGTGACTGCAGTATATTTACCTGACGACAGGACTGCTGCATCCCACCAGCATCCATCCGCCTGCTCGAAAAATGTGCCTCTACTATAATTCTCGTTAAAGTTTTGACACGTATATATCTATACCTTTTAAGCCTGGAGGGAAATCCAAAAAAAAAGGAACCACCATTCCCACACTGCGACAGTGAATTACAAAAAAGGCTGAGGGGGTGAGATAAAAGGGGGGGGGGGAACAGGATAAATAGCAGGAGATAGAAAAAAGCAATGGGAAGGTGAAGATGGGGTGAGGGTATGAAAACAGTTAAGTCGACCTATTGGAAAACGCATAGCTTGGATGTAAGGCCACGGATAAAGGCGAGAGACAATGGCGTGAGAAGAAAGCACATAAAAGAAGAGAGGGAGAGGCAGAGCTAAGTGAGACGCGGCACAAGTTATATACCGATAACCTAGCAACGGCGGTACGCTCAGGAGAGGCAGGTTCAGTTTCCATTGTGTAATCTGCTGCTGCTTCAACGGGAACGGATTTTCAATTGGACATTGCAGCAATCCTTATATACAGAACATATCCAAGATGTATTGCGTTGTTCTCTAGAGACTGCTGCAAAGATATTTCCCCTTGGAGAGGAATTTGGAAATAGTGTTTGTATGAATAACTTCAGCGAAACGGTGACTTATGAGGTGGTTTGTTTCAGCACACTTTTTTTTCTCATATCATTACCATCATTTATTCATCTGTTCATGTTTTCTTCTGTTTCTGAAGATCTTTGTTTGAATACTTAACACTTGTGTCAGACCAACCCAGGGTCTTTGTCCAGGAGTCCATGATGAGTAAACTAAACGTCGCGGTCCGTCATTAGTCATGTGAGTAGTATAGTCTCCCATTCTTATCCCTCAACCGCAAAGACGTGGTGGGGTGGTGGGGTAGTGTGCGAACAATTTTGTGGCTTGCATGCTTTTTCCATCAGCCAAGTCATGGCGAGCTATCCCCCTATCGGCCAGTTAGCTCCCCAGACCTGACGTGATTCTTTGTTTCCCCACTGGCAGGGGATCTACCGGCATTGCCTAGGCCATCGACTTGGTCCCCCTGATCTAACGCATGCCCTCAATCACAGAGTGCGACCAGAGTGGACTGATTAGGAATAGCAGCTACTTTTATAAAAATGCAATTCATGTCTTTCTGTAATTCTTACTATAGCAAAGTCACTGGACCCACTGGCCTTGAGTCTGACACCTATGATCTAGATTGTCAGAGTGGACAAAGAGTTGCTATTTAAAAGCTGGGTGTGAGAACATGTAGGACCCCAAGCTTTGGAGGGTGGAGAAATTGGAATAGATTTTTGTTCCAGCAAGACGACTGATGCGAGTTAATCAAGCACATGTTGATTTGGGTGGAATCAGTTAGGGTAGAGTGAAATACAGGGTTTCATTTAGATACATGAAAGCCTTTGTGTGTGTAGAATAGAAATAGGTGTAAAAATGAGTACCCAACACGAGTAAATTCGTACCCTGTATCCCTGTTACTGTTAGCACTATTTAAGTTCAGAATGTATTTTCTGCACACCTTGGTTCCTGTCTGCCCCCCTTGTCAGGCATATTTTGCTTAAATAGGAGACACACTTTGGGAGTGCATCTTTATCAATCAAACCATCTGAGGCTGCCGCGACAATCTAAACTCTGTTTAGAGCTGAAAAAAACATATCTTACATTGCCAAATTTCTTTTATTTGCAGAGATCACCAGTCTTCTCATGCTTTTTACAGCAGTTGTGTTATTCAAACCTGACAATTTATTTTTGTACAATGTAGTGCACATTGTGTTTTGGCCTCTCATACTACACATTTCACTTTGAGTCCTGATATTACTTGAACAGGACAACTGTAGGGAAGAAGAAAAACTAGAACTAATAGTGTTTGTAGTAGTAGTACTAGTATTATCAGTTTGTAGTTATTTTAGAAAAAACTATTATTAATATCAGTTTTAATACTAGTAGTACTTTGTTATAGTAGTAAGAATTGTAATATCAGTTGCAGGGTCACTAATAGTTTACTAGTAGTATTTTTAGTACTACTATTAGTAAGAGTAATTTTAATAGCAGTATAAATACTATTAGTAGTGGTGATATTAATAGTAGTATCAGTTGTAATAGTAGTAATACTAATAATACTAGTGACACTGCAACTAATAAGTCATTTTAGTATTAAGAGCAGTCGACTAGTAGTAATAGTATTAGTAATGGTATTAGCAGTATGAGTTGTAGCAGTACTAGTAGTTGCACTAGTGATAATATTAGTAGTTATAGTAGTATTTGAAAGAGCAATACGTTTTTCAATTTACAGATTAAATTATGAGGGTGAGAGGAGGCAGTTTTATGGGTGCCATTCTAATGGCAGTTTACAAAACGTGTACCTTTTTGTTTTCAAGTATCCCAGGTAGCCAGCGGACTCGGCCGTATTATGGCTGAGTGACGGCTAGCTCGGCTGTGTTCCGGCTTAATACGCCCAGATGTGAGCCAGCTTTGGCCCATTTCATTCATGCCAAATCTGGCCCAGATGTTGCTGTTACAGACATTGCCACCGGGTTTATCTCCAACCAGCACTGAAACAGGTTCTGGCCCGTTGATGGCTTCCAGACCTGGGCCGAATCTGTCATTATAGCAACGGGCCTAAACTGGTTGAGACGTGGCAGCCGGGTTTATCGGCAACCAGCACTGAAAGGAGCTCCGGCCCGTTGATGGCTTCCAAACTAGGGCCAAATCAGGCAATGTAAAATTGGGCCTATACTGGTTGGAACATGGCAGCCGCGTTTATGGGCAACCAGCACTGAAACAGGTTCAGGCGCGTCGATGGCGGCAGAATCTGGGCCATATTTGGCGGGCAGTGTTGGGAAAGTTCACTTTCTACATGAACTAGTTCAAAGTTTAGTTCACAAATTTTAAAATGAACTAGTTCAGTTCATAGTTCAGTTCTTTTTTTCCATATGTTGCTGCAAGCTATTATTTTTCAAAATTATTGCCACAGCCCATATAGAACCACAGACAGCAATTATTTTATCAGTTTTAACACTGAAGCTATGCATCAGATTTAATCTTCAAATCCAATTTCGAATCCTTATCCAACCAGGGTTTACATTAGCATTGAGGGGACAGCATTTCCCCTTTGTTGCTTTAATGTTGCTGTCCATTCACTCCACACTAGCAGCAGCTGCAGCGTTCACCCCTACAGTACATTCTCAAACACATGCTGCTTGAATGGTCTTTTTTAAATAAGGAATTATTAAAAGAAAAACAGGACAGTAATCATTAAGGTGCAAATGGTTGCAAATAAAGGTCAGATTCCTCCCATCCTCACCGATATATAAAACTCTTATAAATTATTATACGCCGCCTCTTTCAATGAGGTTTATTTTATTACATCTTAAACAAATAATATTACATTGCATGCATGTAATAACATCCCTAAAAGTTGTCCCATATAAAAGTTGTTTAAAGTATTGTACTTGTGCTACATTTTAAATCATATCCGTTAGAGTAAAAAAAAAGCAAAGAAAAAAAAAATGCAAAGGATAAAAAACGTCACTGCACTGATTGAGTGATGAGCGGGAGAACGAACACGCTAAACAAGAAGTATGGAGACGAACAAAACAGACGCAAGTCCAGCTGAAATCGGAAGTACGTAGATTTTCACAGTAAGAATCGCCGCAACCGTCTGTAATGACAGCGGTTACCAGGGTAGCAAGAGGAGAAAAGTTTATTAACTGATATAAATAAATAATCCTGGTCCGACGGGATGTGTTAGCAGCAGTAGTTGACTACACTCGCTGCTCTTGGCTCTGATATTTATTGTCCACGTATTGTTGTGCTTCAGTGAGCAGAGCAGAGACAGTTTAAGGGATCGCAGAGTAAACGCTCCGCCACTGGAGTGCATACGTCCCGACTTCAGCGAACCGTCAGTCGGACCGCCAGCGCCACCACCCGTCAGCGCCACCCCCGTCAGCCGTTCGCGTCGATCGTCAGTGGCCCGCGTTTGGTCGAAGTCGGCAGTATCTGGCCCGGACCTGAAATGAGTTTGACACCCCTGCTTTACTGAATCCACAGTTCATTCCATATTTAGTGGTTGTGGTAATATTTAAAATGTTTTATTGGATGGACTAAAATCATCTACCTCTTTTATTTATTTTTTGTTAGTTTTGCTATTACACTTTAATTTGTAAAGGTCTTCCTTCAATTAAAACTAGATTGAGATTTATTTTTCCTTGTATTTTTTAACTACACTAGAATCCCGCCCCCCACCCAGCTGTTAAAAAAGTAACTCAGTAACTTTTACTCTGAGTACATTTTAATGAGCTACTTTTTACTTTTACTTGAGTGAATTTTTAGACTGGTAACCTTACTTGTACTTCAGTAAAATTTGACTTAAGTAACAGTACTTTTACTTGAGTACAAAATTGTGTTACTCTTTCCACCTCTGGCTGCTAGGCTACATCTATGTCAACATCTACCCAGCGCTGCACACGCTCTGAAGAGAACCACACTGTTGTCCTTCCAGACAGTGGTTGGCATAAGGAGTGAGAATGGTATGTAATACTTTTGATAGATTTACCATTCTTGTTTTGCAAGTTGTGAAATCTCACAACTCTTTCTTGTCTCTGTTTCTACCAGGCTGCGACTTCTGGATTTTGGCCGGAATCAAAGGTTGCTATCCAGTATGAGTTTTAATTATTTTAATTGAATGTAATTTGACACTATTAACAGTGGACTTTCTACAAATTCACTGTGACATTTTGGTTTGTTGTATTTAAACAATACTATTATATTATATATATGATTCTAACATATAAGATCATATACTATATTATGTTATTTGGCATTTGTTTGTTCGTGGTTGCAAAAGAATGTTTGTTTATAACCTGCACAAAAAAAAAACAATAAGTACCTTTCTTTGGCTTATGGTTTTCACTTGATATCTTTTCTGGAGGTACATTCATCACCAAACAATGTGATCTTGACTGTCTTGATTTTGTAAGTAATAGAAGTGTGTTTTTGTGACATAAAGAATATATTATAACCGAGTCTCAGACGAGCCGGCAACAGGACGTGGCCCAACGTGTTTTTTCCGGCATGCAGAGCTCAAGCCAGATCTGGGCCAGGTAATTTAGTTTACCTGGGATGTTACCACGTTTGTATTGGAGCCTATGGAGCTTGAAACAGACATTGTCTCACTCTCTGGAGCCTAAATGCCAATGTCCATGGGACTCCATAGCCAAGTGAGTACAACCAGCAAAAAAAACAAAAAAATAGTGAATATTGTGGCCATGGGGGCAAGATAGAAATGATTTTTTAACCAGATACTGATGCTACACACACATGTAAATCTCTGAAACGAACTGAAAAACTAATGAGACATAATCAGTGATTATCAAAAAAATCAAATAGATATCAAAAAGGTTTTTTGTATGAAATACTTTAGACGTTTGTCAACATGTACATTTTTTATTGTGTCTGTAGCTGAAAGATTTGCAAAAGCAGAAGGATTTGATAGTTGAAAAAGTTTAAGAGCATTTGAAAATCGACTCCATTAGAAAACCCAGTTGAAAAAGTTCATGATTTGGATTTATTCAATTATAAGAGAAAGCTGAAAGGTCATAGCACTCTTTCCCCGAGGGAGCTGAATATTCAAAATTTTGAACGGTTTCAATATCAGAAGATGTGAAGGAGTTGAAAGCTGGCACGGAAGAAAAAGATAAATAGTATAGTATAGTATTGTTCTTCAAATAAAGATTTGAAGAACAATACTTGGATCCAACAATAAGGAGTTCACACACACATCTACACACGTGGCTTGGAAATAAGAAAGCTTGTTGCTACGGTAATACCATCACTGAGGCACGCAGAGCTGCTTTTTAGAGCAGGAAAAAATATGAAGGTTGTGTTTGTGCGTGTGTGTGTTTACACATATAACATGTGCGGTGAACAGCGGCAGGCTCATCCTGGTGAGCGGGCTTTTCTGTCGATGAAGTGTGTGTGCTGCCTTCATATTCTCCCGCTGTGATATACTACACACTCGATGCAAATCCCAGGGAGAAAAAGGCCGAGCTGTTGCATGGCCAGCAGTGAAATGCCGGATTTAATTTACTGAGCTGACGTGTCCCTCACATCAGCAGGATTTCTTGGACTTAACTTGATTACGGGTCACGGAATCGGATGCTCGCTTGCTCACCCAGGCCGGAAAGCGTGCGTTTTGTTTTTGGTAATCTCGCTTCTCAGACGGTGCCATGGATTCCCCCCACATAAAAGAAAGCTATAAACTAATCTCCTGTTTTGCCAATTGATTCTTCTTTTCTCCCTCTACCCTTCACAATTTGAAGGCAGTCACCATGAGTCTGAGGACAACTGGATAACATACTCAGCACATGGGAAGCTGTGTAAAAATGTCCATTCAAGAGGAAAATGAAAAGAAAAATAGAATGATGAGTTACAAGCATTCCATGCTACATCCTTGTGAATGTATTCATACGCTGGCACCGAGCCAAGTGTTGCTGCCGCTCCACAGTTGTCTTCAAAGGTTTTACAGTAATCTAGTAGGTACTTGAGAGTCCGACTTGTCAACAGAACAAAACGCTGTGGTCCAGCGTGGGAGTTAGTATTAGAATACTAGAAGACTACATACCGAAATATGTCTCTTCTTCTGCTAGTGAAGGGCAATGCCAAGGAATCCAGATCAAAGTAATGGGGGGGGGGGGGGCTCAATAGAAAGCGTCCAGTGCATAATAAAGGCAGGGTTTTGATTTGGCTGTTCTTATACATCTTTTTTAGCTATCTCCAAAAGTGTAGTCTTTCAGCCAGGAGGTGGTTGTTGGATGCCATAAATAATGCATCACTTATCTCCATGATATTTTCGTACTTAAGTTCCGCGACTCCATTAGTTAATAGATTTATGTGAAGAAAAATAATGTATTTCATGATATTTTACTAAACCTGCCCAACTCGTTTTGTATCCTAAACATGAAATTGAGTTTTAAAAGACTTGCATTTACTGAGCAAAAACGACACGTTTCTCAACTTTCGTAGGAAAATGCATAAATGAAATAGATGAAAACATTTTTGAAAGAGTTTTAGATGGATAGATTTTTTTAAAGGGAATGCATTTAGGTGGATATATAAATAGAACCATAGCCTTACGCAGCTATTGGTGATGACATTTACGCATGAGTACCCACAACAGTCCCTTTCAGTTTTTCCCTCCTCAGTCTCACAACTCACAACTTGTGAAAGAGTATTTCCTTGAGCAGGGGGTCTTCAGGCTGCCGCTGTAATCCTCCTTGTGCATATACCCAAATGCACGGTGAAAAAACTGCTGTTCTGTACGAATCATCTTATAATTTCATCTTATAATAGATATGACGCATTTTGCTTGCCATGACCATGCAAAAGGCTACATGGTATTTTATAGAGATAAAAAACAGTTTTACCAATAAATCATTAAAAAAAACGTCATGTCCAATGCGTTCCCACTTCCGACTCACCATATGGCTAAAAATAGCTAATCCTTGTCGTCACACAGGATACACATACCAAAAAATGAAAAGTAAAAGTACTTTTTTCGCAAGATATAGAAACGATATACTATCCAAAGTTAAAACATTTGCTCCTAACATAAAATAACCTGTGTTGTGTACCAACATTAGTCTTTCAGTCCAAACATTTGATCTCTTTGGTTAATGAAAAGTAGAAGTAACACTTGTTTGCATAAATGAAAGTGTGCAATACACTTCCTTTGAATTCATTATAAAAAAAAATTGCAACAAAAAAAACAATTTGAATCCTTGCCCAGCACCAGTATTGATGTTGCACAACTTGTTGATTAAGCCAGTCAGTACAGCAGTAGCCATTATTCACATGCTTGAATCAATAAGAAATTAAAATTATAATTGTGTATTCAAAACAGAGCCTGTATATCTGTTTATATGGACAGAATTGATTAAATTAAAATTATATACATTTTTAGCCATACCGCACAGATTTACTTTACACTGCAGTGATCTGTCAAAAGCTCTAGTTTACTTACACTTGAAACTCATTATCTTATTCTCTACATTCCACAACCCCATCTCTTCCAGCAGTCCATATCTCTTATTTATTGTTTTTTTCTCCTTACCACCTCCAACCTTTCCTATTCCAGCTCTCTCTATGAATTCACAACAGAGACAAAGTTAAGCTGGCAAGTCACTGCGTAGGTGGCATTTATCTGAATCATAGTCTGAAAAAAGCTTTGAACAACAATAACTTTGTTTCAGGCACTTTTGAAAACTTTGACACATCATCAATCTTGGCTGGGTTAGCAACTGTAAAAATGTTTGAAAAGTGGGTTAAGACTCAACTTTGAACTCATAATTCTTCCCAACAATAAAGTATATTTAGAATATTTAGATTGTTTACTCAGTTTCATGAATAAGTGCCAAATAATCAACAAGGAGTCATTCACAAACTTGTCTCTTGCTTTGGTCATTTTGTTTCTCGTTTTGTTCGTTTTTTCTTTTGTCTGTGCAGCTTTTGTGTGTCTTTGTGGTTGTCTGTGTATATTAGCTGTAGTTTTGTCCCTAATAAGCTCCTGTGGTTAAGCCATGTTGTGTCACTTTGTGGTCAATTCTCATTAAAGTGGTTGACTATCTTTGACGTTGTTTTGGGTCGTTGGAAGCACATTCTTTCCGTTTGTAGTAGTTTAGCATCAGTGAGAAATTGTACCTGGAGCTACAAATAGCAAAGATCCACTGGTTAAATTATTTCTTTGTTTTCATGTTGTGTCTCTGTTTAACACCTTTTGCATATCTTTTTATTCATTTTGTGTGGAGATTAAACAAATTCCTTTATAGGCTCCTGGTCCTGTACCCAGTAAACCCTTTTGAGGAATTCATCAACGACAAGATCAGCCTAGTATATATATATATATATGTTACGTACAGTGCTCTGTGTATAGTTCCCTATCAGGGAACTCGAGCTGCGTAAAGACGCTGTGGGAACGCCCCTGCGTGACCGCGTTATGAAGCACGTGTGAAAATTAACCAATGGCGAGCTGGTACGTCATAGCGGGAACGCCGGACCAGGGCGCTATAAAGGGACCCGAAGGGCTACGGAGCGGCACCTTTGGCTGAGCCAATCCAGACTGCCAGGATGCCCCTCTCTCCACCATTACCCTCTTTGGAGGTGCCATTGGGGCTGTGGCGGATAACTCCGCGCCGAGAGGTGTCAGACGGAGGCGCTTGATTCTTTCGTTCCCCAACGACGCCACGAGGGGCCGGAGCACCTGAGAAACTTTTTGGGTGAGTGGCGACCCCTCCCCAACGTATCTCAATGGGTCCTGCACACAATCGATGTCGGCTACGCCATCCAGTTTAGGTGGCGGCCGCCTCGATTTCGGGACGTACTACCCACGGTGGTAGACCCCCAGCAGGCTCTGGTGTTGGAACAAGAAGTACAGACCCTGCTGCGAAAGGGAGCCGTAGAACGAGTTCTCCCCCCAGACAGAGAGTCAGGCTATTATAGCCGGTACTTCATCGTTCCAAAGAAGGAACGTCCGATTCTGGATCTGGATGTTGTGAAGTTGAGCTTCAAGATGCTCACTCTCAAACAGATCGCGCCACAAATCAGGTCCGAGGACTGGTTTGTCACGGTAGATCTCCAGGACGCTTACTTTCATATTCCCATCCTCCCTCGACACGGAAAGTTCCTGAGGTTCGCTTTTGGGGATAAAGCTTACCAATACAAGGTCCTTCCTTTTGGCCTAGCCCTCTCGCCCCGTACGTTCACAAAATGTGTGGATGCAGCTCTGGCGCCATTGCGTCTCCAGGGCATCCGTATTTTGAACTACTTGGACGACTGGTTGATTTTAGCGCCCTCCGAGCGCCTGGCGGCCCAATGTTGTGATGTTGTGCTCGCTCATATCAACCGTCTCAACACCAGGAAAAGTGTGCTGTCCCCAGCACGTAGGACCACTTTCCTGGGCGTAATTTGGGATTCGACCACGATGCGGGCACACCTGTCTCCCGCTCGGGTAGTTTCGATCCTCTCCGCTGTTCAGCAGGCTAGACTAGGCCAGCCACTCACTGTAAAACAGTTCGGAGTCCGTTGCAGTGGTGGCTCAAGACCAAGGGATTCTCCCCAAGGGGGAATCAGCACCGCCTGATCAAAGTCACTCGGCGCTGCCTGAGTGCCTTGGTCATATGGAGGCACCTTGGGTTTCTAACCCAAGGGCCCATTTTAGGGGCGATCTGTCGTCGGGTCACCTTCACGACAGACGCTTCCCTCACGGGCTGTGGTGCGATCATGAGTGGTCACTCAGCCTCGGGGCTGTGGCAGCATTATATCCAGTCCTGGCACATAAACCAGCTGGAGATGCTGGCGGTGTTTCAGGCGCTGAAACACTTCCGCCCAGCCCTGACGGACCAGCATGTGCTTGTCCGGACAGACAACACATCAGTGGTTTTTTACATCAACCACCAGGGAGGTCTGCGCTCTCGGCCGCTGAACAAGCTAGCCCGCCAGATCCTCCTATGGTCCGTGGGGAAGCTCCGCTCGTTAAGAGTGGCTTTTTATCCCGGGCGTCTTGAACCAAGGGGCAGACACCCTGTCGAGGCAGGGGCCAAGGCCCGGGGACTGGAGACTCCACCCAGGGGTGGTGAAATTCCTTTGGGGTCACTTCGGCCGCGCCGATGTGGACCTATTTGCCTCCGCAGAGACAACTTATTGTCCTCGGTGGTTCTCCCTCACGCACCCCGCCCCTCTCGGCTTGGATGCTTTGGGACAGGCATAGCCAAAAAGCATGCGCCTGTATGCTTTCCCCTCCGGTTGCTCTGTTCCCAGGGGTTCTGGATAGGGTCTGCAAGGACGGCGTCAGCCTACTGTTAATAGCCCCGTTCTGGCCGGCCCGCGTATGGTTTGCGGACCTAATATCGCTTCTCGCAGGCCCCCCGGTGAAGATCCCCATCAGGTCGGACCTGCTGTCTCAGGCGTCGGGGTCCATAGTTCACCCCCGCCCGGAGCTTTGGAAACTATGGGCGTGGCCCTTGAGGGGGCCCGCCCTTTAAGGTCCGGTCTCTCGACTGAGGTCGTAGAGACCACCTCCTACTCCAGAGCCCTGCCACTAGGAGGGCCTATGCCGGTAGATGGTGCCACCTGCTGTAGGAACAACTTCGGACCCAGTTAACTGCCCAGTCGGTTCAGTACTGGAGGTCCTGCTATGTATTCCACAGGTCTTCCCGTCTGCCTGGGGCATCTCTCTTCCTTTGTGGCACCCTGTCCTCTGTTCCTGACCTCGGACCAGGCGTATAACAGAGCCGCAGCAAGTGAATGGTTAGTGCCATGACACTTGCTTATGAATCGGCCGGTCAGCCCGCATCTCGGCTGTCCGGGCCCATTCTATCGGGGTATGGCGGCTGCAGAAGCCCTCCTGTCAGGGACTGACCCTCGCCTAGAGCTCAGGTGCTCTCGTCGAGTGTGCATTTTTTAAAACTTCACACCACGGTCACCTGCTCGTATGGTGAGTGGGTATAAGTGTTCCCACAGCGTCTTTACGCAACTCGAGTTCCCTGATAGGGAACGTCTCTCGGTTACGTATGTAACCTTCGTTCCCTGAAGGGAACGAGTCGCTGCGTAAACGTTCTGCCATACTCCCGGCCTGCCCGTGGCACTCGATTCGGCCTTTCAGAGATGAATGGTCCTGCCCATCGGGTCCCTTTATAGCGCCCTGGTCCGGCGTCCCCGCTATGACGTAGCAGCTCGCCATTGGTAAATTTTCACACGTGCTTCATGACGTGGTCACGCAGGGGCGTTCCCACAGCGTCTTTACGCAGCGTTTCGTTCTCTTCAGGGAACGAAGGTTACATACGTAACCGAGAGACGGTCTACAGGTATTGTGTATTTTTTTCTGTTGTTGGTTTGTGTTGTGTTCTGTCCTCCCCTTCTGTTTCCATTCTCTCACT
The DNA here is from genome assembly GCF_949316345.1 of Pungitius pungitius. Classification (NCBI taxonomy): domain Eukaryota; kingdom Metazoa; phylum Chordata; class Actinopteri; order Perciformes; family Gasterosteidae; genus Pungitius; species Pungitius pungitius. Next base: position 28,339,927 of record NC_084901.1, read on the forward strand.
TCACAGATGTGCACACCTGGTTCCACTCATCAAATCACCAGACCTGTTCCAAATCTCCCATCAACCATTCCCCTTCATATAGTCCATGTTTGTTTTCAGTTGAAAAGGCTCTTTTGTGTTGAGCTGGGCCTTGTTTATCTGTGTGTTGCTTTTTGGAAAATGAATAGTTTTTTGTTACTTTTTGTGTACTGGATTTTGTGTGGCTAACTCTTCACTTGCCTCAACCTGTTGCATTTATGTTGCGCCCCAGTTCGATCCACCAGGGAGCGTGACGATATAATATGAAAAGGAAAAAGATTTTTATGTGCACAGGTTAAATTATGGACAATGCTTCCCTGAGCTCAGCCCAGTTTTCCCCATTTAGATTGCAATGCACTATGCCGAACTGGCAGCCATTTTGGTCCTCTATAGTTGGACATGTCGACGATCATTTCAGCTGGTTGGATTTTAGTGGATAGGAGAGGTGGAGAAGAACGATAGGCAGACAAAAGAAGTTTATACTAACGCTGTACCAATTCTTATTATAAACACATACAAGAGGTCAATGAACATATAAATGAATACTCCTATCAGTCCTGGCTATCACTGTGGCCTCCTTGGTACTAAAGTCAGTGTTCAGCAGCTCTAATCAAACAGACAGCAGATCAGTGATGCTGTTGCTTGAGGTCAAAACACAGTTTGTCAGTCTCACTAGGTTTCCTTCCCTCTCTCCAGTCCCATCTCTGTCCCCTGATTTCCCCTGTCCCCTCTTGGCTTTATTTCACTCCTCTGTTCCTAGTCAAGTTGCTATTATTCCCTCTGTCATTCATTTCTGATCTATTTCTCCATTTCATTCTTTCTTTTGTTTTTATTTTTATTTCCCTCCATTCTCAGGGCCTGCTTTTGTGCACACTTATGGCATATTTGTTTCGCAATGTGCGCATAAAACAATGGCGAGGAATGTACAAACAAGCCGCACTGAGGTAAAAGCGCAGACTGCCATTCTCCCCCTCTTAAAAGCAGGTGTAAACAAAAATTCAGTTTTCCTGTTAATGTATAGTGCCAATACTATACTAATTTATAATTACTTTCAACTAATAGTAATATTCCAATCTTAGAATTCCATCAATGTAAAGTTAAAAAAATGTTTATTTTTCTTACATAGGTTACATAAAACACAACTAATTGTAAAGTTAGATTATAATCACACCACAAAACAAAAGGAGAAAAGCAAGTTCAGTTTTTGGTGTATTTATTTGGTAACGTCACAGCATCAACCTCTAAAGGGGGAAAGTTAAGTCATTAAAGTGAATTTTCACTAATAACTACGGACGAGCTGCCAATGACAGCGCAGCGGCTCCCGGTAATGAGCTGCTCGTTGTGTATTTGTTATAAATGTATGTTGGTGTTCATAAGATCAGTACATAGACCCGCGGGGTTCAGGCAAGGGTCTGGGTGTGTGGGCAGCATGTCAGAGCATGATGGGATATGCTGGGCCGCAAAGGATAGATCCGATGTGTCCTCCAAATCAGCTCCAGCGGAGCCAACGGAATGGGACAGGCAAGTCGCAGCGGAAGTGACGGTCGACGAATGCAACCTTAATGATGCAGCCTTTTGACTTTGAGACACAGTTTATACATAAGCAGTAGTGGCGATCCAGCAGAGAGGAAGGAAAAGTCAGACGAGGAGTCCCAACGGTGAGAGTGCAATTACTGCTGCCGGTTTGAAAATAAAGTTTGATTACTGACCAGCAACTTGTTGTACTGTCTCCGGAAAACCCCAACAGAGCCCCCTGGTAACCAAACAAGTTACGTAGAGCTAAAGTATCACAACAAGCGCTTTCTGCGGGTTAGCCGTGGCACTGATAACGCTAGGTTTCCAAATGTACGTACACAAGGGCCTGTGTATCTATGAGTATTCATATTGCTCCTGAAGCCACCCAAGTCTCAGTGGAGTCTGCTCCCCACCATGGCCACCTATACCATGTTTGAAAGCATCTCAATTAACATTTTCATTCAAAAATCTTCTTGGCAGCTGAAACCAAACTGTGGTGGAAAGGTTGCACATGTTAAGGGTGTTCCACTGCTCATCAGGTGTGGGACAAATATCTATAAAACCACTGCCATCTCTTTTCTTGAATATACACAGAATGTATTGTATCCAAATAAAATCACAAACAAAATAAGCTGCAAACAAAGATCCAGTCTTATCTACATTCTCATCCGGCTCCCTCTTCCAGTTTCCTTCATCACCTTGGTGTTCCATCCATCTATCCATTACTCTGATTATCTTGCACTTCCCTCTGCCCTTCCATCATCTAGGCCTATTCATCTCCTTTTAAAGTGGACGGCATTGCATTGTTCCACTCGTGTCACTGTCTAGCATCACTCCCCCTTTATTTTCTCCCTGGCCGCCTCCAGCCTACCTTCATCACTATCTCTCTCTTTCTCTTTCTCTCTCTGTCTTTCCCTTTCCGCAGCAAATGTCAATGGAACATCACTCTCACGCTGTGCCGAGATGCATCCAGCCATTCGGAAGAACACACACACTCTCTGCTTTATTGGTGGTGTCTTACGCACACAAAAATTGAATGTTCATTCCCGCCATCTCTTTCTTTGTACTGAGTTTACTCCAGCTCTTCCCTCAATCTTGTCAGACATTGAGTGTTTGGAGTCACCTCTCAGGGGGGTAGGGGGGGGGGGGATGAAGGGCCAATTCAATATTTATGGATCACCCTCCAACCAAACGTTTGGCAATGGGGAAAGCCTATGACCGGAAAAATGACATGAGTTGTTTGTGCATAACATGCAGCAGGGGACGTGCAGAGCTTATCTGTAGCTTGTGTTAGAGTGGGGATGGGTACATTTTTAGGCAGTGGGCTCTTACTAATAATCATACTCTTGTCTCATTGAAAAGCTAATAGAGAATCAGGTTTTATTTGCATTTATTTTTCACTGTTGGTGAGAGGGTTAAATAAGTTAGCATGTGGCCCCAAACATAGTGGTCCAATATACCTTAAGTTTAACATTACAAGCAAACAAATCAATAGATTTATCAAACCACGTCTTTTGGTGGTGTTGTACAAAAACAAATGACATAACAGGACATGAGACTCTGACTCTGAGTTTTTAAAATTAAAAGATTTTTGCAGACGGTCTTTGCTTTTAATAACCCTGTTAGCTGGTGACCCGCTGGCAATGTGCCAGTCATTGCTTTTAGTGACTGCACATGAATGAAACACAAACAGTGCATTTATTTATTTATTTTGGGGCAGCAGTGGCACAAACCAACTGCTTGTGTTCCTGCAGACCGGCCAAGAGAGGGGATGATCGGAGGAATATTCAGTTGGTAGTAATTACAAAACACTACTTATACTCCGATTCATCAACTACCGTATTTTCGCGACTATACGGCGCACTGATTTATAAGGCGCACCTTCAATGAATCGCCGATTTTATAACTATTTTCATATATAGAGCGCCGGATTTTAAGGCGCATAGAAGATACTGCAGTAAAACGTTTGACTGGGGCTGCGTTATGCATCCACTAGATCGGGCTGTGCTAAATCAAACGTTATTAAGCGTTCTGAAAACTCTTCACTCCCATGGTAACGTTGATCCAACGTTAATGTGGATATTAACAATATCTCTGAACCTCCAACTTTCTTTCTTGATTAATGAAAACATTCTTGGCAAATGCTTTCGTGCATCTTGCACCGAGAGGCAGCGCTGGGACAGACGGTGGCGCCTCGCGGCGGACCGTCAGCTCGATCCCAACATCCAACTACGAGCTTTAATATACTGTAGCGACTCTCGCTAATGAATCTCTGGACAATGTGCTTATCTTCTGGTTTTATTGTCGAGAAACAGGCTGCTGTCGGCCGTAGCCTACGCCGAACAAAAACACACCATCGCTCTCCAAAACAACAACAATTCCCGCATCCCCATAGGTGGCACTAAGATGAGTGACGTAACATTGTGCGCCCTTCACTGAACCTCCCAAAACTCTGTAAAGTGCAACGCCGCTCCAGAACATGAAAACACAGTCCGTTACAATACGCTGTTGGAGCTGGAATTACCGCGGCTGCTGGCACCAGACTTTCCCTCCAATGGATCCTCGTTAACCAGTATGGATCAACCAATTGATCCATATACAGTATATGGCGCTCCGGATTACAAGGCGCACGCGTCATTTTTTTTAGAAAAAAAAGGATTTTAAGTGCGCCTTATAGTCGCGAAAATACACTTATTCTTGTAACCATGAGGACAAAAGTCTCCTCTAACCTAGTCATTTCAACTCAAACTGATGTTTCTGTTGCAAAAACAACAAACCAAACAAACCTTAACCATAATGTTTTCTATTCATCCACACTTTTTAACAACGATGAAACAGTTTTGAAAGTCAAATGCAAACTACATTGTTTTTCGGCAAACTTGCTGGCCGTTGTTAAGCCCAGATTAGCCCTTTGGTGAAATGAAAAAACAAACACCCGGAGCAGAGGGAAAAATACAGTTTTTAGAATTCTCCGGTTTATGTGTGTATCGAGATGCTGTCAGAAAAGCCCTTACTTGGAAACACATATCCATCCAAGTAAGCATATTGGTGTGTGTTCAGGGTAGATCTTATTTTTTATTCATTGTACGCAAAATAATAAAGTCACTCCTGGAAGTTTTGAAAACCTAAGCCACTGACTTTGAGACCAAACCACTTCCATGCAGAGGCGGATGTGACTGAATGGCTGACATTTAGTTGCAACTGCTAAACAATCCCAACTACATTAGCCAAAGCCATCGTAGGTAGGAGAATGCTAAGTGGATTGCGTCTCCCACACTATCTAACGCCGCCACTCTTTTTACTCTTTCAACGTTCTGTTGTCAGCTTCCTAAGTACTGGACCTCAATGCTTTTCAAACGTGTCCCTTTGAGGAGCGAGAGTCTGCTGCACGACAGCAGCCGGTTCCTCTGATCAGCATAACCACGGCCAAAGCGCTGAGGCGACGTAACGAAATGAAGGATACCAACCCGCTCGTTAGCGAAATAACTGAAACACTGAGTGTAGACCGACTGAACTGGAACAGTCAAGACCTGGTCAAAGGAAAGCAAGGCTAGGCCTGTTTGAGATTTAGCAGCAGGGTCAGACCTATGAAAGTGCCACTTGGAAACCATAGGCCCTCCTCAACCTGATCAGAAAGATCCACATTCCTATATAAACACCCACAGGAAACAAATTAACTTTCTATTCCCCTCTTTTAGTTTTACAAACTTTTTGAGCGTGGGGATTTTTCCTTTGATTTCTATGACTTATCACAGTGAAGGTGTCAAAAACAAATCTATGTGTGTGACACAATGCGGAAGCAATTTACTGATTCCCCCACAACAAAAGTCAGAGTCCGAGGACCCATCTCAAGTACAAGACTGGTATACACTTCCTGTGTCCAAAAATCCTGCGGCCATAACGTGTTCTCCTCAACTCTTGGAAACCTTCTCCAACATGTGTTTGAGAATGTTGTGATCTGTGTGTGGATGTGTGACGGTGGAATAGGTTATTTTTATTTAATTCGTTAAATATTTACACCGCTATGTTCCAAATCTATATTTACAAAAATGAGTGAGCTAAGGCGTTCGCAAACACAATAGTGTGTTGCTGAGACAGACAAAGTTAAGTCGACAAACGGAAGTATCCTACCACATGTCTGCCGGATGCTCACAGCCGGATGTGGTGTCTACATTTAGTATGGATGCAACTGCTGTTTTGCACCATTGCATTGACATATATAAATAAATCAGGAATATAACCTAGTAGATACATAGATTCAAGTGTTGGGCCCCCCTTGCTGTGCTGTTCTAGCAGAGTAACTGAGGAAACAACAAGAGCATGATTTATTAAAGACCGGTTCTATGGAAAAGCTGCTCAAGCAAAAAACACACCTTTTTATCAGCCAAACAGATTATCGGCGTGTATATTTATGATTGAGTGTGTGTGTGTACTGCGCATTTTGAGATGTCAGCAAAAATCTCTAAATAGGTCAACAAACATGACCCAAAAACATTCACTTTCTCTCTCTAGTTCTGTCTGTTTCCATTCATCTCTCACTCGCAGTCTCTTCCTATCTCAAATGGGAGCATTGTATGTGGACTATCTGCAGCCCAACAACTTCCTCTGGGCATTATGGCACACACACACGTCACCCCATGCTCTGGGCAAACAGCAGACCGGCAGCAACTTTCAAACTGGCTTAGCGCGGCTTACTACGGCTTAGAAAGGCAGATTGGTTACAGAGAGTGTCCCTGAATCAGAGAGGCACTCATCCAGTCCCCAATACGGTCAACAATTTTTCATCAACAGCTGTTGAGCAGCTATCCAAATGACACTAAACACACACCCACATACATGCAATGTCCTTCCAAAATTGAGTTTAAATACTCAAATTCGCCTTGGGTGTGACTCCTGAGTGAATTCAAGCGGACCTGCATTGCATGGCGGCTGGCACGTCAAAAAAGACAAGTTGCTCTTCTCTGGTGGGGATCAAAACCGGTGCTCGGGCCTCTGACCTATTTTGCCTGGCCTCACTGCTGCCTGGCTACTTCACAGACGTTATATGCCTAGCGTTTGGCTAGAGCCCGGCTGGCCCGATCAAGGTCCAACGTATATTCTCCCCTCAAAGCTATATTTGGCTAATGCTATTCTAACATGTTCCCCATGTCAAAACCAAGGTTCTCTAACCTTTCATTAAAAAGCCCTAAATCCAACAAAAATGAAGCCATGAGTTTGGGCAGGTTTAGAGAAGGTTAAATGTCATTAGAGTTGTGGTGTAAAATATGGCTTCAGAGCACACAAAGGCTTTCCAGATGCTTTACACTGACTTTTGGCCTCAGAGTTTCACTTTAGAACTCCTATCCAAATGAGTGACAGGCAGCACTCAGACTAGCTGGCAAAAAGGTCGATACATCTGCTTTTGATTTTTTGGGAAACGCAATCACTTCGCATGCATTATTTTTTAAATTTCCTTAGTATTACTATAATACATTTACAGATTATTCGCTTGTAAACCAACAATCATTTTGCACTACATTTGAATGCTATTTTACAGAAACATTTGCTTCGTGGTACCAGCTCAGCTCAGCTCAGCTGTTTCTAGGCAATGGATACCTAATTGTTGATTGTGCATTTTGCATCTTGAAATGTGAATGAGCTGTCCGCTCCTGCCTCGCTCATTCTCTCCTCCACACCAACAGCTCCACTTCATCGCAAGTTGCTTCATCTTTTCTCCCAGGGGGTTACTACTTCTGATTTTTCTGAAGCTTTGCTCTCATTTTTGACCCATATTGACTTTTTTTTCAGCTTGTGTCCTGCTCACACTTAATTCCTCATGTTGTCTCCCTGCTTGTTTCCTCTCCTCATTTGATTTCTCTTCCCCCAATCTCCTCTCCTTTTACACAGATTGGATGCTCCGATGATTTACTCTAATTTCCCAGATTGCTCGATACCCCCAACCCCTACCCCCTCCAACATTCCTCTCTGTGTCATCCCATCACTTCTTCTTCATCAAACAAACAGCTACATTATTCAGCATGGGAGCGAGAGAGCACAAGGCCCCCTGAGGGTTAATCCGTATCCCTCATCTGCCAATAACAGAGTGGCCCCGTCCTTATCGCTGTGCACCGGTTGGGTGCAGGAGCCGTCCGTCAAAGCAACATAGGGGTCTGTGTGATTGTGCATGCAGAGGAGCGAGCCTCGCAACACCATCTCCATCTCAATCACACAGAGCTTGGCGAGGGAACACTTGCGCGCACACACACACACGCATATTGTAAATATATAATATGCAAGCACAAACAAGCAGCAGGCACATAATAATCGCCATCGCTTTTTTTTCTGACTAATACAAACACAGACACACACTTTGAAAAGGACTTGGGAAGCTAACAAGCATGTGACATTGAGAAGGGTGAACAAGACACACACACACACACACTACATCTGTATGCATAAATCAATAGACGTTCTATGGCTGAATTTACTACGGTCAAATGGGGTTTGGGCTGACGGGAAAGAGGAGGGCAGTGTGTGTCTGCATGGAGGTGGCATAAATGATGGACTGAGAGAGGATAAAGAAAGCATCTCTGAAGGAAGCTGAGGAAAAGGAGCAAAGCATTGCGTCTCAAAAGGGAAAAGAAACAGGCAGATGAAGAGGAGAAATAGAGTGAGCAAGGAGGAGAGGTTGCAGGGATGAGGGCTTGTAGATAAAGGTGGAGGAGATGACAAGGCACGCGTGGAAAAAGAGGGCGGTTAAGCAGTGGCTGCAGTGGGGGAAGGATGAGCGGAAGGAAGAGGGAGACCAAGGATGGGGTCGCAAACCCCTTTGCTGAGCTCAGGTGTTTAGGGGACACATTCACGTCTCTAAAAACAAGAAGCGCGTTTGTTTTCTCTGCAGCTTTGAGGGGCCGGTGGCAGGGTCAGAAAGCGTGACCCTCCTCCAGTCTTCCTCTCCTGGGTGTGATGTCTTGTCACTGACAACAGGAGAAGATGATGCTGTCACTCATCGCAGCCTTTAGGTTGGACTGGAGGGCGAGCAAGATTTTCCCTGCAACCTGGGTCATGTATTTGTTATTGAATTTTATTTTGACCTCACTTATTTTATTATTTTATTATAACTTTTTCCCTTATCTAGTGGATAACTCTGGATTTTCAGTCTGAAATCACCTTAAAGGGGATATTCTGTGTCTTGGTTATATGAGGTACTAATCCAAAGTCAGAAAGTTACCTACAAGTGTTAACACTGGAGCAAGGAAAGGTGCTGTAAGGGGCGCAGCTACAAAACCATTTTTAGACAAGTAAATAAAACAACAGGGAACTTAGTGAAGTCTTGCTGTGAAGAAAGCATACATGTAATTCCCATATTCCAAAAATTGTGAACCACCAAATACTAGGGTATAAAAATAGGATATAGGTAACCTTAATTTTTAACATATAATAAAAATACAATTAAAGTATGACAAAAATCTGTTGAGGAGCTACATTATTAAACTTTAGCTAAATCCTCTCAAAGAAATTACTCTCTAATGTTCACAGTTATTGTGTAAAATGTTCCTAAATCATGGCATTAACATATTGCAATTCTTTGTGTAGTTGGGATTCCCATATTGTTTTTGACTAATCTGCTGCAAGTTAGGATGATAGTCAGTGCAACCCTGGTCTTAGCCTTAGAGATAGCTTGTCAGAATAACTTAGCAAAAACATGTCCTCCATCGCCTTTCGTGTTCAGCATGAGAATTTGACACTGAGCGACGTCAGTCAGCTAATTAACTATTTGCTCAAACAATTCCCAGAAGGCAGCGAGGGGGCATACAGCAAACGGTATCTCTAACTTATTCATAACGTCCCAGTCTTCACTCTTCTTTTTTTTCCCCTCTGGAAGTATGTTCCAGATGTTCACTCCGGAAAAAAAAAACAGAAATAAAATGCTGGGTGTCAGAAAGAGTGTTGTAACCTTTAAAAAGCCCCTTAAGCCCACAACCCATTTGCTCCTTGTTTGAATCTGCTTTGTAAGCTGGACAAGAATTGCATTTTTACATCCAGAGCACATGAGTGTGAGAATAAAATGTGTTCGAGGACATGATTGAGGCTGTTGAACCATATTGAGAAAAAAAAGTTTAACAATGTTGAGAAAAATATTGCTCAGAAACGCCTAGAATTTAACTCTCTTTCAGATCTGAGAAGCAATAATAAAAGGATAAAGGAGAGCAGCTAATATTCAACCCACATTAAAACTGAATCAGGATTCTGGAATCAGGAACATACATTTCCAAAATATCTTAGACATACAAGGAATTTGACATGCCGGTTGAAGCATAACTTAGTAAGACAGAGGGACAATGGACAACAAGACAAATAACATGCAAGAAAACGGGCAGTTCAATTTACAAATTTACAATTTGTAAAACAGTTTCAAATAGAATGTAACACCCAGACTTGCTGGGGGGTTGGTCACTGTCTGTTTTCTCTTGTATTTTCTGTCATCCACCCTGCCTCTTGTTTCAGACTACCCCCTTCCTGTGTGCCGCCGACATCTTTAATTGCAAAAATGTAAAATAAAGTACACTGGCGAAAAGATAACTACATGCTTTACACAACTGTGTTGTGAGTGTATGTGAAAGTGACAAGTGTATGTTCATGTCATGTTCATGAGTCTGGAAAGGGTGACCAGAAGAAAAGGGGATTTTAGAGTCAGTGGGGGAACTGGGCTTTGGTCATGCACCCAACTGCCTCCGGGAAGAAACTGTTTCTGTCGCAAGAGGTCTTGGTCCTGATGGAACTCAGCCTCCTGCCAGATGGAAGGGGCACAAACAATTTTGCTCTTACTGTAATCCACAACCATCTCAACTGTCCACTTTAGAGCGTTGAGCTTCAGGTTGTTTCTGCTGCACCACGTCACCAGATGGGCTTATTCCCCCTTGTAGGCAGACTTATCCCCACCAGAGATGAGTCTAATGAGGGTGGTGTCATCCGCAAACTTCAGGAGCTTGACGGACTGGTTGCTGGCGGTGCAGTGTACAGAGAGAACAGCTGAGGGGAAAGAACGCAGGCTTGGGGGGAACCGGTGCTGATGGAGCGAGAGGCCAGCCTCACATGCTGCTTCCTGTCACACAGGAAGTCTGTGATCCACTTGATTCAAAAGACTTGATCACTACAGAGTTCAGTGCGACGTGTCTGTAGACATTAAGTCCTGTCATTGTAGGCCTTTTTGGAGCAGGGGTGATGGTAGGGTCTTGAAGCAGGCTGGCACGTGACATGTCTCCAGGGAGGTGTTGAAGATGTCTGTGAAGACCGGAGAAAACTGATCAGCACAATGCTTCATGGTGTGGGGGGAGACAGAGTCCGGTATTGCTGCTTTGCAGGGATTTCGTTTTTTTAAGAGCCTGTTAACTGCTCTCTACAGAATAGAAAGCGTCAATCTTGGGCGGGGGACCATCCTATTGTCTATCAAATATGCACTAGAACTCAAACTCGTCAACTTGCCTGCAAGGCAGAGGTCATTCAAAGAGTGGGGCGTATTTGGCTTGTAGTTTGTGAGGTGTTTAAAGCCTCTCCAAATCAAAGCAGAATCACTTGCTGAGAGCTTTTGTTGCAGTTTCTCTGAATGTGTTCGTTTAGAATCTTTGCTAAACCTGTATTTTGACTGTGTGCCCACTCTTAAATGCTTGATCCTTCGGCAGTCTGTAAGTAGCAGCGTTGCAGTAGACGCAAAACCAGTCAATATTAAGTAAATCACGAGCTTCTCATTTGTCAGAAGGAGGAAACCGTCACAAGCATCCCACACATTCTTGGTCATTACCTTACTGGAGTCAGCCTGGGTTCCTTTGGAATGAAATTAAACGCGTCCATTAATAAGCAAGTATCGCTCATTAGCATTTGTTTCGGTTAGCTCCTGCAGTAGACCGCAAATGCGTGACAGTACTGCTCCTTCTCCTTTTTCAGATCCAGAGTAAATGTCACGATATGTGAAGCAAACCATGAGGACGTCTCCAACTTAGCAACCAGGGCAGCACCTACACATCAGAGCAGTGAAATTTAAATCTCTTTGGCCCACTTCAAGAGTTATAATTTTAGATGCAGCACTGCAGCGAGGTGCTAAAGCCAAAGGCCTCTTGGAGAGCCGATGAGAGGAAGGTAAAAAGAGTAGCATTGAGAAGGAGAGAAAAAAAGAGATTAGTGGTATCCAGTTGAATGTGATTTGTAATCAAACAAATTACAGATGTGCTGTGTTAATTATTCACGAATTCCAATTTTATTGGAAAACATTATTTATTTACTTAATAGACATAATTTATTATACTGTTGTGTACATGTTGTGTGGTTCCATGCAATAGTGGTGCATATTTCTTTTGTCTTAGACCTTGATTTCACTTGGGTTTGAAGTGTGTCTTAGACGAGCAGTGGAAAGGGCTGAACACCAAAATGTAAATTACCAGCAAGTTGTGTAGTGATTCGATTTAAACCGCTCTATGACGTTCCTCATATTTTTCATATCCACTAGCTCTCAAATCACGTGCGCTTTGCACACAAATTGTTGAAGAATTTTGAAATCCATGCACACTGATACATAACCCCCGTGGGTTACCATGTCAGTTAAATTGTATTTTTGAAAAAGCTTCTTTTTGACTCTGGCAATGCTGTCAAAAAGGAATGCTTAAGCTCAGGCTGTGAATAATAAAACGACTGTCTGTCAGTACTGCACCCAGAGTGACTTATTTGGCATACGGGGACAGTTCGAAGCCATGAGTTCCTATGTAACAGGATTCAGGAAGTTATTCACTGTCATCGACTAAATCCAGCAGATGTGTAGTCTTGGAATCATACGCTTCTTGATACAGGTGAATTTGCTATTGTGAGAATTACAGATCTCCATGTATGCAAGGCCACAATAATAGCTCTCCTAATGCTTTAGCATTTTATGGGGTGAGTAGCCAATTTTATAACTCAAGTCAAAATCATTTAATGAGACCAAGTCATGAATTTGTTAATTAGCAGAATCCTTCTCAAAAAGTAGTTTTACACTTTGCAATGGCATGTCGCTTACAGTAAGCCCAATCTAAAACAAACTGCCTTATGGTATGGAAGTAAAGTAAAAAGTGAAAAGGGTGATTTTTAGCACTGAATATTTATGCATTGAAATTATGTATTTGAATGTTTTTCAACGTTAAAATACTGTAAAAAATTCAACCGCCAAAAATTCAACCATAAATAATTTAACCGCATAACATTCAAGCACAACATCCGGGATCTCAAGGAAGAGCAAATTATTCTATATTCAAGATCAGGAGCGTGCCTCAAGCAAAAGTAACTGTTTTCCTGAAGCTTGTTGAAAAGAGAATGAAAACTTAAGGAAACGCCATTGTTGTTTGGAACAGTCACATTTTACACATCTAAATCTCCTCTGTAGCTGCCAGGAGGCCCCCCTTAGAGAATGCTGATTGGTCCGTTCCACTGTGGTTTTGGACACAAAAGGTTTACTTGTAGCCTGACAAGATGGATTTTTGTGTGAGCTTTTGATCTTTCAATTACTTCAGCTGCCGTGAAATGTAACATCTTAACTGGAGTCGATGACAAAAGCGAAACAGTGCAGTTTTTTCTTCAAGCAGTCACCATCATTGTTCTCAACACAAGGATTTTCTGTTTTTATCTCTCTACAATAAAGTATAAATGCCTTACATTTAAGTCTTCAAAGGAGAATCTGCAGCAAATGTACTGAATAAAATATTTATTTTCATTCAACAAAGAAAATACTCATTGGAAAGAAGAAAACCATTATCGATTCCAGAGAGAATTGAAATGCTTGGATTGAGAATGCTGATTTCACATGGAAATGCCCAACATGCAATGGCCCCCATTGCATGTTGGGCATTTCTATGTGAAACCAATGTGAAAATAAATCAACCGGATGCTTGCTGGAGTAGGTTCAATTACGATTTTCCTCCAAGTCTTGGGATACATGAATGTCCGAACAGGTTTGGAGCCACACCATTAGCGTGACTAAAAAACTGCAGATGATATTACATAAACTTCGTGGCAAGGAAACCTTTGTGGTTACCACCAACTGAATTTTGGATTCATTTTTATGTTCCATCTTTGCCTAGGTGGGTTATTTCATTCATGTAATATGCCCTCCAAATAATGGCAATTTGATTTATCTCCATACTGTCCATGCACTTGGCTGAAGTGAATGTGATTTTTTTAGAAAAATCACCAAATACATTGATGCTGAATTTCATGCTCTGGCTGCCAGTCACTAATGGTTGCATTGCTTAGTCAGCCTGCAGCCTACCTCGTCTGGAAGTGCTTTGGTTGCCAAAAATAATGAAGTCACTTTCCCTCTTTGTGTGCTGCCATGTTGAGAAAATAAATACACAGCAGAGTTACATATGACGTTGCATTTGAACATAACTTTGTTGGATACATTACTTTTACTCCAAATGTTGCACCTTTGTACGATATCTAATCTCACATAATATATTGTATCATATTATACTTATTTACATATTCTTTGTTATTACATCACATCTATATATTAAGATGGATCATTATTTAATCATATTGTTTACTGACTAGCTGACTTCAACACTATGAAAACTACCGTCCATTTTTAACAGAGTTTTCATAATTTTTTTTTTTTACTATCCATCTCCATCTATCATTGCTTTCTTTGTTGCACCTATGACAACTGGAATTCCCCTCTGGGCATCAATACAGGTGTATCTTATCTTAACAAAGCCAAAAGCCAACTATGGGTTGACTGAGCCGACTGCTCTCATGTCACAGGTGCTTAAGATACACAATGTCCCAGTCATAGTTGAGCATATTCATTTTCACTAAAGGCAGCTCGCTACGCCGCCTGCTGCTGTTGTTCCCTCATGTTTTTGTGCGCATTGAGACATAAATGATATGCCAGGGCTCCATTTCACTTCAGGAGTCCTTTTAAACCCTGTATTATTCTTGAAACATATAAGGATGCTGAGGTTACTTCTCACAATAAACGGATAAACCTGTCTTTTAATCTTGATTTCCTGGTCTTATAATTCGTTTGTCGCTCCCCAGTCAAGTGAACATCAACCAAGCTCTTTACCGAAACCTAACTTCCTTCAGAGTTGGTGGTTAATTTAGAAATGACATTGCGTGTATGATAACTGAATTGACAGGCCGTCCCAGACGTATCTTAAAACAAGATGATTTGTATCTTAGAGACACAAACCAAACAGCCTTTTTGGACGCATTGGAGTGAGAATGGTTTTTTTTTGCATTAATTTCTAGAATTGGTTAAAAAGTTTATCTTTACTTGGTTCGGTTCAAGCAAAGACTGTGCTTTGAGTAAAAAGAACTTGCAACTTATTATACCTTTCGATTCAGTTTCAAACAAGACAAGTGTTTGTTTAACAGATCCAAATTTACGTTATTGTTATTCAGATAAAGCATTCATTTATTTCAAAACCATTCCATTATAAAATTCAAATCATATTCTTTGTATTTACTTGTTAGAATTATTTCATCGCAAACACACTCAAAGTTGATTTGCTGACATTCATTTGTCCTCTTTCTCGCCGAAAGAACTGCACGACGCTCTGGGGAACAGGAGCACAGTCTTAAGAGTATAGTGAAACGCGAATAGTGGATAAACCAGCACATGTGTTCTCAACATGTAGTTCTTGAGCAACATACACCTCTTCAGCTGCATATACGGGGAAGAAAAACAAAACGCATACAACTGTGATGTGGAATTCATCGGAACTCCCCGAGGGCTGTAAAAGGCAAAAGGGCAGCAGTGAGAAAAAACACTGCATGCTGTCCACACAGATCAAACTGTGCTTACTGTAAAAACAAGGCAATCCTTTAAAAAAGGATGATATTTTTTAGTTCCAACTGTGCAGTAATCCAATCCATATAGGTAGAAATTCAATCAAGTCAATCAAGTTCTGCATTTAAGTACGGCTTGGATGTACCAAGATATGTTACGTGGGTATTTTTTTTTTTTTTTTTTTTTTTTTAATGATGAACAAAAAAACATTATTTAAATAGAGGTAATTGCTGTAAAGAAAATCTCAGACTATTTTTAACAACTAACTTTGTAATAGCGACCACTTTGAACAAACAATATCGGTGACATAGTGTGCCGACACCAAGAGCCCCCATTTCAATGTGTGATCAGATCTTTTATGGCAGATCCAGGGTCAATGTACCTAAAATACTATTTAGTTTTGGGTTCTACCAAGCAAAGTGTGGCTCTGTGTCTGATAAATGCTCAACTACGTGGCTTGATGCAGGCAGATGGGGCAGGTAACGGCTTTGAAGGACATGTTGTCATCACCTTGAGTTTGCGTTGCAGCTTGTCGCTAAAAAAGACAATAGAGTGAAGATCTTCATCACGCAGCACGTCAGAGGAAGAGCTGCAACTAAGATCCACACCACCCAAAAGTGAACACGCAGTGAAGGAGAAGCGAGGATTGGGGGTTTAAGAGGTAAAACCCTGGGAAGCATCTGTGAAAAGTGAAACAGGAATGTCCTCTATGAAACACAGAAAATACTTCATGCACAGTGCTCAGCTATCATGGGTGGACACACATACACACACATAGAAGCAGAAAACACATCACCCAGACACACACAGTGCGATGGGAAGCTTGTATAATTCTCTCTGTGGGTGTCAATTAAATCTCTCAGCTCTGTCAACAGCACACACACACACTCATTTTTTTCAACAGCTAGTGCATTGTAAACACCGGCTGGCTTGGCCAGCGAGCAAGAAAGAGAGAGAGAGAGAGAGACATGAGGAGGTGTTGGAGAGAGACATGAGAAAGGGGGATGAAAGATAAGAGAACTGGTAATATGAAAGCACTGCACACACACACACACACACACTAGGCTCATATCATGTTCTCTCTGTGTTTGAATGGGCAGAATTGACACTGGGATAATGAGCTGTGGATGTTATATGTAACAGGTGTCTTCTCTTTCGGACACACACATAGTGCAGAAAACATTACATCAGCAAATGCTAACTAATGGATTGAATTCCTATCTATATAGACCTGTCGGGTGAACGGATGAATGTCATCATTGAATGATCAAACAGCAGCGCTGTGGGGCAAATGGTGTACAGTACACACACCGTGGAACTAGTTCCACTGGTGGCAGCGGCGTTGCATAATGCCAAAAGCATCTTGTGTCTGAATAGGCAGATTGCGCACCATGAAAGCTGCTCTGTGGGCAGAGATTCCGATCTGCAGCGGGGGATGGTCACAGGTTCTGCTCCCCCGCTGAGGCGAGGCTGACGCATTGAGACATAAAACCCTCAGTGACTGGTTCAGGAAGTACAGAGATATGAACCCTTACAGAACATTGGTGCTGGTGGTGTATTAAATTGGGTTCCATAGCCTTTTTAGCTATTTTAATATGAAATCAAATTTTACTATGTGTGTTATCGTGGGTCATAATTCCTTCACAACACACAAATTAACTGCAGTCATGCATGCAGTGAAACGAAGACGTCCATGCCCCGCCTCCCTTCCCCCTGAAGCACATAATGCCAAATAACATATGATTTGGGTTTGCATTGAGTCACAATATCCATATTCAAAAGAGAAGGTCGCATAATTCTGTCCTGAATTTTTCCCCCAATTTTGAGATCAGGTTTTGAACGATATATCTTTTATTTCTTGCTAATTCCAATTTGTATTACTATAATTAAACCTCTGTTGGGTAATAATTTTCCCCTAACAGTCTGCCAGAATGAAAAAGTATTAGTAAGAGTAATCAAGAATTTTCTTTTCATAATAGACCATGTTCAATTGCAAATGTTCTTGAACCATCTCACAGCCTCGCCGTTAAAATAGAAAAGTTAACTGTGGATAAAATGAGCAGCTTTGCCCCTTTGTTTGACACATCCCATTTTTCCCTTTCCACAAATCAATAACGTCATCCCTGGCATTATTAACGTGACATTCTGAATATGAAAACCAAACTATGATGGAATACACAGGAGAGCAGAAACAAATATTGACGGTGCAGCAAAGACCAAAATGCCCTCTTCTTGTCTATTAACATATTAATGATGAAGCACACACATGCACACACATAGGGACTGGCAGATGCATCTTGATATGCCTCCTTCTACATCAATTGGCTTTGATCCATATTCATTGCTCAAAACATTTGCTATCAATCTCTAACATTTTTCTCGTGCTTTTGTTTGATACAAAAGACAAAGACAAAACTCCTTAGTATTAGATCGTTAATGGGAAATGTTATTTTCCGCATTTGACCAACAAGTCATCAATGCAGCAGAAATGCCTTTTAAATGCAACGACGCCTCCAGGGAGATGTTTTCAACCCACACAATATTTTTCATGACCCACTGCCACAGCAGGTGCTGATTCAGTTTGCACTCTAGAAAGGACATAAACACACACAGAAGCAGATGATGAATGCAAAAACAAAAACATATTTTCTTAAATTATGGCAGGGCAGCACAAAATAGCATAATATTCCTAAGGTTATGCAAGGTAACGCAGGCAGTTAAAAGCAAGTATTTAAGTGATTTAAAGAGCCAGTTTCATGCTGTTTTTGGCTGCATTGAGCGTCAGAATGAGCTTGCAAAACATCATGCCATTCGTTAGCGGTTAGTCCAATTTTCAGTCTACACCCTTTTTATACACCTGCTACTCCTTATGGTACACCCGGCTCTTTAGCTAAATACTTGGCTGTGTTCACGAGCTACTCGCACATTTTGGGTTTTAGGTTCATCAGCACAGCTGAGTCTGCTTTGATTTATTTGAAAATGAATTAATTTGATATGTTGGGGAGCTGCAACTGTTTCACATTCACAATATGATACGCAGGAGTACGTGGATTGATCTGACACGTATGAATAGCGGTGATAACAACTGTAAACTGTCTTTAACTGCAGCCTTATTGACAGCATCATTTTGATGGCCCACCGGTCCCATTGGATCAACTTGAAAAAATGATATTTATTAATATGCGTAACAAAGATAAATCAATGCTCTGTTGGATTGCTCTACATGCGCATTAATATACGAATATATTTGCCGTGTCATCATAAAAAGAAAAAGAAAGACCATTATGTCCATTACGCTCATCTCTATGAGACAACATGCAAAGAGACATTAGAATGCAATCTGTCTCTATTTATAGCATTAAACTCCAACAATCCCTCTGCTAAAGCCAAATCCAAATAAACACTGTAAGCGCTAAATCTGTGGTGTCAGGAGACTTTGAGCTGTCTTCAGCATAGTCCACAATAATACCAATGCTGGCTTGCTGCATGTCCTTGAGGGGCCAATTCATTAGTTAGCTGCAAAGCCCAATCAATCACAATGTATCAAGGAAGACTCCTGATCACAATTCAGCTCAGGTACAGCAAAGAGAAAAGAAAGGAACGAGGGACGGATATGAGGAAAGGCAAACCATACAGATTGGCAGGCGGGGGGGAGGAAGGGTGAATGTGGCTCTAACTGTATATATAATTTAATTTTGTACTGTCCCACGAGTGGCAAGTACACCTAAAGGCAAGAAAAGAGTGTATGACTCACACTCTGCATGAAATGCTATGCAAGCAACAAGCACACACCCATTAGCCGTCCTTGTCCAAAAAGCAATGCTAAAGGGGTAAGTGGAGCATCGTTTACATTTACCAGATCCTGTGAACGAAACCCCTCCCGGCTGCATTGTCAGGGGAGCTGGAGGTTCTGTGATATAATACGAGCTATTGATTAGCGAGACGAAGAGCGCTCCCCCCCAAAAGGAAAACAGCTTTGCGCACATGCACACAAGCAACTTCTTGAGTCGTGGACTCCCAGAGGTCTAAGTATGTCTTCTTTTACTTGTCTGCGATCGTTGGCTCCACCTTTATTGATCTCTCATAGATCAATGTAATAAAATAGAAACAGGTGTAGGTGTTCACCCAGGGGAGACAGCATTACATTAATCACAGCCTGCGCTCGCATGCGGCCGCTCCGCGAGCTCACGCGGTTTGGTTCAACAACGTCATAAAGATTTGAATGACTTTCAAAGCTTTTTGCTGCGCAAGTGCCACGATTCCAAAATAACTAATTTAGAGCTTAACAGGTGTGAAGTAGCCAAGTGCATGAAGTATTTTACTGAAGTATCATTTTGAGCTAATTGTACTTTCCGTGACTGTTTCCATTCCGGGTGATTTGAATGTTTTCACTGCATTGCATCTTCATGAGGACAGTTTATGCTGCTTACTGTGCATGTCCCACATTGGGTTTTTTGTATTTAGAAAATAACACGGTGAAGAAAACACTCAGTAGATGAAGTATATGTTTAGCATGCAAGAATATAAATGTTGGTGTATTGTTTTGTATTTTGATCCAGTTCAGCTAGTGTTAGGTTGCTGCTAATGTGCATGCCAACTCACTGATATGGTGCACTTGGATGGAGCTGTGCCATGTAAATGTGTCACACAGAGTTTCCATTGTCCAAATGTCTGCAAGGGAATAAAATTCTGTTGGGAAACTTTAGCATGCCACTACTAATTAAGCAGAACAGATTTGAAGATGTTCTCTTGTGCTGGTTTTACCACAGTTCCCAGCTTTCCAGTCGTTGTAACAGACTCAGTGTTGTCACTTATCCAGTGGGAACATGCTTTATATTCAAGAAAGTTGCTATGATGCAGAGTGGAATGAAACGGGGACACAGCTAGGTCCTTAAACCAGCAACACGACCAGGATTATTATTCAGTTGTTTGATACGACGCTGCAGCCTGTCGAACTCATCTGAAATTCTCAACATCACTGAAGGCTTATAATGGTTTTAAATTGGATTTGTTTAGGATCAATCTTCAGATTAAAACGTATGTTAATTAAAAGGACTAGACAACAGAAAGACCACAAATAACGATTGATCTGTTAATTCCCTCTTCTCCTTTACTTTTGAGTCTGTCCATCAGCAAAGAGTCATTTTTTTACATTATCATCGTCATTTCATTCGGTTACGCAAGGCTGATCATTTGTCAAACGTCTCTCCAGCTGTTAAAACGACATCATCTGAAACAGACGTCGCTCCTATGGAAGTAAATCTGTGTTATCGGGTTTTGAGAGAAAAAAGGTGATTGAATTTCTAGCACTGAATATTTATGCTTTGAAATGATGTATCTGAATGTTTTTCAACGTTAAAATACTGCAAAAAATTCAACCGCAAATAATTCAACCGCAAAAAATTCGACCGCAAGCACAACATCCCGGGACCTCAAGGAAGAGCAATCGATCCTAGATTCAAGATTAGGAGCGTGCGTCAAGCAAAAGGAGCGAGCACCCAATACACCTTCGGCTTCGGATTGTAGCCATGTCCAATAATAACGGGGCTTTAACTTTATTCCATCAGTGTGGTTTGTGTCTGTAAGATTCAGTAATAGGGAGCTGACATTTGTACATTAACAGACTGTATTGGACATGAACTAAGCGGAAGTTAAACGAGAGCGTACAGCCGGTCAGAATACGCCTCTTCTTCTAGTTTTGAATTAATTTAATGATGCTGAGATCTTTCGACAAGATGTTAGGAGTGATTGGCGGAGTTTTGAAACCAGGAACGCGCTTAAAGAGGCACATGAGCCGCTGTAGCGTAGTGGGGGGGGCAGCGGCTTTAGCGGAGCGTGCAGACGCGTAACCCAGACAAGACATGCAGGAACAACAGCAGTAGCGCCGAGTGCGGAAAGTGGTCGGTGGAAGGATCCTTTTTCAGAGCGGCACAAGCCGATCTCAGTTGGATATTAAGCGGCATGCAGTCCACGTAACGTTAAATGAGGATCTTCATGACCATGGGTAAACATAATTTCAATGCATAAATATTCAGTGCTAGAAATTCAATCACTTTTTTCTTTCAAAACCCGATGACACAGATTTACTTCCATACGCTCCACATGCACTTTTGAGGAAAGGACGTGTCATTTGTCGTCACTTATATTTCTTTGGATCTTCTTTCTCGCCGCATGTAAAGATCACGGATCTAATTAAGATGCTAAAAAGGTACCCACAATGAACAATTGGCTTTTCATAGCGGGAGACGCAGGGGTGTCGTCCCCACATTTTGTTTCATGCTGATTCACTGCGAGACTTGATGAAACTGAGCCACTGCAGTCGGGAACTCTTTTCACCGGGGCTTTTCCTACCGTGTGAAAAAGGTCTTTGTAACAATGCTAAATAAATAATGACACCAGCGAGAATGAAAGCGAGGAGGGTTAGCCTGCTCAAATAGGTTCAACCAAAATACCAGGAAGGTCAGGGAGATGACAATGAAAAGGTACCTTTTGTTTTTTTGTCTTTTAAATGTTGGACCTTTGTCCATCCGTTAACCGAGCTGTATGTCTACTAAAAGCGCTTGCTGACCCCATATAGCTGTACCATACAGTGTGTTTGGCTCAGAGCAAACATCAATACCAGTACACAAACTGCTGAGTCCATCACCTCATGTCTGCCGCTGCTCCACAGGCTGACAGTTAGTTGCTTTGGCCGCTTCCAACACGATGATTGTGAGCCGATTGCCTGCATGCGTCCTCTTTCGAAACAAAAATGTCGGAAAAGAATTACTAGTTACCCTTTAAGTGTAGTTTGCAAACGCCCACTCAATCTAAAAAAGATAATCAGGCAGCGAGTTAGAAACGCGTGTGGGTGGACTGAGACTCAGATTGAGAATCTTCATACATTCAGACATAATTAGTTCTAGGAGTGTACGCAAGTGTGTGTTTAATTTATGCTGTTTGGAATGTGGATGATTGAACCATGACCGTGAAAATTGTACATTTTGCAGTTAGCTAATTAACACAAACATACGATAATAGCCGACAGACACTGTATGAAATATATGACAGGATTTTATCAAAATAAAGAGGCTGCTCAGATAAAAAATAAAATCATAATTGAATAGAACTTTGCGTATTACCTCCAAAACAGGACACAATTGAATTTGACTTTCATTCTCTAAATAATATGTAAAAATAGGTAACACATTTTTAAACTCCCATAACAATTTAAGTCAGGAACCCATAATCGTTACAGACCAAGGTGGTGCAGGAAAGAATATTCAAAGAACCACATTGGAGGAGTTGTGAATTTCAACCTTAAGTACGGTCGTTACTATGTGGCATTTAATTAAAGCAAGAAATATTATATATATATATAAATATTTAGGTGTTTAGTGTTTAGGTGAGTCGTAAAAATGTTGAAACGTTTTACAATGACGATAAAGTTTCATGGCCTCAGGTTAAATACCAACGAATGCATATTCCTGTCTGAATCAATACATGAGCAGTTTTCTCTCAGGAGGCTCCAATAGAGAGAGAGGTCGGCTTTTAGGAATACAACCAAATGGTGTGTACATGGCAGCTGAGGAGTTCTGTTGGAGCAGCTCTGCTGGATTTGTCCACATTTAATGCAGCAGCTGGTGGGGAGGCCAGGCATTGTTTTCCTCTCGTTAGGGAGAAATTGAGTAATTTGCCACAACCCCTTTCATCCCTCCTCAACTGTCTGCCTGACTGCGGCGGACGCCAAAAAAAGGCCATTCCTAAGCACCTTGTTGTAATTCAGCGCATTCGGCATATGAAACATATACAAATACAAACGGGAATAACATTTACCTCAATATGAAAAAGTACATTAGATAAAAGACACTAACCATCTGTGGTGTTTTCAAATCATTGGATTCATATCTTTTTTAGGCAGTTTTCTCAACATGAGGGTTACTTTTAGATTCTGAGCCAACTTTTACGCTATTTATGTATATGTCCATAAATCTCCGGGGGAAGTTCTCTCTAACTAGACTAGACTGCTGAATTTTAATTAATACACCTGGTTTACTATTTTTTAGAAGCATGTAATACAATACAAAAATATTGTTTTAATCTAAGTAATCAACTAGGGACGTTTAGGTTCAATATCAAGGCATCAAAGCATTTACCGTACCCACTGGTAATTAGGCCAACAGAAATAATTGTTGTGAATGTACTTCTAACAGCACCCTCGCATAGATATATTACGAAAAATCACACCAGTGGTTTTATCACATTCATTATGAATGGCTATCTTATGCTATGCATCAGACGATGCCACTCTCTTATTTTATTCTATTCATTGGTTTAGCAACTGTTTCCAATGAATTTGTCAGCACAAAAATGGTTTGAGGCAATTTTGAACGTGTCAGGGATGGCATGTTCAATAATATGAATGGAATGGAATGTCGCACAGCAACAAAAGGAAAAATGGGACAGAGTTAAGAATGCATATTGTCGTAACATTTCCAGACAACTCAAAACATTTTTTTATAAAACAACTGGCGTATTCCTTCTTGTAAATGTGAAAGGTGCTATCTTGGTATTGATGTTCAATTGCAAAAAGTAATTTTTTTTGGACTGCTTGGCTTGGAATATAATTAAATCCAAATGATATTACATTACATTAAAATGGACAAAAATAATGATAGCAGGCCAGATATCTATTTTGAAAGGCTGTGGTTAGGCACAAATACAATTTGTCAATCAATAGCAGACAAAACAATTAGCCTCCAAAATAATGATTCTAAAGTGTAAACTGTATTCATTCAGTGCAAAACAGAAAACAAACTCACTTGTACATTTTGGTATAAAAAATTAATTATAGACTATAATGCATTCTCTGAAATGTTCCTCACCTTTAAAATCCCAGAATAAGAAGCAAATCAACCTAATATCTAACTTTTCTTCCTCTCTTTTCACCTTGAGACAACAGTAACCCTCTGGTCTAGCACTCTCTGCTTTGTTCTTAGCTCACAGCACCCCTTGTGGCCAATCCCAAACCCAACGCATTGGCTGAGCCCTGGTCTAGCATTGCTTTCCAAGAATTCCCCACTGCAGTTGCCCCCCCCGACCCCCCCTCTCTTCCCCCTAACTTCAGCAGCATTTCTTCACCAAGAAACCTCATCAGAAAAAAATGCACTCCGAGACGTGTTCTGAGAGTTTACAGCTCAGAGAAAAAAAGAAAAGAAAAGAATCAGGGTGTACATGTTTCAATGTGCTAGTATTTGGAGCAGTTTGATTGCAGAGAAAATGACATTTTTGGTCAGCCTGTGAACGACCCCTATAGCTTCCAGAAACAGAACCCTTCCCAGAAGCCACGTCACTGCGGTAAAATGTTGGACCAAAATGACACTTCATTTCGTTTTTAAATGCACAAATGATATTTTGGTTCTGTTACTGAGCAGTATGACTGATAATATGACAAAAGGAAGTAGGGAAGACAGAGGAGGAAGAGTGAATAAGGGGGTGGACATCTTACATACCCCCACCGCCAACACCGCCACATCCCTATTTTTGTTCTTAACTGCCAAGGGTATTAATAATTTATGAGGACTATTCTCTGGCGTCCGGATGATTCATACCTTTTTCTACTTGTTTTCCCAAAAGCCCCATAGGTTGGATTAACACAGAAACAGGTAAATTAGAATTTTTAACCCCAAAGTGGGACAGGCAGGAATGTTTGCTTTGTGCCTAAAAACTGATGGAGCGATTATTACTTATAGACAATAAGACTAATTGGCTAATTGTGGAGGTTCAGATGTGGAAACATCAGAAGAGACACACAAATAATATGCATAAGCTACAGAAACGCAGACAAAAACAGGTAATGTACCATCTTTGAAACTGGACTTTCTGACTGTTAAAAAAAATAAAAATTAAACAGTTTTAAGCTCTCAAGTGTTTAGCTTAAATATTTTTCCCTTAACCCATCACACTAAGCAAACATATATTTTGCCTGAGGCAGGCAGTGTTTGCATATGAACAAGGCCAACATTCTGTCACTTGAGCTGGACTCTGTCCAATACCGAGCTGTCACACAATCCAACTTGTTGGGGGGAAAAAACAAAGCGGGACTAATAAGGAAAGGTTGATGGTTTCGTTGCAGAAGCATTCTCTTCAAAAGAGCCTTGAAAAGGTTGTTCACTAAAAGAAGTAGTGGGACACAGTGCAAATAGGTGCTGATTTTAATACCTTAAGTTCAACATGATTATACAAGAGAAAATTAACCAATATACAGGAGATTTATGACCAATAGAAAATTGTATTTTATACTTTTCAAGATACATTCTATTCAACTGTAATGTCAATAAACACAGAATTTCAACGTAACAATACTTTTTAAATAAGGATCGGATAGAGTTAAGTCGATAAAATAATTTCCAAATAGAACCTGTCTTGACAATATATCCTCAAAACTAAATAAATTAAAGAAAAAGTTTGAAGCCATGATGACCGAGCATTTTTTTTTTGCCTTTTCTTTTTTTCTTACTAATATTGCACGTGGTGTTTCATGATATGATTCTGCCCGGATCAAAACAATTTAGAACTTCAAATCGTTACCTTCCTTGTTCTCATTCACAATTCCAACCATTTTAGAACCATAATCAAGATTAATGCACATTTATTTTGGTTGCATAATGTTAATAAGAAACCTTTTACAAGTGGGAGATATAAGAATAAGGAAACGGCTTGAGACTTCACAGACTTCTATCAGGCCTCGGCTTGTCGTGCGACACAATGAAAAGGAAACATCACATATCACATTTCACAACCCTCGTCTTGTGGGGTTGAGTTCTCCAGCGAACTGGGAGAAACAAGAACCCTTGAATCGACTCAACAGTCACTTCGGCGGGCCTGAATTAGCTCTGCTGCATCCCTCTGTCAAGTCCTTTCCACTCTCAATACCGATAACTCTTTAAATAATTTCTGCATAGAAAAATAAATTAACTATGTTGTTAAATTCTTTCACTACGAATTGGGAGCTGACAGGGGGGGGGGGGTGGATCACGGGTTGAATTATAGTTTAGACAATTCTGACTCGTAGTCTCTTGATGATGATGCGCCGTTGTACACTGTGTGTCTGTGTGTGTATTTGTCCTTCCTTGTAATTTACAAACCAGTCCCACAGATACAAATAATGTAAGACTTACAAAATAAATTCCAGGTTACGCTTACATAGCAAGCAGCTTTGTAATCATCATTTTTCTTTTTTCGTCCCGGGTTTTTAATCATTTTTCGGACAGTGTGTGTGCCAAAACATACAGGAACTGTAACTAGCAACTTTGAAGAGAAACACAACTCCATTCAGAAGACACTATATTAAACATGGCTGCTTACACAAAGAGAACAAGTGATGAAATTATTCTTTCAACAAAAAAAGTTTAGTTTAGTGACGCCGAAAAGGGAGCCGTTTGAGCCTCCCGGCAAAGAGCAGGTGTACAGCTACTAGTGTTTGATCCAGACAAGGTGGCAGATTCTGCCTTAGACTCCAAAGGGCATCCCCAAGAACAAAGCAAAAAAAATCAACAAATAAAAATCCATCCATTGAGTCACCGATTCCGTTAACCTCATCCTAGGAGAGGTGATTTGGGAACAACAACCAAAGTGCTCCCTGTGTTTTCTCTCTTTTTCTCTAAACGAATGGGTTAAAGACTGCAAGGTATTTTCTTGAGCACTGTTTTCAAGAACCTTTTGATTTGGTTGGAAAAAACAAAAGGAAGAGAAAAAAGAAACAAGAAGAACAAAAACAGTAAAACAAGTACCCATTTCAATAGCAGCAACAAAAAATATATATATATATTATTACTGTCTGTCCGCTTATTAGGGTGTCCTGTGGTATATGTATGTGGGAGTCATACATGTGGTGGCATGGATAATCCGAAAGGTCTTTTACTGTGAAATAGATCCACCCTGATTCTAGTAATAGCTTTTGCAGTGTGAAGCCATTTTGTCCATCTCTGCATTGGTCATTAAGGATTTCCAGAAGGCACTTTTTCTCTGGGTGTGTGCGTGTGTGTGAGTGCGGATGTGTTGCTGCAGAGGAGATGAAGACAAAAGCGAGCGATCTGGGTAGTTGAAAGGCGTGCGTGTGTGTGGGCAGAGAGGGAGAACGAACCAGAAAAAAGGCAGATTTGTTTGGCTGTCTGTCTGCCTTGAATGAATGTATAACTTCCTTCAGCATGTGTGTGTGTGTGTGTGTGTGTCATCAATGCACTAAACTCAAGAACAATCCCTACATTTTACTCAGTGCAGTCTGCTCCTCGAGCACCTGCAGGTAATCAGGCGTTCCTTGGAGCTTGGCCCTAAGCTCATAATACTCACTTTTCCTCTGCTCCACCACAATCTTACTGTGGTTACCGCCTATCAGAGACGACTTCTTCATCTTTTTATCCAGCGTTTTATCCGGGTAGCGGATCTCGTAGCCGCCCATTCCTATACTGTTGAAGTCTCTCTTGCTGTCCAGGAAGTTCTGGATGAACATGCTGGGCTCCCGGTGGGGGAGGAACTCCTCCAGCTCATCAATGGTGCTGAGGCGTTTGTTGCGCTCCAGAGTGGAGAGCGAGTCCTTGTCCTTGTCTGCGCTGTTCCGCAGGATGATCTTCTGCCTCTGCGAGTCCGCAAACTTGAACCCGGCATCCATATCCGAGGAGCGTCCCATTCCACATGTGTGGCTCTTGCCAATGTGCTCGATGGTCTGCGGGATGAACGTCTCGCCTCCCAGGTCATCTCCCGGGATGGAGCCCTTTTTCCCAGATTTGTGATTGTGTCTGCGGAGCTGCAGTGACATTGAGGGGCACTCCTGATTGCCGAGCCCCTCCTGCCTGCCCACAGGTTTTTTATTCCGCCTCAGGACAAAGATGAGAAGGCAGAAGGCCACGAACACAGTGAGGATAAGCACCACGAGGATGCTGAGTATCATGATGGACAGAGGGACAGGCCCCCCTGGTGGTGCTTTGCCAACTCCGCCGGGCGACAACGATGTCAAAACCGGGGTGGCGGCGGTGAGAATAAATGGCTGTCTCGCCACAAGCTTGGGACACAGGATTTCATTTTTTAAAATGCGCAGCTCAATGTTTGAGAACTGCATGGGGGAGGCACATTTTACCTCTTTGGCAGCCACTCCATCATTTAGCTTCTCTAGCCAGAGTTTGAGAGCGACAAGATCGCAGGAACACTCCCATGGGTTCCCTTCCAGGTCTATCTGGGTCAGTGATCGCAGCTGGTCCAAGACACCACTCACTGGTAGGGTCATGAAGTGGTTGTTTTTCAGATTCAGTCTGGCTAAGGAGACACCTGAAAACACGTAGGCAGGGAGACTTCGCAGGACGTTGTTGTTGAGATACAGGAGTTGGAGGTTCGGCATTGAGTCAAATGTACCTGCTAAGATTTCTTTTATGGCATTGTATTCCAGATATAGGTACTGTAAGTTTGTGAGGCCCAAAAACATCTCTGGGTGT
This sequence comes from Pungitius pungitius, assembly GCF_949316345.1. NCBI lineage: Eukaryota > Metazoa > Chordata > Actinopteri > Perciformes > Gasterosteidae > Pungitius > Pungitius pungitius. The sequence continues at coordinate 28,368,721 of NC_084901.1, forward strand.
AACTGCTCAAGCTGGTTTCCGTTCAAATAAAGTCTCCTCAGATTAGTGAGGTTCGAGAACACACTTTTCTGGACTATAACAATTTGATTGCTGCCTAGATGTAACAAATCTAAGCCCTCAAACCCTTGGAAATCAGACGGGTTTATGTCACGGATGTAATTTCCACTCAGGTGAAGTTTCTTGGCATTTGGGGGTTTGGGAAGGAGATCACCTAAACTTTTAATATTCCTTTCCTGACAGCTAACGCTGATGCCAAAGTCAGATGGGTGGGCTTTACAGCTGCAGGGCTGCGGACACAACAATGGAGGGGTCCGTGTCTGAAAGGATACAATCTGGCTATTTCTTCCAAAAGGGGGTAAACCGGCCACAATACCATTACCGTAAATCTTTGATGAATCGGTGCTTTTTTGAGCTTTGGTGGCCAGGGGAGCCACAGTGGTTGGGGACGTTTTGGAGGGCGACTGCCCATTATCGGGTGGAGGCATCCTGACATCGAAGTCACTTCCAGTGCCCATTGGACAAAGCTCCTGTTTGTTGGTTTCTTTCAGGAGCCGACCGTACAAGTCACTTGGTGTTTCACATATGGCCTCGCCGATAAAAATGTTATAGGGCATGTTTTCAAGCCATGCCTTGAGAGGTGCTAAATCACAGGTACAGTTCCAAGGATTGTCATCTAGCTGCAGCTCTACAATACGCCCAATATGCTCCAGAACCCCCAAATACGGAAGCTTCTGAATCCTGTTCCCCCTTATATCCAGGTGTGTGAGTGACGCAAAGCGAAATATGTTGTCAGGGAGTGCCTGTATTAGATTATCGTTCAGAATGAGCACTTTAAGCCTGTGCAGTTTGTTGAACGCTCCCTTTTCAATGTATTTGATTAAGTTGTAGTCGGCCTGAAGGTATTCCAAGTTTTCTATCCCCTGGAAAGTGTCTGCTCGCAGCACCTTTAACTCGTTGTTGTTCAGGTGCAGCTGTTTCAACGCACTCATCCCCATGAACGCTCCGCCCTCAATGTTCTGTAGTTTATTGTTCCCCAGCTGCAGTGACACAGCGTGGGTGAAGTTAAGGAACGAGTTTGGGTAGAGTATGATCAAGAAGTTGTTCTGGAAGTTCAGATGGTACAGGGAGGAGGGCGGCGGGAAGAGCTGCGTGGGCCGGTAGACAGTGACCTTCTCGCAGTTGACGTACAGCACGTTCTCCACAGACATGCAAGAGCAGGCGCTGCAGGTCTCGGCCATCAAATCTGAGGCGGACGGGTCTGCCATCTGGGGTCCGTCCGACGCATAGGGGGAGGAGAGGGAGGAGGAGAGGGAGCCAGAGATGGAGGAAGAAAAGGCTACCAGCACGAGTACGAGCAGCATCTCGCCGGTTAGAAATCCTCCCCAAGAAAACCATTTAGTAACCTTTGGAGACAAGAAAAAAGAAAACAAAAGGATAGTTGCATGCGCAAACGTTTACACACACAGAAAAACCCCCATCAAAATGCATATTTGATATTGATTAAACTAAAAAGGCAATATTTAATACATCTCGAACATTTCTCTCATGGAGTGTATTATGACCGATAAATGGAAAATTAATTAAGCAAAAAGGCACTTTTTATTGGAATAATAGCAGTAAGTAGCTTTGGCTTTGAAGCAGGGATGCCCTCATTGCCCTGATGATTTGACAGCACACATGTTTGATGCAGACTATTTGTGTACTGCAGAAATATTGTTTCACACATATTCTTGCCTATTACTCAAACCTGTGAACCACTGCACATTTATTGCGTCTTATTTCTGCCAGTCAAAGCATCGTCTTGGAAACAGTCTAAGACAGCAGCACGACTATTATTCTTCACCTCTCAGCGTATTACACATAATCAGTCAAACTGCTGCAGTTTTCTCCTTTTCTTTTAATTTTCTATCAAGGAATCTCATTTGTAGCAATCAGCCGCTGCACCACCACCGAGTAGCACCTTCAGATCATTTAGGGAAGCAGCTGTGAGACCAAAGGGGAATATGAAGAATCGGGACTGTGCCCGTCTCTGACATATGGAGATGGTTAAAAGCCGCAGGCATTCATTATCCACACAATGGACACCGAGGAATAAAATAGGCCTCAAATTAAAAAAAGTCCATTTTAAAAGGTAAGATCTACAAAAAACACTTACCAAAAGCGTAGTCGGTAAAGAATGCGGCTCCCTCTGGAGACACGAGGCAGCATTGGTGAGACATGGATGTAGACACACAGTCCTCCCAGCAGCTGAAGTAGATCACGTACAGTTACAGGGGCGCAACAAGGTTTCTCCAGACCCCTATATCCCCATGCAAGCTACTGGCAGGGATGCGGTGGAGATGGTGGTAGAGGAGGAGGTGAGGTGGGGGGGAAAGGGGAGGGAAGGGGGATGGGGGGGGACTCCGATTTCACCCGATGCGTCTCTTGCTGACGGGCTCCTCTTGCTTGGAAAAATCACCCCTCTGGTCGTTCGGTCGCCAAGGTGGTTGTCCAACCTCCATGGGAGAACATTCATTTGGCAGCAAGAAAGAGAGATTTAGAGAGAGCCAGAGGGGGGGAGGAAGAGAGAGAGAGACCCAGAGAGAGACAGAGACGGAGAGAGAGAGCTTTTATAGATCTTGACAGCGCATCCAGCGACTCCAAGGCGTTAAAAAATGCGCAAGGCGGTCGGTGATGCGGTGAAACAAGTCTTTCATTCTTGGAGCTTTTTATTTTTTTAAAGTAGGAAACTGAACTGAAGGAGGCTGAGCACATAGGAGAGAGAGAGTGAGAGAGAGAGTGAGAGAGAGAGAGAGATGCCAAGACAGGCCAACACAGGCGTCAGCTCGGCTCAGCAGCCCCCCAATGATCCAATGGATAAATACTGGTCTGTTTCGAGCGAAGTTGCGCACGGTGGTTCTGCTTCAGAGGGCGAAAGCGGACGAAACGCTCCCATCAGGTTCGTTGTCTCAGTGTCATATTTTCCATCGAGGGCAGCATTCAAATCCAGATCTTTGCTCGGACCAATGTTGCAAAAAAGAAAAAAACAGTTTTTCCTGGGCAGTTCATTTGCAGGCGGCGGGAGAAAAGATACTCATTTCACTTACCATCAGAGGGTTTTTGTTTCTCCCAAAAATGAAAAGACCGAAGTCAAAAGTCAAGCACGGAGAGAAATAAAGAAAGACAAATCAACAGAAAAAATAATGCAGTTGTTGAGCCTTTTAGTCCGCTGCGGTGCGAGTGGGGATCTGGATACTCCGTGCATCCATCGGTCCGCGGGCATACAATTAACACTAACTTCGAGCGCAAATGTATTTAGGGGATTTTAAAGCCACTCCTTTAAAAAAAAGGTCGGAGACAAAAAGAGAAGGAAGCTTGTGGTCTTCCCCCACTCCTTCTGCGATACAGAACAGTATCCGTGTCAGGCGCGTAAGTGTGCCGGCTCCTTCTGCAGCCGCATCCACCGAGCTTCCCACACGACTACAAGAGGCGATGGGGGGGCTGGGTGGAGCGAGAGAGAGAGAGAGAGAGGGAGACTCACATAGCCCGATGAAAACGAAAAAAAGAGCCTTGAAACAGATCTGTTATTTTGAGCTTTATGTCTGACACTTTTCTGTCGTCAATCGCTTTTATTTAAATGAGGCTGCAACTCTTGATTGTTTTTAATTGTTTTTCATCGTCTACGGGCAACCCCCAAGGCGATCAAAGTCCCCGCCGCCACCCCCCCACCCCCCCCAAAAAAACCAGACCATGCCAAAAACGTCGCATTGGACTTGACTTGCGCGACACGGCTTGAGCGCGACCCCGAGATCCGATCGGAGAGAGGTAGTGAGAGTTTGCGCAATCACACACACACACACACACACACACGCAGGCGCGCGCGTGTCTGTGTGCGTGTGATTGCTTAAACGCGCACCTTGTGAGCGGCATCTTAAACAGAGGGTAGAGAAGGGGTTGTTATGCTGGAGTGCTGCAGTCAGACGGGCTCAGAGGGCGGAGGAGGGCTCACGCGGTTCACATTTGTTTCTCCCCTATTCCTGTGTTCATCTGCGGGAGCAGAGGGAGACGATGGGTTCGGAGCGGAGGGAGAGGAGAACAGAGAAAGGAAAGGAGGAGGGGGAGGTAGAGTTGGGTGGAGAGGAGATGGGCACGAGCGCCTGTCAGATGTAGCTACACCTCTGCTGCTTTAAATGACTGACACGAGCCACCTCTGGGACCACTTCCCCCGTTTATTTATTCATGCTGGATGGGTCTCCGGGCTCAGCGCATAGCGGCGAAGAGCACGCGCGCTCGGGAGCATTAAGGCATCTGGAGTGGGGGGGAGGCAGTCACACTTCGAAACCCGACATTGTTCCTCGGGTCTCACCGGAAGCCTGCACCTCTGGTGTAAAATAAAAGCCGAGCTGTGCAAAGGGACTTGGGGAGGGTTGGATGTGAACCGAGCCTAGCCCTGAGCCCAGGGTGCGTTTGTTCACAGTGGACACAGTGGATCAGTATTAAGTTAACACGACTTTTTTTATAGTGTTATGCTTAGTTCTATCCCATTGCATTTTGTATGATGCATGATATATTTCAAGACTCAAAATGCATCATTGAGTGAGACAAAAAAGTGCAACATTTTGTTACCCTTGCTCTCTCAAGTCGCTTTGGATGAACGCTAAATGTAATGTAATACTTCACCTTTGGGATGACGCAATGCTTTGACATCACTATTCATTTTCCTATAATTTTAATAATACAGTGCTATTAGCAGAGTATGACGGGTTAGGCGTTGTTTATGATGCATTATAGACATACTGCTCAGGATTTAAATTATTCATTTTTGTATGTTGAAGTTCATCATTTAGTGTAATCCATCATCTTCATCTGAAACTGCATTCATACGACGTATCAACCAGACCGTCGGAATGCATTTCCTGTTTGACGGACATATTGTGCCACTGCACAAAAGAAAAATACACATTAAAGGAAGAATCGGGAATATATATTCATGAGGTTTTTGTCTTCCTTTGATGCCGCGCCTTGACGGAAGCCAGCTGGTAATTAAGAACCCTTCAAACTGCGAGTTATCGTGTTTTGATGGGACATTTATCAAGCGGCGTTGTAATGCAGTTCAAACTGAAATATTTGTGCAGAAACAACCAATCAAACTGGGGTGGATGAAGGGAAGCAGCGCGCGTCCTCTGCTTAAATCCCCCCGTTAGCGCGTGGGGGCTGCGAGTGTGCTGATTGTTGACAGTGTTGGGCGTGTTCCTGCGCTGGTTGTGAGTGGCCTGAGGGAAGCGGGCCTACTAGAGAAATGAGCCAGACAGTTGGCAAAGCCTCTACTTCCGTCTCGGCTGTCGTTGGTAGTCTGGCCATGTGGCCGATTCACTACTTCCTGTGTCCAAACACAGGACGGGAAAAAAAAGAAAGAAAACCCCCCTGAATCTCATGTGCTCTAATCCTATTTGTTGGATTAAAAATAAAGAACCTTATTATGTGTTTTCAAAAAGGGATTTGTATGTCGCACGCCCTCATTTCGTCTTTGTTTCGGCCCTTCTTTGCAGCCGCTTTGCAGTGCTGGCAAGCTCTTAAGTGTTTGATGTGTTGCCCCCATCTGGTCACAAATGGAAGTGCGGTGCCCTCCATGGGACATGCAAGTGGTGCTGCTCGTGGTGAGGCCTGGTCTCTCTGCGTTCCTCATGGATGGGTTTTTTTTTTTCACGTTGGCTGATCAATGGTACCGGCAGATTTTAGGATCACCGGCACCTGTTGTCCTGCAGCAGTACGGATGAGGAACTAATCTGGATGCCCATCCTGGATTATCACGAATTTATTTCTCTATTACTAAATCAAAGGAAAGTAAAATATGAAAGCTAATATAATTTACTCCTTTGGCGTCCAAAACCTAAGTTGTAGGTGTCACTCTTATTCTGTCAGGTTGAAATACTCCCAAAACCCAAATAACTATTTCTTTTCTCCCCTCTGAATCAGCGTCATGAAGACTTGCTGTTCAAACTTTAGACTAGCTCGTATATGTTTGTATATTCAATGCTAAATGTTTTTATTAATTTACTGTTTATTGTCTTTTCTCTTGGATAAATTGGAACCAATGGCTTGCATCTTTCGCCGCTAGTTTATGACTTATGATGCCTTTACAGCTCACTGATTTCACACATCACAGCCTCGTCTCACTTTTATTGTTCATTACCACTCCCAGAACAATTAATACAGAGTACATTGCCACAAGAGCTCTGTGAGAGAGAGGGAATGTATCTTTGATTATGGTTGTCTTATACACCTGCTTATGACCTGGGTAATATGTCTGTTTGTTTTTGTGTTTTAATGAAATGGTTAAAATGCAATCACATTTAATTGGTGTTGGAAAACACATCTGGCGGTTGTGTGCAGTCTACTGAGTGCAGTTTCTGTTTTGATCATTCCAGTGATTTTTATTTTATCTCTCTGTACGGGCTTTGGTTGACATTTGTTGTTTTTAGTATGACACTACAAAATAAACTCACCATGTTCAAACAGCACCATCTGAAAAGAGATGCTGTTAATGCCATCTGAGTCACTTTCAGTAGTCCGCACACAGTATTGAACTTTAAGAGAACTTTAATGATGAGGGGTTTTATTACAAGCCTCTTTAATTATGGAAACCTTCGTTTCAGTACTCCCCTAAAAAGCCTCTTAACAGAATGCTTACAGTTTTTGTTTTTACCCATACAAAAAAAACGAGAACACGCAAGCCATCTACTCCCATCATTGCAATTAACGTATCCTGTATAAACCCTTACATAATCCTGTCAGTTTTTGAAACTTCTAAAAATGTCCCCAACAAAAAGTCCTCCTGTTTACTGGCACCAAACTATGCAACTGCTTCCATTTGGATCCAATAACTACTAAAATGAAATATCTTTTTTAAATGTAGTCGTGTGTTTATTAATGTGTTTTTGCTTTGAATATAGTTAGTTTGTTTGTCTCACGTTATTTCTGTCACTTGGCACTTTGCATATTTGATGTGTTAGGCACTTCCGACATGTGACATATGGAGAGACAACTGTTAACTGTTGTCCATTTATTGTATGTTTCATTAGACCCATTGTTTTTTCCAATAAAAAAGCATTAATGAAACCAATACTGATCAATCATGTTATTAAATTAAATGAAGACAACACCTGTGAGTATATTTCACAGGAAGACGATGCAGGTTCACTTTCGGCGCCGTCGAAGTAGTATTTTCCAACTCTAAGGGGGTCACATGATAAAATGAATAAACATATAACTTACACAAGTGACACATTAAATCGCTTAATTTTGAAACCAAACCATGTCCCCTGATTAGATTCATGGTCTACTAATTTGTTTTTTGAAACTATGGTCTGAAAGTAATTGCTGCCTGGTGCAATTTTCTTTAGTTTATACACCGTGGTAAACAATATAGCAGAAAGATTGGCAAGGTGATTAACAAGATAGATAACACAATGAAAAGAATATATTTCTGCGATATATCAAAAGAGTTGTAGTGATTTGTTTTCAGACTAGCGTTTCTTTAATCTCTATTATCACTTCTTTCCTGGTTAGTTTGATACATTTATCTTTAAATTGCCAAGCAGCTCAGGACTCAGGGTCATAAAACCTGTTGTGTGTGGTTGCGTCGTGTCGACGATACCTTTATGCAACTCAAAGGTAAGTTCAGACAGGAAGACCATCCCCTCACATTTGGCTCGTAGGCCTCATCCTCTTACGTGCTGTATTCTTTCCCGGCTGTCACTGTCAGAGGAGTCACTGGCCCAAACCCAATCTCCTCCCTAAACCCTGAACCCTGGGGGACTTAACTGAGGTCACCTCCTAAGTTGTTGAGTGCAGTCTGTGAGGGCTTTAATATGTGTAAATATGATTTGGAAAGCACTTTACTGCCACATGTCACGTCACACAGACAACGTGAAAAATGAGGATTTACAATTTAGGGTTTTTATTTCATTTTATTCTCTGATTTGAACGTCATTTAAACATCCTAAAAATAAGAAGTCATTTTAAACATGTTAATAATGTTTTTTTTTGTTTTGAATTGCTTCAAAAACCACATTTTATATTTCACAAATAGATAAACAAATATAGTTTGATGTCATGTGTTTAATTCTCCATCTTTTATCCTTGATATTTTAAATGCATACATTAGCCGTCCTCTTTGTTATTCCGTTTTCAATGTCAAATTCCAATGACTTGTGGGTAATTCCTTTTGGCTAAGTCAACATCCAATGCTGAGTGCCCCCAGCCAATAGCTTGAGTTGAACCCTCTTCGCCGGCCCATCAGCTGCTGCCGACAGGTTGGACCAGAATCGAAATGATAGCAACATGAACGTAAAACTGTATCCTGTCGTATGTGGTGTCATACAGGGCTCATCTCCCGTGTCATCAGGGCACAAATACATTGACGGAGGAAATTTGGGCTCAGACACACCTCACCGAGACTCATTCTGGGGCCCGGCTTCCTGTTTCAGGACAGTCTATGAATATGTCTCAGAATTCATATTTACTGAATGCACACAGAAAATATCTGAAACCATTTTGCATTCTGATTTTTTTTTTTCTTCATAATCCTTGCCAGGAAAAAGTGAAAGGAAAGAGTGTCGGCATTGCACGTCTCCCAGACAACAGACACGTTGAATGCTGACATCTTCGCATTTGGTCCAAGCAAGTGGCGTAGTGTATGGATGTTATTGAAAGTCACATGGTTTAATATCTGGTACACAGACAAGAAAGAGTCAAACTCATGACTTGTAGTGGAAAATAAACTTTTTAAATTCCCTGGGAGAAATGTCCCAAATGTCCTTCAGCATTTATTGAAAAGAAATTTAGAATATTTCAGCAGAATGGATAGAGATTTTACAGCGAGCCCCCCCTCCCCAAGTACCCAGCTTTAGAAGTTTTAGAGCCTGTGGCGCACCCCCCCCCCCCCGTTAGCGCGCAAAGATCAGCGCCCCCCCCCCCCCCCTCGTCAGCCGGTCGTCAGCCGAACCGGTCGTTTGGTCGAACTGGGCAGTATCTGGCACCAACCTGACATGAGTTTGACACCCCTGTTTTAGAGGGTTAAGGGGTGGGTTCAGGATGTAACTGCAGCAGTTAAAATACCTTTGTGTTAATACCATTTAGTATTTGGTTTTTGATGAGTTTGAAATGGCTTATCTGGATATGTTCAGGTTTAAGCAAGGCAAGTTATATCTAACAAGCCCTACGTGATACATTTCCCTAACAGTATGTTACGTATGAATGCCTGTAATGTCAGCTTTTCTGTTAGCTTGTCAAAATATTATTGCAACATGAGTCATAATCCTATGTTGCCAATCATTTCCCAACGTTAATCACTCTTGTGGTGCGTTTCTGACAGCCCGATACGAGTCTGATATGAAACGTAGCTGTTCAATTGTGTTTTCCAAATGTCCACATACATCTTCTCCGCGGTTTGCAGAAGTAGTTGATTAATTGGACACAGCTTTTGTTTTCATAGCATGCACTAAGTGGGAAATTACAGGACAGGATGTCCATGATACCTCACCCTGCATCATGCTGCCTCATTTGGGTCAGTGCTGCTTGTCTCTTTCTGGCGGCTTGAATGCTTACAAATGCTTTTAACTAGAAAAATATTGGTTGTATCCGCCCTATTATCCACTCTACTGTGATCAATACTCTCTCCCAATTCTTAAGTTAACCTGTCTGGGGAGATAACAAAGATGCTTCATTACCCTTTTGTGCCCCAATTTGCTGCCTCCATAAATAGCCAGTAAACAGGATTATTTTATATTCATGCATATATAAAGTGATATGAAATAAATGTAACAAGTTTTCCTATATTGGCTTATAAAACTGATACATAATGCATTTTATGAGAAGTGAAAAAGGTAATTTATTAAAAACATGCTATAATTAAATGCATAGGCAGACTCAATGTTGGTGTCACACTCCGGCTGGGGCATGCTGCAGTGAGGACTCAGGCGCAGAGTTTCTTCCATCAAAGTGCTCTTTATTCTCAAAAACCAATAACGTGCTCCAACGACGAGGGACATATAGACAATGACGCGACCAAGGACAACAAGCACACAGGGCTTAAATACACAAGGGAGGTGCAGGTGATTGGACACAGGTGGAGACAATCACGCAATCACAAGACAAGGCAGGAAGTTAAGTTAACCCAGGACCACAAGAGACATGAAACTTCAAACTAAAACGGGAAGCGAGGCCAAACCGTGACAGAACCCCCCCCTTAAGGACCGGATTCCAGACGGTCCTAAAGGAGGGTGGAACCTAGAAAAACAGAGAAGGGAGGGAGGGCGGGGAACCCAACAACCCCCGGCCGCCCAGGGGACTCCAAGGGTCGGCGGCACGGTGTCAGGTCCCTCCGGCCGGGATGACCGCCGGCCCTCAGGGTCTCGGGGGGGCGACCGCTACGGCGGCCGGGCCTCAGGGTCTCGGGGGGCCGGCCGGGTCGGCGACCGGGCCTCAGGGTCTCGGGGGCCCTGCCGGGTCGGCGACCGGGCCTCAGGGTCTCGGGGGCCCTGCCGGGTCGGCGACCGGGCCTCAGGGTCTCGGGGGGCCGGCCGCTACGGCGACCGGGCCTCAGGGTCTCGGGGGGGCGGCCGCTACGGCGACCGGGCTTCAGGGTCTCGGGGGGCCGGCCGCTACGGCGACCGGGCTTCAGGGTCTCGGGGGGCCGGCCGCTACGGCGACCGGGCTTCGTGGCGGGGGGCGCCGGGCGGTGCGGCGCCGGGCGGTGCGGCTCCGGCGTCGTCGTGGCGGGGGGCGCCGGGCGGTGCGGCTCCGGCGTCGTCGTGGCGGGGGGCGCCGGGCGGCGCCGGGCGGTGCGGCTCCGGCGTCGTCGTGGCGGGGATCACCGGGTTGAGCCCTGACCCCAATCCCCCTCCAAGGACCGGATTCCAGACGGTCCCCAGAGGGTGGGAAGGGGGGGTCAAGATCGGGCGTCGAAGGGCCGGGACGGGCGGAGACAAGACTCTGGGGGCCGGGACGGGCGCTGACGGGCGTCTGGGGGCCGGGACGGGCGTCTGGGGGCCGGGACGGGCGTCTGGGGGCCGGGACGGGCGCAGGCGAGGCTCTGGGGCCGGAACGGGCGCAGGCGAGGCTCTGGGGGCCGGAACGGGCGCAGGCGAGGCTCTGGGGGCCGGAACGGGCGCAGGCGAGGCTCTGGGGGCCGGAACGGGCGCAGGCGAGGCTCTGGGGGCCGGAACGGGCGCAGGCGAGGCTCTGGGGGCCGGGACAGGAGCCGGGACCGGGGGGTTCGTGGTCTCCTCCCCCCCCGGGCTCCCTTTCCTCGGGTTGAGGAGGTCTCGAAGCTCGAGGCACATTTTCCTGTAGGCTCTGGGCCCGAGAACAACGTCCGTCTTGCGCTGCCAGAATGGACTTCCCACGTCCAAATAGTCGGGGCCCTGACCGCTCCAAAACTCTGCTGAGTCCTCCTTTGGTCGCGTCATCCTGTCACACTCCGGCTGGGGCATGCTGCAGTGAGGACTCAGGCGCAGAGTTTCTTCCATCAAAGTGCTCTTTATTCTCAAAAACCAATAACGTGCTCCAACGACGAGGGACATATAGACAATGACGCGACCAAGGACAACAGGCACACAGGGCTTAAATACACAAGGGAGGTGCAGGTGATTGGACACAGGTGGAGACAATCACGCAATCACAAGACAAGGCAGGAAGTGAAGTTAACCCAGGACCACAAGAGACATGAAACTTCAAACTAAAACAGGAAGCGAGGCCAAACCGTGACAGTTGGTGCAGCAGGAGATACAGACACAAACAAATTACTGTCCATGATTTACAGGATGCTTCCAAAGATTTTTAAAAAAAGCTATAAGACATTGCTTTTCAAAATGAACGTGAAAATGTAAAAGGTCAATGTCTGACCTTTTACATTTTCACGTTCATTTTGAAAAACCAAACTATTTTACAGGTGAAATGGACCAACAAATATGTAAAATATCAAAATATGAGCTCTAAGTACACAAAATTACATTGGATTTTATCAATGGATGTTTAACATTTCAAGAAACATGTGAAATCAATAGTGAAATCAATTAATGATGGCTTGCATTTCAATTGTGTCTATGTTTATTCGAATAAATGTCTTTAAAAGTGACTTTATTGTGTGTTTTGTGGCTTTTTAGTGCTGATTGCAACCCACGTATGAATGCATAGATGTAACAAAAAACATGTGTGATTTTATAGTAATTTAATTGTAGATCTTTCTTTTTTGTTTTTCTATAGATTAAATTATTGCTCACAAGAACTATACGTTCCCTAATCAATTGGCCTCTGTTCACTTTGCATCTTTATGTAGTTGTGTTATTTCTTTCTGTTCCTGTTTAGTATATTCATCTTTGAGTGACATTTGTAGCCAAAGGCCAGGGGGTCGTAAACGCAAGAGACCCTAAGACGTGCAAAAAGCAGCCTTGTGGCAGACACTTAGGACCCTTATCAGTCACAGATAAAGACGCCATGAATTCAGGCATCTGTAGCACTGTCACTCAGACACTATGTGTTGATAAGCTCTCTCTGTCGCTTCTTCTTCTTCTTCCTCTATGCCCTTGCAACATGTTTCATCTCTTCCTCCTCATTCTCTCTCTCTCTCTTCCTCAATGTCGTTTGATATGCTAAGCAGCACAATATTTATAAATCCATGTGAGAGAAAACATAGCGGGTTCAGGGGCACATATGCCTCCCCCCACCGTCTGCTAAGGAAGAGAATTAAGAGGAGAGGAAGTTTCAGCGAGGAGAGAAGAGGTGGGGGTATTGGGGATTGTCTTTTAGGTGTACGCGGAGTAGACAGTGAAAATGATAAAACCAAGCAGGGTAAAGAGCCATTTTAGGGTGAGGCCGGCAGCCTTTGAACGTTGCTTGATTCTCTGATGCTCTGTAGAATTTGCTTCTGCCGATGTGTATGGTGGCTACAAAACTTGGAAGCTTTCGATTCCAGTGACATTTTTTTATTCCTTGTAAACATCAGCTGTTATGAATCTACAGATGGAAGATTTTTCTTGATTTGCACTTTTTTAACTTGTGCGAGAGTCACAAAAGGATTGTCCGTTAACCCTGTTCTAATAATCAGTAACAGTCGTCCTTGAAAAAAAGTTTCCACAACACACAAGAAAAAAATGCAATTTCGATAACCAATGAATTTGGGCCAAGGTGCATTGTGCTTGAATGCAGCATCCATTTCCATGGAGGGCAAAGCACATATTTTTTCAGCTGTATATTAAACTAAATAAAATGTCTTAAATAAGACCATGAGGTATTTTCCATTCCCTGAGTTGGTTGTGGTATTGTAAGATGGTCAAAAAGGGTTACATTGCTGCTATCAAAAAGCTAGCCTTGGACATTCTTGGGGTGGGGGTGTGGCAGGGGGTGTTGAGACAGTCACACAGCACATAGTCTACACTGTTTTGTCTAGCAACTGTTTGACTAATTTCCTAAAAAGGACCAAGCAAAAATAAATACTCAGTGGTTAGCATGGACATATTTTCACATACATAATAACTGACATGAGTTCAATGATCTGCAAGTAAAGGTTGAAATATCTTTGACCAAAATGAAACTAACAGTGAAACGATGTTAAGAAAAATGTTTGTGTCTCAGGCTCTGCTCTCTCCCTTCTCTCGTTGTACCTTGATGGCCGCACCTACCAGGTAACTTGAAGAGGATATATGTCGGAACCATGTCCTCTTACTGGAGTTCCTCAAGGCTCCAACTTGGGTCGCCTAACTACATCAACTCTCTCGGCTCTGTTATTCGCTCGCATGGTTTCTCCTACCACAGCTATGCTTTGACTAAAAACACTTAACAAATTGTACATATAATGGCTCTTATCTATAGCAAGTTGTAAATTGGATTATTTTTTCTCTTTGTTTGTATAAATGCACTTATTGAAAGTTGTCTCTGGACAAAAGCGTCACCTAAATGACAATGTAATATGTTTACTCCATTAGCGTCCCGTGCTGTTCTCCCTATGGCTTCTTTCCTTTTTCCCCCCATCCCCAGGTTCTGCGTTTTTTGAGTTTTTCCTGTGTGAGGGTTTAGGGACAAAAGATGTTGTATGTGTACATACTGTAAAACCCTGCGAGGCAAATTTGTAATTTACAATTTTGGGTTGTACAATATACTTTTATTTGCACATATAGTTAAATCAGTCTAGTGAATATTGAAATCAGCCATGTGATATCTGTTTTAAGTGCATGACAAAAATGGATGACAAGGACTGAAACACTCATTGCTTGGCCCTGCTGTGCCTGGTTGCGAGTGAAATCTGTGGCCTTCATGTTGAAAGCCATAACGTATTTACTCATTCGGAATCAAATGAAATTCTAGGAGAAAGTACTGCATTTGCATCCGTCCAAAGGTTTGACTCAATAACTGATGACAAGTTAAAATGAAAGGAGGTGTCCGTAACACCCCAGTGATAGCACTTTAACTGGTAATGACAGCAGAACGGCTGGAGGAATGCTTATTGAGTAAGTGCGCAATCAGAAGGCATTGGGGGGGCGGGATATATGAAAATGTGTGCTTCGCTAAGAATTTCAATTGAGTTGCAGCTTATATATTTGATTACATTGCCGTTTTATTGTGTTATGGAAGAAGTGATGAAAATGGTAGACACACACCAAACAAACAAAAATGATTGCCATTTGAAATAGCAGTGCGGGGGTGGGTGTGCATATTCGACACACCTTACATTCAACAGTATTTGAAGTATTTATTTGATTGTTTTTAGCACACACAACAAGGCAATTCAAAGTCCTTCAAATACAACTATTAAAAACATCCAAACATAAAGCAAGGATATTTGAAAAAGGTTAAGAACAATGAATAAAACATAATAGAAAGTAATTAAAAGGATAAAAAATATTTGCAGTATAATTTAAGAATATCTTTAACAATTCCGAATTGCAGAAACGGTCAATTAAAGGTAGCAGCAAACAGAAAAGTCTTTAATCTGAATTTAAAGGAGCTGAGGGACTAAGCAGACCTGGGGTTTTCTGGGACTGTGTTACAGATGTGTGGAGCAGAAAAACTGAACGCTGCTTCTCCGTGTTTAGTTTTGACTCTGGGCACAGAAAGTAGACCAGCCTCAGACGACACAGGCACATGTGTCAAACAAATGGCCCGCGGGCCATATGCGGCCCGTGAATTAATTATCTTTGGCCCGCATGATCAAATTGATTTACTATTAGAGCTGGCCCGCCGGTATATCGCACGCATCACCATAATACTACAAATCCCACAAGGCACTCTCCGTGTGTCATTGCGCATTCGCGGGCCCGCGAAAGCCTCACAGTCTGTATTATATAGCCCATGTGTCAACTTTCGTTGTGTACCTTATCATCGTCCCTTTTACCGTGAAAAAATATACCAACAACTTTTTACTCCGTACATTTTTTTTTGTGGTTTTTTCCATGAAGTGAAAATACAAAGCGTAGCCGCTAAACCGGATTTCACAGTAAGAATCGACGCAATCGTATGTAATGACAGCGACAAGAGGAGAAAAGTTCATTAACGGATATAACTAAATAATTCTGGACTGACAGGATGTGTTAGCAGCAGTAGTTGCCTACACTCGCTGCTCTTGGCTCTGATATTTATTTTCCACGTATTGTTTTGCTTCAGTGAGCAGAGCAGAGACAGTTTAAGTAGATCGCAGAGTAAACGGTCCGCTACTGGAGTGCACACACCCGACGTCAGCGAACCGTCGGTCGGACTGTTTTGACAGATCCAGTTGTTGATTTGTTCACGCATTTACCCAGCGCCAGTATTGGATTATAGCCCCTGGTGATATAGTTATATAAATGTGTGTGTCATCTGCATAACTATGTAACACATTGTTGTTTTCCATATTCTGAGCCAATAGAAGCATGTAGATGTTGAACAGAAGGGGTCCCAGAATTGAACCTTGTCGAACACCACATGTAGCTAATTACACAATATAAGAAAATTACAACATTTTTGGTCTTCTAAGTAGGATTCAAACCAGTTAAGTGCTGTGCCGTTTTAGTGATGAGCAAAGTTAGAGAGGCTGGATTGTTGTGTTATGGGTTTTTAATAGGTAGCGTGAGGTCACCATTCAATATACACTTTTCTATTATACATGCTTTCAGTGAGGAAAAGTCTTGCTTTGAGTGATTTTATAATACACTGTAGGAGCCAAATTTAAGTTTGTCAATGTATTTAAATAAGTTATTTTGGTTCTTTTATTGGTGTTCTATTGCAAAATGTGTCCCCTATGGGTGAAGCGGTCTCTCTGATAGGTTGGTGGGTATGGCGCATAGTTGGAGTTTTATTTTCTATAAATACCAAGCAACAAGTAGACAGCAAATTTCTACTGGTTTTCTGTTTGGACGCAGGGCTGCGAGTCAGACAAACAGGACCCTAGCTCCCTGTGTGGTTAAAAACAATATGATGCATAAAGGAAAGGAAAGGTTTAGCCAGAAACATCAACATACCCCCAATGGTTGTGAGTCATGCAAATGTTGGACAGCAAAATGATGACACACGGATTATTTGTACCTTATTTTTAACACAGGCTGCTTATATCCCATTATGTTGAACCAACCCTTTCTGCGGCCCCCAACTGAGACTTTCTTGGGGACATAATGTTTGTGGAAATTGATTTTTGCCTAGTGAAGTATTTGGAAATCTTCAAGAAAACAATGACATCCAACCACTTCAAAGATTTAGACTTTTGAGTAGCCTTGATGCATGTGTGTAAATTCTCTCCTCTCTCTTCTCCTGCTTGTGAGTATTATTCATTAAATGCCTTGTTTGATCATTTTACACCGGGGACGAGTAAGAATCTTTCTAACACTACCTTTTACAAAGAACCTGATCCAGTGAATGCTAAATTCTGGTGGCAATATTTGATTCTGAAGAGTGAAGCCAATTGTGGAGTGCTTTAAAATGCAATTTTCTAATATTGTTATATTACAATATAAGAATAACAGCTTATAACTGTTTGTTTTCATTTAAAGGCATTACATTGTTGCAAAGTCAGTATTAAATATTGAGAGAAGAATTAGCTTAAATCACCAACTGTGATTACCACTGTAACAAACTCCTGTTACCTTTTTGGACCGTAACTGTAAAAGTCACTCGTTACGTATGGTTATGAAGGTTTTTAATTGTATGCACAGACTATCAGGATGTGTGCCTAGCCTGGCATTATCTTTCCAACAATTCATCTCATGTCACTCCGCTGTATAAAAGTGGGAAGAACATTACTAATGGTTGATTACATCTGAAGCCACTTCTCCACCTTTTACTGGCACCGTTGCCTGAACAACCCCCATGCCCTGCTACTTTTAACCATTTTCTCACAGATTTAATGAAAGATTTGAGAATAACAAAAAAGGTCTCTTCCACTCAGTTAATATTAAATGGTGAAATACGGTAGGGTATGATTATTGCTAAGCAAACAAGACATAACTGTAATTGATAGCCACATGTTTAGTATTATCACCAGCTTACATGGAGCCATGTATGATCTATGATCTACAAACAGGATGGTAGCAGGTTGTCCTCCTGACTGAGTGTGGTGCTAGTTGACTGGATCAACAGTAGCACTGGCTACATTTCTGATGGGACCTTAAGGCTAACACATTTAGCAAAGTGTCCAGGCTAACTGGATTAGATGCTACGTTTCACTAGATCAACACAGACATTGTGTCACTAGAGATTGAGCAGTGGTCATGGTGTACCTTGTGTCCTTACTTGGGCTAACACTGGAAAGCTGGCACTGAGACTGTAACTAACGGTAAGCGGAGTGTCCTCACTTAAACTAAGTCACGGAGATGGACTAAATCGACATTGACGTGGTGTCCACTGAGGCTTTTTACACAGTGCAGCTGTGGGTTGGCAATGTGTCCTCGCTCAAGGTGAGACACAATGAGCTACAGCGACTGTTCTAGTGAAGAGAGTGGCCCTGCTCCCCTCTCACTCCAAGGAGAAGCTATTCGGCCTGTTTGCACAGTAGCAGAAGTGCTCCCGCTCAAGCTAACTGGTGGGTGTTACGTGCCCTGTTCTGTGTATAGGTCTGTGTATGTGTTCTGTTTTGTGTGTGTGTTCATACAGGTGGTGCTGATCATCCATGATCTCCATTCATCTTGGCTCCACCCCCGCTCGTTACCCGGTTCAGCTGTTTCCACTCATCTCCAATCCCATCATGCCCTTGTGTCAGTATATGTACCCCTGTGTTTGTTTCACCCGGGTGTGTGGCACTCTGGATGTGTGTATGTGAGTGCTGGTGTATGGTGGGGTAATTATTAGTGCTAGTGATTTGGTGTACTGTGTATTCAATTAATTGTTTTTCTTTGTTCTTTTTATTACAGGGGGATGAGGAGTAGTTTAGCCCTGCTCCGGAGTTTACATACCTGCATGTAGGGTTACTCTCCTGTCTAATCACACTAGCTACACCTGGCTGGGCCACCTACCTACTGTCTGCCATGTTTAACTCTCCAGAACTTGTACGTCTCATGTCCCCCCCTGCTCCAGACTCGCTGCTGAGTTTGACTGGCGCAGTGACCCCTGTCAGAGACATAGGAGAATCCTCCGTAATGTCCCGTGGAAGCTGAGGAGCTATTTGTTCCAGCTGCTAAACCAGGCGCTTCAGCGGAGTGAGACAGCAGTTCTATTTCTTCACAGGAACATACCAGCATACCTAGGGGGGTTTCACAGATCCCTCCTCAGCCCCCAGCTAACCCCAGTAACTGCCACATGTTCCCCATAGGCAACATTACATGTCATTTAGCAACCTCCGACCCATGGGTGTTTTTTACTCTACCCAAGGGTCTAAGCGTCCATTCCAATGCCTGCCTTGAGCCGGGTCGCAATTACCAACATCACCGTACTGGCAAAATCCCTACCCCTGATCTAAGAGTTATGTCCTGAAGTACTGGCTCTGGCGGTCATCCAGGATTCATAGAACTGTAGTTACATAGGTACCTTATGTTTTAAATGTGTATCCGATTGCCCTTATTATTATTATTTAGTTTAATTTGCTAGTTGGGAGCAGTTATTAAATTAAAATGTCAACTAATTAACAAAGAAAAATGACAATCTTTAAAAAAAACTAAAATGTTGACTCAAACTAGGAACTACGGAAGACACTTCGCACATTTATGGTAATATGTGGTCACCTGCTTTATAATAAGCACAGGTTATCTGCTAGCCATTACTTTCACCATTCAGAGACCAAGTACATTATTTTTGTGATGGGTTCCAATGTTTGATTCAGCAAAATCATTAGATCCAAAGTCAACGCGGAAGTTAAAATGATTGTGTAATGTAGTCAACTACTCGACGGGCCAAATTTGTGTAAATGTAATTTCTTTCTCTCAATACATCTGGACCGTCAGAGCAGATTCCTGGCAATAATGTAAGAAAAGGCTAAATTACATTACATGTCATGTAATTAATTCATTAAACAGAGCATTCGCATAACAACAGACGCTAGCCGAGCGCTAAATGTGTTTTGGATTCAAAAAGATTTACTTATAACAGCCAAGTGAGGCGCATTGACGTAATTTCCCTTCTGTCCACAAATAGCCATATTTTAGAAAAAGGGCTGGAAGGAGCAAATATTTGACCCAACCACAAAAAGCATGCAGGAAACGTCTCTGCCTTTAAGCTAAGTTTAAATGACACTGACAGCACGGCATCTGCAAACACACACGCACACCAACACACACACACACACGTTCAGGGAGGCATTCAGTTTCCACACACACATTAATCTACTGAACCACACGGTTCCATACATGGATGTAGTTGTACATCCATCTGCTTGCCTGCAGGTAATTGACTCCATCATCGAGAAACTGCAGCAGGAGCAAGCTTGCAAAAAGTGTCGCTAATGTACTGGCTGCTTCACAATGTAATTATTTTCTATATTAATATATGATCCTTCAGAGGTGCAGTGACAATGATGGAAAGGCACCCCCCTCCCCCATGCTCTCAGATGTATCTGAGTAACTGAAATGTTAAATTAAGTGCCTGTGAGCGGCCTTCTGTCGACTCCTGCCCCTTAAGTGTGACTTATCATCGGCACCACAAAGGATAGACACCCAGAGAGTTCCAGATACTTCCTTGAAAGGATGTGAATGTTAGGACAAATCACGTTGTCATGGCTCATGCTAATCATTGTTCTCCATTCTTTACATTCATCACTCCATTGGACGGACATTACACGTGGAGATGAGTGTCTGAATGCGGTCGAGGGATGCAGCCCTCCAGGTGGCAATTTTGAGGACGCATCTGATATATCCAATGCTGCGTAGCAGTACCGTCATAATATCTACCAATGGAAATATTAGAATTCAACATCCCATCTTAGTTTATAAAATACCTTAAGTTACGTGACCTTGCATATCACGCCTTGTCAAAGAAAAATATATTGCAACCATTAATATCCATTAGCGTTATAATATGTAATGCTCATGCATGTGCTTCTGTTTGTTTTGGAAAATGAGCCTAGGAAATTTAGAATTAGTCATCACAGCAACGGTATGGCACCGGCAGAGGTACTGATCAGAGTACATAAGGTTGATGGAACCTCCGTTCAAGTGAAGGTTTGAAAGGGTTGAGGGCACATAGGAATGAGGGAATATACACCCCCTCCATTCAAAATTACCTTGACCTTTTACTGGACAGAGAAAACCAAGAATGAAATATATAGGAAGCAACCGTTTTTGCTATATATTTCCAAATCCTCCAAAATAAACCTATATCAGAGTATGCACTGCTTCGCAAAAGAAAGATTGTTTTCCCACAGTTGTAAGGCTCAATGGAACAAAAAGTCTGTGTTTGCAATTGAAAAAACTTCACTGACATAATATACATGACTCTGCTCCCCTTGTTTATAAAAGCATCTTATACTTATACTCAGCCCAGATGATGATACAATGGATGAAAATACCATAACAATGTGGAGCCATGGAGGATTAGAAAGATTAAAGCAGCAGGGACGTTCTACTAAAAACATGCGACTGGTTGTATTATAGGAAATGCCGGATCCCCTTTGATCTTTGATGGATATTGCCAAGCATTACTGCATTGTCAAGAATAAGCGTACTTTGATTACATTTCTTTAGCATTTCCATGCAATTTGTATCCAACTGATAGCCCCTTTTACTTTTAGATGTTTCCCTACATCAGAACTGATTTGTTGGGGAGGATATATTTGGAAAGTGACACATTAAATTAATTAAATAATGTTCAACCTGTCTCTTTGAAGCAAGGGGAAACAGTTCCCATGTAACTGCAGCGAAGGAAAGCAAAACAATAATCTGTTGCCTTGCTCCCAGATCGTCCTCTTTTCCATTTGAAGTATTCAGCGGGGTCCCTCCTTGGAGGAGAAGGAATCAAAACAGCGCCATCACTTCTGTCCTCCTCTCAGTCCCTGCTGTCAAACTCTTCCTCACACTGTCTGTCATTCCTGTTCCTTGATCCCCGGTGAGTTGTCAACAGGTCCCAGTGTTGAGTGGGTGTCTCCACATCCTGTCACTAACTCTCCCCGGTGACAACCATGTATTGCCTTAATTTTCCTTCTCCCAAACCCTTCTGTATTATGTTTTTTTTTTTGTTTACGATCTGCTCATTTCTGAGATTTTTATTGTAACTGTCAACACAAAAAAACACGCTTTGAGTAGGTTGCACCTCATGTACGTGTTCTTAGCAGCAATGCTTCAACCACGGCTCTTTGTATGAGCTTTCAAGGCAGCCGTGGAGAAGTGGCCGTGTGCCAGGTTGGGTCAAAGCATCTTGGTTTTGGAAAGGCTTTGGGTTTTCAGGATAATGAAATTGAATAGTGAGTGTACTGAATAAAACATTCAGTTTATGAACGTACACTTCTTGAAAATGTATTAAATAACTACTTTTAAAAGTATTTTTGAATGGATTCTAATTTTAAATTCATTTGATTTATTTGAGGTTGATTTACCCCGGAGGAAGGTGTGCCCTTGTGTGGCATTGACAGGGCCGAGGCCAGCCTTGCAGCACGGTCTGAGAAGGATGACAAGAGGATGTTGCCGATCCGGCAACTCGTACACAGGCGGAAGCTTCAAGTTCTTTATTTTTGTCCTCACCAGATACACCATGTCAACAAGACCTGCCTGAAGATGGTTTTGACCTCAGCTCCTTCAAGAATGCAACAGAAGGAAATGTTTCATTTGATTCTTCTGAATACTCTTTCCCTACAAGCAACAATGGCGGTTGCTTTAAAAATGAAGACATAGACATGAAAAGAGATGACAGTTGAACTGCCAAGATGCTAGCCTATGCCGCAGCAGTGAACCAATTACTTGATGAATTACGTGTACATGCCATTAGCTGATGGGTACCTGCTGACAGAACCCGTAACTCATCAGTGCCAGGTGAGTGCTCAAACACTATCTACTCCTGCTGTCAAGCTTTCTATCGGCCGACATATTGACTGATAGTTCAGCTCCATCCAGATTGGACTTAGCTTGATGAAATGTGGTTGCACATAATGTTGTTGGTTGCCTATTGAGGCTCGATGCTGTTCACTCATACTTTCTCTTTTTGTATTCTGTACACACACTTGTTCTGGATACTATGTCTGAATGTTGTGCGTTTACCACTCTACTAAATTAAATATGTCTGCCGCGACAGGGTTACAAATCATTTAGGAAGCACAATCTAATACACAGCTCTTCACACCTCTTACAAATGGTGAAAAGCTCTTTGATGGGTTCATGATTGAAATGAGAGACTGACTTGAAAGAAGAAATCAGTAGGTGTGGGAGAGGAAAAGGCATCTCTCAACTTTTTTCTGTGACCACCCTCCCCCGTCTACCCAGACAGGGCACTACATCACATTTTGCCATCCATGAATCTAGATGATTTGATTACATATTTCTGAGATTTACAACGACTGAGATGTTGTTTTACGGCCATAAATAAAGT